>NC_065579.1:98774110-99093656 GCF_024542745.1 Macaca thibetana thibetana | reverse complement strand
ATTCCTAAGTATTTTGTTCTTTTTGATGCATTCTAAATGGAATTGTTTTCTTAATTTCCTTTCCAGATTGTTGTTAGTATATAGAAATGCAATTGGTTTTGTGTGTTGATTTTGTATCCTGCAACTTTGCTGTATTTATTAACTCCTAGCAGTTTTTTGGAATCTTTAGGGTTTTCTACATATAAGATCATATAATTTGTGAACAGTGGTAATTTTACTTCTTCCTTTCCAATCTGAATATCCTTTGTTTCTTTCTCTTGCCTAATTGCTCTGGCTAGGACTTCTAGTATCATCTTGAATAGAAGTCGTGAAAATAGGCATCCTTGTCTTGTTCCTAATCTTAGGGGAAAAGCTTTCAGTCTTTTACCATTGACTATAATGTTAGGTGTGGGTTTTTCATATATGGCCTTTATCATGTTAAGGAAATTTCCTTCTATTCCTAGTTATTGATTTTTCTCATGAAAGGAAGTTACATTTTGTCAAATGCTTTTACTGCATAGAGATGATCACTATTCCTTCTGGAATCTAATCCAGTAAGGCTCTTGCTCTGTCACTCCTCAAAGTTGCTCTTATCAGTGTTATCTCTTTGCTAATCCAAAGCCATTTCTCAATCTTCAATTTACCTGACTGTTCGGCAGCTTTAGCCTGGGTGATCACTGCCTTTTTCTGGAGATGATTCCAGGACACGACACTTGCAAATGACCTCACTGGCTATTTCCTCTTACTTACCTTGCTGGTTCTTTCACATCTCCCAGACTTCTAAACATTGGAGTGCCCAGTTCAGTCCTTGGACATCTTCTCTCTAGAAGATGTCATCTAGTCTCATGGCTTCAAATACCATCTCTATGCTGATGACTCCCAGACATCTCCTTGAGCTTCTGAGCCCTATGTCCTATTGGTTACTGCCTACCCAACACTTTCACCTGGATATATTATTACAGGGATCATAATTAACAGGTTCAAAACTGAGCTCTTGATATTCCTGCTCAATCAGGCTCCTCTTCCAGTCTTCTTCACTCCATTATTGACATCTTCATTCTTCAAGCTGCTCAGGCAAAACTATGGATTCATTATTGACCTCTCTTTCTCTCACACCCACATCCAAGGCATCAGCAAATCCTGTTGGCTCTGCCTTTAAAATGCATTATTTAGTCCATTACTTCTTGTTACCTTCACTGCTACCAGAGCCTCCCTCTCCTCTCATTTGGATGGCTCCAGTGGCCCCTTAAAAGGTCTTCCTGCTTTTGCTCTAGCCTTCCACAGTGTGTTCTCAGTACAAGAATGATCCCTTCAGAGTATCAGTCAGATTAGCTCTCTTCTGCACCCTCAGAGTAAAAGTCAAAGTCTTTTAATGGTCTGCAACAGACCCTGCATTATCTGGCCCCTGTCACATTCTGATCTGGTAATGGATTTTTGGATATGCATCAAATGAAAAACCAAACAAACATAAAGGAAAAATAGACAAATTGAATTTCATCAAAATAAAAAAATTGTGCTCTTCAAGAGACATCACTGAGAAAATAAAAAGACAACCCATAGAATGGGAGAAAATATTTGCAAATCATATACCTGAAAAGTAACTTCTATCCAGAATACCAAAAGAACCTTTATAACTCATTAACAAAAATATAATCCAGTTTTAAAATGGGTAAATGCTTTAAACAGAATTTCTCCAAAGAAATTCCATTTAAGAATATACAAATAACCAACAAGCACAGAAAAGATGCTTGACACCATTAGTCATTTTGAAATGGAAATCAAAACCACGAGATACCACTAGACTGGCAGGACAATAAGTGTTGGCAAGGATGTGAAGAAACGGGAACACTCATACTCTGATGGTTACAATGTAAAATGGTGCAACTGCCCTGGAAACAGTCTGGAAGTTCCTAAAAAATTTAAATATAGTTATCATATCATGTCATAGTTATGTCAGCAATTCCATTCCTAGGTACATACCCAATAGAATTAAAAACATGTTCACACAAAAACGTGTACACAATTGTTCAAAGCAGCATTATTCTAATAGCCAGAAAAGGGAAACAATCCAAATGTCTATCAAACGATGAATGGATAATGTGGTAGATACACACAATGGAGTATTATTGTCATAAAAAGGAATAACTGATTCATGCTACAACATGAATGAGCCTTGAAAACACTATGCTAAGTGAAAAAAGACCCAAAAGGCCATATATTGATGTTGTATAATCCATTTATATGAACTGTCCAGAATAGGCAAATCTATAGACAGAAAGTGGATCCTTGATTCCCATGGGCCTGGGGGAGGGTGGAATAGAAAATGGGTATGAGAATTTCTTTTGGAGTGATAAAAAGGTTCTGGAATTAGCTAGCGGTAATGGTCGAAAACCTTGTAATTCTACTAAAATACTACTGAATTGCACACTTTTAAAAAGAGTAAGTTAAAAAATAAAATTAAACAAAAGGAATGTCCTATGAGGCCTTTGAACCTGGATGTCAAATTGCCAGCTCCAAGCAAAGTTCAATCCATCATCCAAGATGCACACCAAAAAGACAAATATTGATATAGTATTGATATAGTTTATTCTTATCAAGAGAATAAACCTCTGAAATGAGGAAAATAAATATAGTGAACATTTCCTCAACTTTTTAGATGACTATAGAGGTGTATCTTTCTGCTTTTTGAAGAGTGACTGATCTTCCTTTTAGAAAAACATCTTACATCTTGTACAAATGTACATCTACAAATACATCTTGTACATCTTGTACAAATACAGGCATATTTGTTGAATTGAGTGATAGGGTTCCACGTCAACACCAACCATCTCTATGCATTCAGCAAGTGTCTGGATGGCAGGCTAGGTCCTCTCAGGACAATGCTTGCTCCAAGATGGACTTCCTTCTGCCCTTTTCACTAACTGCCCAGGGAGGCCGACCACCAGCTGTCAGCAGTCTTCAGGTCTGGCCTTGGCTTGCGTGTCTGACCCACATGGTGAACACACCCTGGAGAGCCTTGAATATCCTACAGCTTCTTCACTGGTAGAAAGATGGGGTCAGACTAGATCAGGGATATCAACACTAGGGCCCCTAAGAAAAGGTAGGTGGCTGGTGACCAAAGGGTTCTGAGGTTTGGGCATGCTGAGTCACATTGTGGAATAGGCCCCTTACTGCAGGGCCTTTCTGGGCTTTAAGGTGTTGGTGTGGGAAGCAGGACAGATGTAGGGAATGAGCTGAGCCCTGTCAGATTGGGCTGACATTGTGGTTCTGGCACTCCTCAACTGTGTGATGTCAGGCAAATTATTCCACTTTCCCAAGCGTTAGTTTCCTCACCTCTAATACAGGAACAAGAGTAGCTCCATCACGAGATGGCTGGGAGGGAATGCGTCAAAGTGGAGATAAATGATTAACATTCTGTGAATTACAACTTTGCCCTGGCCCCCATGGGCGCTCAAGGGTTTTGAAGAGTAGGAGTTTGCCAGCAAGAGGTGAAGGTGAAAGGAACCCAAGGCAAGGGAAAGAGCAAGTACAAAACATGCAGGCAGGACTGGACACGGTAGACTTGAGAATGGCTGACATGCAGATGTCTGGGGGGACTCAGCATGCTGGGGATAGCGTGAGGGAAACAGGTACTAAGGAGTCATCGAGGAAGAGAACTCTTGTTGGAGTGGTGGGCTAGGACCAGATCCACATCACAAGGGGCCATGGAATGGTTTTAGTAAGCTCATTCTGTTAATTGTGCTGACCACAGTAAAGGAAGAGAGCAATGAAGGTGCTACACCGGCGAGGAGGAGGGTCTGAACAAGACCCTTCGCTCTCCTAGCCTCCTGGCCATCAGGTCCCTCTCAACTGCAGGAAATGCATTAAGACTTGGGGCCAGAGATCAGACTCAGGAGAGCTGAGAGGGCCCTCAGACACCCCAGGGGAGAAGTGAAGCAGGTAAGTGCCGGGCTTGAAGCTCTGTGCTGGGAAAGTGTGCAGGCAGCACACAGCCCACTTTGAACTAGGAATTACATTCACACGGTCTAAGATACAAAAAGAACAAGGAGGCCAGGTGCAGCGGCTCACGCCTGTAATCCCAGCACTTTGGGAGGCCGAGGCAGGCAGATCACGAGGTCAGGAGATTGAGACCATCCTGGCTAACACAGTGAAATCCCGTCTCTACTAAAAATACAAAAAATTAGCTGGGTGTGGTGGTGGGTGCCTGTAGTCCCAGCTATTCAGGAGGTTGAGGCAGGAGAATGGCATGAACCCAGGAGGCGGAGCTTGCAGTGAGCTGAGATTGCACCACTGCCCCTCCAGCCTGGGTGAGACAGACTCCGTCTCAAAAAAAAAAAAAAAAAAAAAAAAAAAAAAAAAAAAAAAAAAAAAAAAAAAGAACAAGGGGTTCTGAGAAAGAAAAGCAAACGACAGAAGAACCCTAAAGGTAAACGCTGGAGGAACAGAGTGGCAGGGAAGGGAGGGACCTCTGAACCACTTTCTTTCCCTAGTAAGTAAAACAAGGTCTCCAAAGGGAGGTCAAACTTTTCTCCTTGAGAGCACCAGGAAAAATGAGCAGACCCTGTGCAGTTCAAAGAGCCTTAGGCTGTGTGACCTCAGGAAGTAACCACAAGATCAAGCTCTAGCAGGTGTCAGAGCAATGAGGCCACAAGGCTTCTGTACCTGCCTCACTCTCCTGCCTCCTTCACACCAGGATTTCAGCTCACTCTGGCTCCCTCTTACTCCAAAGGGAAGGAAAGAATTAAGACACTGTACCTGGTAGTTTTAACTTACAAAAAAAAGTATTTATTCACCCAGTTTTCCTCTTCTTGCCATAATACATAAGCATGACACAGATGGCCTGATACATCAGCATGGAATTGTCAGAAGGCCCCACCAGTCACTGCTTCTAGAGTTACATGACTGGCTTTTGTTTGGCAACAGGATAATAATTACAGCGTGGTTTCAAGTACCATACACAAAGCAGACCAACCCCAGGATCTCCAGCATCTGCGAAGGCTCACTGGGGTGGGCCTGGGAGCAAGAATCCAAAGCACTGCACAGATGATCAAAACACTTCCAGTAGAACACTGCTGTGGCTGCACCTCTCCTTACAGAGCCAGAGTTGTCCACCCTCAAGCCTGCTCCGTCAGAGGCCTGCTTCCCTTGGCTGATGGTCAGAAGGCTGCACAACTGGGTCGCCCTAGGACACAGTCCCACATGCCATCCCAAGGCTGGGCCACCATCGTGATCTTTCCAGCTAGTCCGTCCAGCCAAGTGGTGCTACTGCTGCTTGTGTGGAAGGGGCTTCCAGGTGGGCGGAAGCTTCCTGTGGATCAGGGTGAGTCCGCAGAGAATGAGGAACACTCCTCCCCACCACAAGACCTCCTGGCACTCTCCATACAGCACATAGCCCAGGAAGGCCTGTGGGACAAAGACAATTGTGAGGGACTCAACTTCAGCGGGTGGGCACAACCTCACTCTCCTGGGACTAACTTCCTTCTAAGGGTGCCAGAAGGAAAGGTCTGGAGCCAGAAGCCTTGGGCTTGAAACCTACTTGTCACCTTCATCAAGTCACTCTATTCAATCTCACCTGCATGAATGGAGAGGCTACCTCCCTCACTGCACTGGACCTCAGCAAAGCACACAAGAAAGACCCAGTAGAGGCCAGCAGGTAGACACAGCTGGTACCTGGTATTTGTTTCTCTCTCAATTCAAGATTGACTAGGCTCAGCTCCATCTTGTCAACCTCAGATTACATAGGGAAGAAAAGTCTCTGGGAATCCCAATGCTCTAAATCTCATGGAGCCTTGAGTGCACAGAAACCTAGGAAACAGCTAGGATGCACAGTGACTTCAGAATGAGGGCTCCACCCTGGAGGCACAGCAAGCAAGCAGGCTTTTTACTGTCAGGCTTCACTCATATCTAACTTGAGAATTCCTCCATGATTAGAATTACATTTGCTTCATGAATAGAGCATCATCCAGGGGTCAAGCCACAGCCCAACCTCTGCTTCAGTTCCTGTCCTTTCTCCTGTCTGGGAAAGGAGGGGTTACCCAAAGACAACTCACCCAGAACCCAGATTTAGGATAAGAGCACCACACCCTCAGGCTACTCACCGAGCTGAGGATATTTGAAAAAGTCACTGTGACAGATGCAATGGCTGAAGACATGGAGAAACTGAGGCCCCGGCTAAAGAAGGTCCACATCAGAGAATTGGTGCTCGCCATCACAATAATGCCTAAGACGCATAAACCCATGCTCACCTGCAGGAGAAAGTGTCACTGCAGCCACATCCACCCTGCACAGCAACCTGCAGACCCCCTCACAGCACAGCCAGTGCTGTGGCTGCTGGCACCCAGGCTCCTACTGAGCTCCCACTACAGCTCAGAGGGCCTCAGAGCTTTTCTGCACAGGGCTTCATTTAACCCTCAGTGGGCAGCAGACCCATCTTACAAGTAAAGCAAATTCAGAGAAGACACTCATTTGGCCACCTTGCTGGCCATACGATCTTGGGAAGAAGCAAAATGCTAATCCAAAGTCAGTATTTTCTACTGACACCAGCCCCTTATTGGTCTTACAATGACCAGTGCCTGAAGATCAGTCCCAGAGGGCCAAGTAGTTCTTACTCCGTAGGTAGTATGAGTTAAGTCAGGGATGGAGTTCTTACTTCTTGAGATCAGGGAAAGCACGAATTAGCGATGTCTGCTCTGTATTCCCACCCCCAAATCCTATACAAGTTATAGCCCAGCAAGGCTCACCCCCTCTGGGCATTCTTGAGCTTTTACTCTGTGTTAGGCCCTGTGCTAAGAGTTTAAGCATTCTCATTTATTCCTTAACTTCATTTTACAGATAAAGACCCAGGGGCATCAAGTAACTTTCTTAAAGTGCTACCGTGATGAGAGCCACCAGGCTTCACAATCAGGCAGTGTACCTCCATGCTCTTAACTAGGACACAGTCCTGCCTGGGGGAAACACCACCTCAGACTATTTAGTGATCCCAGACATTCCTTGGAGAACTTGCAGATAATTTCTTTCTTTTTTAAAGGAGAAAGTCTCAAGAAAAGAGAGGATCTTTAGAAGCCTCCTACACAAAGGATATGCAGCCCCCCTTGCTTGGTGGTGAGTTAGAAGCCGGCCTGGAGACAAGGCGAGGAGGGGAGGGTGCGGGGGGCGGAATCTAAGTATCATATTTATTACTTGTAGTGGTTTCTCAGCAGCTGAACACATAGTGTCTTGAGAAAAAGGTGCTTTCTTATAACTTACACCAGAGTGTCCAGTCTTTTGGCTTCCCTGGGCCACACTGGAAGAATTGTCTTGGGTCACACATATAATACACTAGCACTAATGATAGCTGATGAGCTAAAAACAGTAAAAATAAAATCGCAAAAAAATTCATGTTTTCAGTTTACAAATTTGTGTTGGGTCGCGAGTTGGACAACCTTGTCTTACACAAAGCAGCATATGGGCCAGTGGCAACCTGCTTACATAAAGGGTTATGAAGGTCTGGTTCATGACAACAAACTTTATGGCCCATACAAAGTTATTCATTTTACTTTCGACCACCTACCCTATGAACTACACCCAATGGGATACTAACCTCAAGCATGGCAGCTCCTACTGGATTAGCCCTAAATAGGCTTAACCCTAAATAATCAGTGACCACTGTCCAGGTCAGAGGCTAACCCTGGGCTGCAGATGCAATGAAACCCCTCTAGCAAGCAGAGGCTGGTCTACGACATGGGACGGGAGAGGCAGAGATACACCTTAGCAGACGCCAGGAGGCAAGTTTGGGAGTTCTCAGCGTCAGGAAAACAACCAGAACGTCTCTGTCAGTATCTGCTTATGCCTACAGTATCCCAAACTCCCAATTTTCCTGGTAGTGGGGCAGACAGGTCATCTGGTCACAATACCCGTTAATTACGGAGTAAAGGGATGGGCAACAGGCTTCTCACCTTAAGAGTCACGTGGAGAGAAATGTTCAGGCACAAGGGACTTAAAATGAGAGGTAGAGGGTGGATGTAGGAGGTGTAGGTCTTCCCCGAGAGCGAACTAGCCCAACCGGAGAAAAGGTTTTAGGTCCCTGGTAAGGGAGGAGGCCTCAGTCCCCGACGTCTCTTACCGCCTACACTGGACGAGGGTTTGGCGTGATTAGAGGCGAAACACACTCTCCCACCCCAGCTGACCGCAGCGCCGTGCGCGGCCGGGGGCCCCAGCCGGACAGACCGGCGAGGGTGCGGCGGCGCCCTGTGCCCACCCCCGCCCCACCCCAGGAGCCCCGCGGGCCCCGCAGCGCCCCTCCTCCGCCCAGCGCCGCCCAGCCCGCCCGCCCGCAGCAGCAGCAGCAGCAGCGCCCCGGGCTCGACCTCGCTGCCGAAGGCCAGCTTGGCGGAGGCGGCGGCCAGGGCCCCGAACGCGCCGGCGCACAGGCAGTTGAATACGCCCCAAAAGCGGCGCCGCATTGCACCCGCCTGGAGGTGCGGAGGGAATTCCGCAGGGGTGTCGGGGTAGGCGGTCGCAGACACGGCGCCGCCCGGAGGCCGCGGCCTCTCGGCCATGTTGCCCGCTGCCACCGTGCCTGGCGCCAGCCGCCAGGAGGGCCGAGCGCGCGCCGCGATTGGACGGCAGCCTCACGTGACGCGGCGCTCCCGTGACGCGGCGCTCCCGCAGGCACTTTGGGAATCGCTCCCCGGCGCCTCGGAGGGGGCGGGCCAGGGGGCGTGGCAGAGCCTCAGGGCTATGGTGGCCTCAGGCTTACTCTGTAGTAGGTTTGTGCTTCCCGAGAGGACGTCGGGACCCGAGGCCTAAGGCCGAGCCGGGTACTGTGGACGCTGTAGTAGTAGGTAAACATCTCGCGGCTTAGCCGTCTCCATCCCGGCCACCGGGTCCCGGTGAAACTTATTAAAGATGCCGAACGGGCCCCGCCTCGGCCCACCGAGTCCATACAGGTCGACCAGGCCTCCTCCGCTCCACCCTCCAGCCTGAGGACGCCGTACGGAGATCTTCGGCAGAGGGCGCTGGGTACCGTTAGACCCAGAAAGACGCCAGAGCCCCAGATGGGGACAAGCGCATCACAGAAAACCAAAAAATGCGGATCCGCGATGAGAGGAAGATAGTAATCCATAATCAAGCCACGCAGAATCAACATGACTTCTAATCTCCTATTGCACTTACATGTTTAAAATGTTTACGGCCGGGCGTGGTAGCTCACGCCTGTAATCCCAGCGCTTTGGGAGGCCTAGGCGGGCGGATCACCTGAAGTTGGAAGTTCCAGACCAGCCTGACCAACATGGAGAAACCCCGTCTCTACTAAAAATACAAAATTAGCCAGGCGTGGTGAGCATGCCTGTAATCCCAACTACTCGGGATGCTGAGGCAGGAGAAGCGCTTGAACCCAGGAGGCGTTGGTTGTGGTGAGCCCAGATCGTACCATTGCACTCCAGCCTGGGCAACAAGAGTGAACTCCGTCTCAAAAATAGAAATAAAATGTTCCCATTTAAAAATTACATTCCCTTGAAAATAAAGTGGTGTTGAAATGTATAAAGTGCTGTTGCCACTCTCCAGGAAAATCAATGTTAATAGAGCATTTTTCTATATGTCTATTGTTATATACAGTTAAAGTGTTTTAAAAAATTATAGAATGTATATGCATTTTTTAAACAAAAATTATTTCACAGTTGAACATACTGATCAGCAGCATTCTTTTTGTATCTTATGTTTAGCAACTTTTTATGGAAGTCCTTCCACACTGTGCTGCTTCTCTCACAGGGTGGTTTTGTGGCTCAAATAAAAGCACGGATAAGGCTGAGCGCGGTGGCTCACACCTGTAATCCCAGCACTTTGGGAGGCTGAGGTGGGTGACTATGAGGTCAGGAGTTCAAGACCAGCCTGGTCAAGATGGTGAAACTCCATCTCTACTAAAAGTACAAAAAAAAAATTAGCCAGGCATGGTGGCAGGCACCTGTAATCCCAGCTACTCGGGAAGCTGAGGCAGATAATTGTTTGAACCTGGAGGCAGAGGTTGCAGTGAGCCGAAATTGCACCACTGCCTTCCAGCCTGGGTGACAGAGTAAGACTCTGTCTCAAAAAAAAAAAAAAAAAAAAAAAAGCACGGGTAATTTCAGTAACGCCGATATAGTACAAACTGTCCCATTTTGCAGATGAGGAAATAGGCTCAGAGGTCTCACTGCACTACTCCATTGAGTAAAGAGCTGCTCAAAGATGATACCCTCTGAAAGGTCTTATGAGGAAATCAAGAGGTGTTGCATTGATCAACTCTGCATGCATTAAGAATGTAAAGTGAATTTTCTTAGAACAAACGATGCCTCTACTAGCACTAAAGGTTAAGCATCTCAGAGCCACCTCCTCTGTAAAGCCGTCTCTGCTACTCCCCTACCTTCATACCAGTCCTGTGGTTGTTCCTCTGGTTGTCTGTCTCTCTGCTAGCCTGCAAGCTCCTTGAGGGCAGGGACTATATCGTTGTTAATCTCCGGGTCCCCAGCCCTGGTGATGATGGGCTAAAGTGATGCCATCCTCAGACACTGCTGAGAAGTGATTTCTGCCTCTTCGAAACTACTGTGTACACACATCACCTAGGGATCTTGCTAAGATGAAGATTCTGATTAGGTCTACAGCTAGACTGAATTTTGTTTGTTTTTAGAGGGACACAGGGTCTCTGTCACCGAGGCTAGGGCGCAATGGTGTAATCATGGCTCACTTCAGCCTTGAGCTGCCAGGCTCAAGCCATCCTCTCCATTCAGCCTCCTGAGTAACTAAGACTACAGGCATGTACCATCAAACCCAGACAATTTTTTCTTTTTTTTTTTTTTTTTTTTGAGACAGGGTCTTGCTTTGCCAGGCTGGCGTACAATGGCGGATCATAGCTCACTGCAGCCTCAACCTGCTGGGCTCAAGTGATTCTCCCACTTCAGCCTCCTGAGTAGCAGGGACTATGGGTGCATCATGCCTGGCTAATTTTTGTATTGTTTTGTATAGACAGGATTTGACATGTTGCCCAGGCTGGTCTTGAACCCCTGAGTTCAAGTGATCCACCTACTTTGGCCTCCCAAAATGCTGGGATTATGGGCATGTGCCACTGCACCCCAGCCCCCAGCTCCAAAAATTAGATTCCGGCCCTCCAACCCCACAACAGGACCTAATTAACCTCACCTTCAAGGTGTACAATAATAGAGGCAGCCAAGTAGCAATGTATTTCTGAGTTGCAATTACTTGCCTCCACTGTGAGAGAAACCCCAGCCACATCTCCAGCACGCAAGAACTTCAAAACGTCTGAACCACAGTGGCCAGGCATTCCTTCAGGACTGCCTCTCCCAGGATCTTGCTTCAAGTGCTGGAAATCTGGCCACTGGGCCAAGAAATGCCCAAAGCCCGGGATTCCTCCTAAGCCATGTCCCAACTGTGCAGGACCCCACTAGAAATCGGACTGTCCAACTCGCCCGGCAGTTGGACACTCCCAGAGCCCCTGGAACTCTGGCCCAAGGCTCTCTGACTGACTCCTTCCCAGATCTTCTCAGCTTAGCAGCTGAAGACTGATGCTGCCCGATCGCCTTGGAGGACCCCTGGACCGTCATGGACACCGAGCTTCGGGTAACTCTTACAGCGGAGGATAAGTGCATCCCCTTCTTAATCAATACAGAGGCTACCAACTCCACATTACCTTCTTTTCAAGGGCCTGTTTCCCTTGCCTCCATAACTGTTGTGGGTATTGACGGCCAGGCTTCTAAACCTCTTAAAACTCCCCAACTCTGGTGCCAACTTGGACAACATTCTTTAATGCACTCCTTTTTAGTTATCCTCACCTGCCCAGTTCCCTTATTAGGCGGAAACATTTTAACCAAATTATCTGCTTCCCTGATTATTCCTGGACTACAGCCACATCTCATTGCCACCCTTCTTCCCAACCCAAAGCCTCCTTTGCGTCTTCCTCTTGTATCCCCCCACCTTAACCCACAAGTATGGGACACCTCCACTCCCTCTCTGGCAACTGATCACACGCCCATTACTATCCCATTAAAATATAATCATCCTTACCCTGCTCAACGCCAGTATCCCATCCCACAACAGGCTTTAAGGGGATTAAAGCTTGTTATCACTTGCCTGCTACACAGCATGGGCTCCTAAAACCTATAATCTCTCCTTACAATTCTCCCATTTTACCTGTTCAAAAAGAGGACAAGTCTTACAGGTTAGTTCAGGATCTGTGCCTTATCAACCAAATTGTTTTGCCTGTCCACCCCGTGGTGCCAAACCCGTACACTCTTTTGTCCTCAATACCTTCCTCCACAACCCACTGTTCCGTTCTTGATCTTAAAGATGCTTTTTTCACTATTCCTCTACACCCCTCGTCCCAGCCTCTCTTTGCTTTTACCTGGACTGACCCTGACACCCATCAGTCCCAGCAGCTTATCTGGGCTGTACTGCCACAAGGCTTCAGGGACAGCCCTCATTACTTCAGCCAAGCTCTTTCTCATGATTTACTTTCTTTCCACCCCTCCGTTTCTCACCTTATTCAATATATTGATGACCTTCTACTTTGTAGCCCCTCCTACTCAACAAGACACCCTCCTGCTCCTTCAACATTTATTCTCCAAGGGGTATCAGGTATCTCCCTCCAAAGCTCAAATTTCTTCTCCATCCGTTACCTACCTCAGCATAATTCTTCATAAAAACATACATGCTGTCCCTGCCGATCATGTCCGATTGATCTCTCAAACCCCAACCCCTTCTACAAAACAACACCTCTCCTTCCTGGCCATGGTTGGATACTTTCACCTTTGGATACCTGGTTGTGCCATCCTAACAAAACCATTATATAAACTCACAAAAGGAACCCTAGCTGATCCCATAGATCCTGAATCCTTTCCCCATTCCTCTTTCCGTTCCTTGAAGACAGCTTTAGAGACTGCTCCCACACTAGCTCTCCCTGACTCATCCCAACCCTTTTCATTACACACAGCTGAAGTGCAGGGCTGTGCAGTTGGAATTCTTACACGAGGACCAGGACCATGCCCTGTAGCCTTTTTGTCCAAACAACTTGACCTTACTGTTTTAGGCTAGCCATGATGTCTCCGTGCAGTGGCTGCCACCACCCTAATACTTTTAGAGGCTCTAAAAATCACAAACTATGCTCAACTCACTCTCTACAGTTCTCATAACTTCCAAAATCTGTTTTCTTCCTCCCACCTGATGCATATACTTTCTGCTCCCCGGCTCCTTCAGCTATACTCACTCTTTGTTGAGTCTCCCACAATTACCATTTTTCCTGGCCTGGACTTCAGCCTCCCACGTTATTCTGGATACCACACCTGACTCCCACGACTATATCTCTCTGATCCACCTGGCATTCACTCCATTTCCCTATATTTCCTTCTTTCCTGTTCTTCATCCTGATCACACTTGGTTTATTGATGGCAGTTCCATCAGGCCTAATTGCCACTCACCAGCAAAGGCAGGCTATGCTATAGTATCTTCCACATCTATCATTGAGGCTACCGCTCTGCCCCCTCCACTACCTCTCAGCAAGCCGAACTCATTGCCTTAACTCGGGCTCTCACTCTTGCAAAAGGACTACGTGTCAGTATTTATACTGACTCTAAATATGTCTTCCATATCCTGCACCACCATGCTGTCATATGGGCAGAAAGAGGTTTCCTCACTACGCAAGGGTCCTCCATCATTAATGCCTCCTTAACGAAAACTCTTCTCAAGGCCGCTTTACTTCCAAAGGAAGCTGGAGTCATACAGTGCAAGGCTCACCAAAAGGCATCAGATCCCATCACTCAGGGCAACGCTTGTGCTAAACAAGCAGCTAGCATTCCAACTTCTGTCCCTCACAGCCAGTTTTTCTCCTTCTCATCAGTCACTCCCACCTACTCTACTCTCCCACTGAAACTTCCACCTATCAATCTCTTCCCACACCAGACAAATGGTTCTTGGACCAAGAAAAATATCTCCTTCAAGCCTCACAGGCCCATTCTATTCTATTGTCATTTCATAACCTCCTCCATGTAGGTTACAAGCCACTAGCCCACCTCTTAGCACCTCTCATTTCCTTTCCATCGTGGAAATCTATCCTTAAGGCAATCATTTCTCAGTATTCCACCTGCCATTCTACTACTCTACAGGGATTGTTCAGGCCCCCTCCCTTCCCTACACATCAAGCTCGGGGATTTGCCCCCACCTAGGACTGGCAAATTGACTTTACTCACATGCCTTGAGTCAGGAAACTAAAATACCTCTTAGTCTGGGTAGACACTTTCACTGGATGGGTAGAGGCCTTTCCCACAGGGTCTGAGAAGACCACCGCAGTCATTTCTTCCCTTTTGTCAGACATAATTCCTCAGCTTGGCCTTCCTACCTCTATGCAGTCCGATAATGGAGCAGCCTTTATTAGTCAAATCACCCAAGCAGTTTCTCAGGCTCTTGGTATTCAGTGAAACCTTCATATCCCTTACCGTCCTCAACTTCAGGAAAGGTAGAATGGACTAATGGTCTTTTAAAAACACACCTCATCAAGCTCAGCCTCCAACTTAAAAAAAAAAAAAAGGACTCTGCCAAAAATAGAGCCCAAAAACTCACCAACCAAACAAGCAATTACACTGAACTCCCTTGGACACTCTCTAATTGGATGTCCTGGGTCCTCCCAATTCTTAGTCCTTTAATATCTGTTTTTCTTCTTCTCTTATTAGGACCTTGTGTCTTTTGTTTAGTTTCTCAAATTCATACAAAACTGCATCCAGGCCATCACCAATAATTCTATACAACAAATACTCCTTCTAACAACCCCACAATATCACCCCTTAACCCAAAATCTTTCTTCAGTTGAATCTCTCCCACTGTAGGTTCCCACACCACCCCTAATCCCGCTTGAAGTAGCCCTGAGAAACATCGCCCATCATCTCTCCATAGCACCCCCAAAATTTTTCGCCACTCCAACACTTCACCACTATTTTGTTTTGCTTTTCTTATTAATACAAGAAGACAGGAATGTCAGGCCTCTGAGCCCAAGTTAAGCCATATGTCCTGTGACCTGCCTGTATACATCCAGATGGCCAGAAGCAACTGAAGATCCACAAAAGTTAAAACAGCCTTAACTGATGACATTCCACCATTGTGATTTGTTTCTGCCCCACCCTAACTGATGTACTTTGTAATCTCCCCCACCCTTAAAAAGGTTCTTTGTAATCTCCCCCACCTTTAGAAGGTTCTTTGTAGTTCTCCCCACCCTTGAGAATGTACTTTGTGAGATCCACCCACTGCCAGCAAAACATTTCTCCTAACTCCATCACCTATACCAAAACCTATAAGATCTAATGATAATCCCACCACCCTTTGCTGACTCTCTTTTCAATCTCAACCCGCCTGCACCCAGGTGAAATAAACAGCCTTGTTGCTCACACAAAGCCTGTTTGGTGGTCTCTTCACACTGACGCGTGTGACGCTTTCCTTGCAACGAGTGATGTTCTGGGTTGAATTGTGTCCCTGAAAAAGATATATTGAAGTCTTAACCCCTGGAACCTGTGATGTGACTTTATTTGGAAATAGGGTCACTGCAGATATAATCAAATTAAGATGAGATCCTTAGGGTAGGCCCTAATCCAATATGACTAGTGTCTTTCTCAGAAGAGACAGAGGAACAAGGAAGAACACCAAAGATTCCTGACAACATCAGAAGCTAAGAGAAAGGCATGGAACAGATTCTCCCCTATGGCTCTGAGAGAATGTGGCCCTACTCACACCTTGATTTTGGACTACTGGCCTCCAGAACTGTCAGAAAATAGATTTCTGTTGTTTTAAGCCACCCAGTTTGTAGTCATTTGTTATAGCAGCCCTACAGCTAATACAGGTGATCAGAGCCAAACCTCTTCATTATCAGCTTCAATATTCCACCTTCTTCTAGCTCCGAGGCAGTTGCAGTGTCTGCTTGCTACCTTATATTTAATACTACATTAAAGTTCCTTCTTCATTTTTGGCCCATCTTGATTTACTATTTACTATTCCTTGAGAGTTCAACTATGCATTACAATTTTTTCCTACAGTTTTATTAAAATGCACTCATTTTGAATGTATAGTTCCTTTTTTTTGTTTGTTTGAGACAGAGTCTCACTCTGTTGCCCAGGCTGGAGTGTAGTGGTGCAATCTTGACTCAATGAAACCTCTGCCTCCCGGGTTCAAGTGATTCTTGTGCCTCAGCCTCACGAGTAGCTGGGATTACAGGCACACACCATCACACACAGCTAATTTTTGTATTTTTAGTAGAGATGGGGTTTTGCCATGTTGGCCAGGCTGGTCTTGAACTCTTGGCCTCAAGTGATCCACTTGCCTTGACCTCCCAAAGTGCTGGGATTACAGGTGTGAGTCACCACACCCAGCCCTATAGTTCATTTTTTAGTAAATATAGAGTTGTGCAGCCACCATCACGAAGCAATTTTAAAACATTTCCACCACCTCAAAAAGTTCCCTGTGCCCAGTCATTCCCACTCCCATCCTAGCTCCAAGCAGCCAATGATTTACTTTCTATCTCTATAATTTTGCCTTTTCTGGACCTGCCATATAAATAAAAACATACAATCTGTGGTCTTTTGGGTTTGGTTTCTTAGCATTTTTTTGAGATTCATCATGTTGTAGCATGTTCCTTTTTTACTGCCAAGTAATATTCCATAATATGGAAAAATGTTCAATAGCATTAATAATTAGGAAAATGCAAGTGATATAACTACACACCACTAGGATGGCTGCAGTAAAAAACCTGACGATAACAAGTGTTGCTGAAAATGTGGAGAAACTGGAATACACTGTTGGTAGAAATGTAAAATGGTATACCTAAATGGTAAATTTGTAAAACAGGCAATGTCTTCAAAAGTAAAGACATGCTTTTCAGATAACCCAGTAATTCTACTCCTAGGCATGTGCTCAAGAGATATGAAACATATGTCCACACCATGACTTATACATGAACATTTATAGCTCCATTATTTATAACAGTCCTAAACTGGAAACAATTCAAGTAGCCATCAACTGGTGAATGGATAGTGTAGCATATCCATAAAACGGAATACTTGTCTCAATAAAAAAGAAAGAAGGCCCGATACATAGAAGTTTCTTGAGGGCAAGATTTTATTTGCTTTGTTCACTGATGATTAGTGCGTGGCATATTGTAGGTGTTCATTAAGTATGTGTTCAATGAACAACAGAATGAACAATGTAAGTCACTTTAACTATTATCTTAAAAAATGGCTTTATTTACAGTCATGGAAAATGCTCAAGAAAATACCTAAAGTAAGAATACAAAAATAATCTATATTAACAAGTTTGCTTCTTGTACCTGCTACTAAGTCAGTCATTAAACTCACTGCAGGTGTTGGAACCACCATATATTGTTAGAACTTCCATAAGAATCAAAGGAGATTATGGCATAATCTAAGAAGAAAATGATCTGGCTAACGTCCACTGTAAACCTTAGCTACAGGCTTTTATTTTTACAAAGACAAAAGGTTTTCTCTTACAGTTGATTCAAAGCCTCGAAGTGGGCCACTTCTTAGCAGACTGCTGACTGATGCAGGCTGTATATGGATGCAGAATGTTCATCAGAAACTTGAGGTTCAGCCACCACCACCTTACACACATTTAATAATTAAGGTCCGTTAATACAGCTCTCCTAAGTGGCCAAGAGTAGGTCTTACTTGTAAAAGAGAAGAAACATCTTCAAACAAGGTGATGCCTAGGTAGTTGACCGGAATCCTCATGATTCACTTCTTTTCTTTTCTTTTAAAAATACATTTTCAGCACGCAACTTTTCTGTCTCCTAAGTAATTTTAAAAAAACAAAAAGGAAAAAAAATAAGGCTCTAATTATTACAGGAAGTGTGCTTTTTGGTTTTTTTTGGCATTCATTAAGTGCATATTTCAAATTAAGACTGGAATTTTCCATGTGCAAACTAAACAATTAACAAGAATCTGCTGTCTATGAAAATGTAACTGATTGAATTAGGCTCAGAATAGCAATGATGAACACTTTTTTTTTTTTGAATTCAGGAAGCTCCCTGAAGAAGTTAACTGATTCAATAATTAAGTTTTAATTTGGTTTTAATAAAATAATCATTTTTAAACCAGACATAATTTATTCAGAACAATTTTTAGATTTACCTCAGCAAGCCTGACATTTTCCTTCTTTAGTCGCACTACGTACTGAATCTTCTGATGCAGGTTTTGGTGACCTACCAACTTTCCATTTTCCTCAGCAAGACACTCCACCTGCTTCCTTAACATTTCCATCTCCTGCAGGTAATCAAATCCAAGGAGGGAAAAATTAGAAGTAGGTCTTAATTTTTCTTTTAAAGTTACATTATTTCTTGCCTTCCAGGAGCACAGGAAGTCAGAGAGTCCAGAATCCCAGCTTTCATGGCCTCACAACTCTTCATACAATAAAGCAACTCTGAACTAAGGACACCCAATCATAGAAGTGAGTTTTACGCTAATTAGTTCTATTCATTTGAGTGTTCTAAGTATCATGAAAAAACCAACACACTAGCACACCTGGGATGTTCTCTCCCTTTCTTCATACATTTCTTCCAGCTTCGATCTCAGTTGTTCTTTTTCCTGGAATGCTTTAGACTCCAAAGTTCTGGTTCGTTCAACTTCTTCAGTCATTCTAAGGCATTCCATCTCTTTGTTGTAAAGGGCACTTTGGACTTCTTCTAGGCTGTAAGAATAGGTATCACTTTAGAGTATTTGAAAGAAACATAATCATAAAATAGTGCTCCAGTTAGATATGTGTCCTTCAAGGTCAGAATTTTGATTTGAAAGTATTACTAATCTTTAGCCCTCCTCTGCTGATGGCAAAAGAAGACAGTAAGTGTTACATATCAGATATGCTTTTTTTGGTTTTGTTTTACCCAAGACTTTCATTTTGGAAAACTCCTCAAAGCATTTTCTAAACAATAAAAATTTAGAATAAAATTGTTTAGGTTCAGCCCACTTGGGGCAAATGTAATTTAAGTATTATTATAATCTGCATGGTTTATTCAGCATCCCCTATCTTGATCATTTCTGATTTCAGAAACTGGTCCTCAGACAGTAGGACACCAGTCATTTCTTCAAGGATGTGTTGTTTAGAATTTATACACTTCATATACATTTCACTGACTTTATAAAATGGTCTGAATCCTGTAAATTTTCCGAAACAAATGGCTTCCCCCACCCCCCCGCACCCCCTGCCTTAGGGACAGGGTCTCGCTCTGCTGCCCAGGCTACAGTATGCTGGCACCATCATAGCTCACTGCAGCCTCCAACTCCTGGGCTCAAGCAATCTTCCTGCTCCAGCCTTTGGAGTATCTAGGACTACTGGCATGCACCACTATGCTTGGCTAATGTTTTAAAAATTATCCATAGAGATGGAGTCTTGCTATGTTGCCCAGGCTGGTCTCAAACTCATGGCCTCAAGCAATCCTCTTCTCCTTGGTCTCCCAAAATGCTGGGACTACAGGTGTGAACCACTGTGCCAGGCCTGTTTTTTATTTTATAATGCTCATGAAATGTAATGTTGACTGTTGAAATGATGTATTATTACACCATTCAAGGCCAGCTAATTTCTAGCTGTTGATTACTGAAATGATATAATACACAAAATTTAATACACTAAGGCCCAGCTAATTTCTAGGCAAGTTGTTTTTGGACTACATTCTGTGGATCTCAGAAGGACGGTGTTGGGAGAAGGGGCACTGATGCTCTCCCAATTCATTGTTGGCTTCGTATTGGTTCCCCATTACTTTTTAAAGCATCTTCACAAATATATGGATAACATAACATTTAAAATTGCTGTCGTAGGCTGGGATTGATAAAACAGTGCATGCCGTTTGCTGAAGCGTGCTTCACTTGCCCGCAGTGAAGTCTGGCTTGCTGTATGTTCCAGAGACAGCATATCATGAAGACTCTTGGTTACCAGACTATGAAATAAATTATAAAACAAGTTAAATAGCTTTTACTCTTTTTGCTAGAAGACTTCGAATAGATATTAGTTCTAAAATAGCTGTAATTAAACTAACTAGCTGGATTCTCAAAAATCCTGTAAATAATCTGGGTTTCTGACTTAGCTTTACCACTAATTAGCTAGGAGCTGGACTCTGAATGGCTCATACACAGGTGAAAAGGCTGTTTTCCTATGTATACTCTGATTCTATGAAGCAAATGACTCAATGATTGGGTAACAAATCTTTCATAAATTGGGTGGTCTTTGTCAGCTGATCATTAAAAAGAATTTTTGATGGTAAATCACCATGTAATTTTTGACATATTTACTTGCATAAAGTTCAAATAATTGGAAGATAGTACCCTATCAAAACTCCTTCCATTGCCATTTACTTAACTATGTGAACAAGATTTCTCAGCATTTAAATCCATAAAAGCAGAAAATAGGAATAGAGTTGATGCTGAATCCTGTCTCATTTGAGTACAACAGAAAAATGAGTTGACTGAAGAAAAAGCATTAGGTTAAAATACATTAAGAGATGCATTTCCACTAAAATTTTCCCTAATAATTATTTATAAAAATTTCCAGTAAATTTAGGGCACATTGATTAATAATTGTAATGTGAACTCAATTGGAAATATAACAAAGTCATATGATTAAAATAAGTTTTTACAAATTACTTTCAATTTGTGTGTGTGTATGTATGTACATACATAT
Source organism: Macaca thibetana thibetana (assembly GCF_024542745.1). NCBI lineage: Eukaryota > Metazoa > Chordata > Mammalia > Primates > Cercopithecidae > Macaca > Macaca thibetana. Next base: position 99,072,995 of record NC_065579.1, on the reverse strand, counting down.
ATTTTATTGTTAAGTAGTATGATGGGGTTATCAATAAAAAAATTTTCCAGAAAATATATTAAATCAATATAAAATCCTGCAGGGTGTAGAAAGGAAATTCAATTACAAAGGAAAAACATAAAATTTTAGACTTAGAAATTTGTTCATGTATTTTTTAAACAGATAGAAAGCAGCAAATTAGTTAAATACATTTAAAAGAATGGCAAGAGCTTTATTTTCTTTTCTCTTTTTAAAAAAATTTATTTAAAAAAATATTTTAGAAATAGAGACAGGGTTTAACCATGTTGCCCAGGCTGATCTCAAACTCCTAAGCTCAAGCAATCCACCTGCCTCAGCCTCCCAAAGGGCATGAGCTACTGCGCCCAGCTAACAGCTTTATTTTCCAATGTCACTATATTGTATATCCCAGAATGTCTATTCTTTGTAACAATTTAAACTTATAATGAAAAATTTTAGATATAAAGTCAACTTCAAAAATATGCAGGAGGGTATATGATGTCTCAAAATCTATCAGTATGATAAGCAAAAATGTTTGAAGATCTCTATCCCTATTGAGGAGTACCTACCCAGAAAAAGCCCAATAGCTCTCTAATGTTGTTTTGTTTGTGTTAATGCCAACCAGCTTACTTAGTTTGAATTTTACAGAAAATATAGTACACCTTGTTCATCAAAGACTGAAGCCATTTATAAGGCTACATAAATTAATATGAAAACTGTATGAATAAATTAAACTCACGGCTTTAGGAAACATAAAGAGACCCAAGGTCTAGACCAGAAGAAATCAGAGTATTGATCTTTGGGTCTCAGAGGGCCTCAGGTTTTAAATCAGAGGAAACCAGAAGCAGAAGTGAAAAGGGACACCTGGTAGTTATATTGTTCTCATTGTCCATGAGGAAAAGACCCATCAATTCCTCAAGGAAAGCTAAGCTTTTCCTGCTATTTATTTTTTTAAGATTTCTTTTGAAGTGGCTTCACATGAGAAATCCCTTTAGCAAATGGTATTAAAAAAAATTTGTAAACATCTATTAAATTCACTTATTACTGCAGAAGGAAAGAAGTTACCTACCTTGTGGTATATCATTCCTTTAGAGGAGAATAAGGAAAAGATGATCAATAATTTGAATTACAAAATAGTACACTTACTCTGCTTTCATTTTCAGCATTTCTTCAACTATTTTACTCTATAAGAAGATATAAAAAAAGAAAATAAAAAGATGGCTTAGGTTCTTAAATAACATTGCTTTAAAAAGATAGAAAGGAACCAGCCTATTCTCCTTCCTGTGAATAAAATCAAACCAATATCCTTTTCCACAATCCCAGCTACACATACATAAAGGAAGTACCTATTTCCAAGACTTCAAGCACTACGCCCTCTAAGGCTTCAAACAGGCCTTGGTACTTGCTTCTAAATGGAGAATTATATGTGTGTATGCTGAGCAGCAGGCTTACTATCTAGGCATGAAGACAAATTCTTAATTCTCAGCTGTGTCTAAATACTGATGGTAAATATCAAGCTAAACAGTGGGAATGCAGAAAAGACAGGAATTTCAATAGTAAAATGATTTCTAAAATATATAACCATAAATACTAACTATAAAAGCATTGCTCAGATAAGAAGAAACTATCATATATTAAAAAAATCTTACTTTTGCAAGTCTTTCTTTGATACTTTCTTCTTGTTCATTCTTCAGCTGTTGATTGTCTGGATGATTCTGATCACTGCATAGATTAACAGGGGTGGGGAGGAGGCACAGGAAAACACTGCTAAATATATTCAAGTATCAATTTCAAATTCAAATCTATTATATGCAGCAATGCCAAGGTGTGCAAAGAAAGGCTAACTCTATTGTGATTGGGTCAAGTCAATACAGTTGATAAATGTGATTGACACATGGGGATGAAATAAGGCACTTTCCCAGAACTCAGGATTCCCCCCAGAACTCAGGATTCCTCCCAGTACAAAAGCAACATGAGCAGAGGTGGGAAATATAATCAAGGATTGGTTGAAAGTCAAATACAGTAGAAACTTAGTTGAAAGTGGTAACATCTGAAGACCGAATGTGAACAAAAGGGGGCTAAAAGAAAGGGCCACGAGGCTGGTATGAATGTGATCAGCTGGGAGGGGGCACATTTTGGGTAGGGAGGGTCGCTCTGGCCTCAGGCTGGTAGAGCCCTTGAGTCTACTTTTGCTCAGGTTCCATAGTCAGTTGACATTTTCTGATAACCACTCTGCCTTTCCATGTATGTGGACACCAGGGCCAGATGTCCCAAGCACCAGATATGTCTTCATGGAAAAGGAATGTTCCAATATATAAAGTAAGGAAATCACATTCTAGATAATACATCTATCTCTGTGAGCCTGACCAGGCGAGGATAATAAGTTAAGTGTCTGTGTGCAGCCCCTGGACCAGAGAGACATCCCTCCCTCCCTCCTTGGAGAACCTTCCTGAATGCTGTAGGCTTCTCTAGGAATCTCTCTCTCACTGGTGAGTAAAAGACCATTTCTTGAAACAAAACAGAAGCTACAGTGAGGTTTCTTTTCCTTAACAAATCTGGCAGCCTAGACACAAATGGTAATGAGTCCTCAATGAAGAATTCACCCCAAATCATTAAGGAAAGATGTGTTTTCTGTCCACTAATCCAAGGATTGGCGAATGTCTTCTGTCAAGAACCAGACAGTAAATATTTTAGGCTTTGGGAGGCATGCGGTCTCTGCTACAGCTATTCAACTTGGCTACTGTAGTGCAAAAGCAGCCACGACAATATTAAAATGATAAGGTGTGACTATGTCTCAATAAAACTTTATTTACAAAACAGGTTGAGAGCTGAATTTGGCCCCTGGGCTATAGTTTGCCCTTTCTCTAATTTTTCACAAAGAAGGCTCTGAGTAGCTCTTTTATATATAAGGGACGTGAAGCTATGAAATGAAAAACTTTTTTTTTTTTTTTTTTTTTTGAGACGGTGTCCTACTCTGTCCCAGGCTGGAGTGCATGTTGGCCTGGCATGTTGGCCAGGCTGGTCTCAAAATCCCGACCTCCAATGATCTGCCTGCCTCAGCCTCTCAAAGTGCTAGGATTACAGGCATGAGCCACCACACCCAGTGAAAAACATTTTTTAGGCCAGGCGCAGTGGCTCACGCCTGTAATCCCAGCACTATGGGAGGCCGAGGTAGGCAGATCACGAGGTCAGGAGATTGAGACCATCCTGGCTAACACAGTGAAACCTCGTCTCTACTAAACATACAAAATATTAGCCAGGCATGGTGGTGGGCGCCTGTAGTCTCAGCTACTCGGGAGGCTGAGGCAGGAGAATGGTGTGAACCTGGGAGGCGGAGGTTGGAGTGAGCTGAGATCGTGCCACTACACTCCAGCCTGGGTGACAGAGTGAGGCTTCGTCTCAAAAAAAGAAAAAAAAAATTTTTTTAAAAGACATTTATTGAACATCATGATCAGACCTATGACATTTGGCAATCAACAGGATGAGTGCAAAGGAAAAAAAAAAACACATTAAAACTCTTTGTTAAGACTGCTTTACACTTTCCACAGAACAGAAACTAAAATAACCTGTTATACAATTAATCACAAATACGGTCCTTGAGTTTTTTACCCATACACCTGAGTATTGTCTAAAACATATCTTCTTTGTAGCAGGTAGGCCCTGCTACCAACTGTGCTTGGCTGAGTTCACAAATCTGTTGTAACCTGTAGTTTCCCTGTCACTTCTCTGGCTCTACGCTCCTGCTAAGCTTTGTTTCCTGGCATTAATTAAAACCTTCTGCCACTGCCATAGCTATTGCTGCTACTGGAACTGCCTGTCAACGTAAAAAGAAACTCAGAAAGACAGGCTCTTTAGAACAAACAGGCTTATCTAGGAATAGCAGAGGGATTGCAATTGCAGGGTATGCAAGCTATGACGGGCCATTGGTGTATCCAGGGGAGTTGGGGAAAGGGAAAGCTTTTAAAGACAAAGAGAAATCCATGAAATAAAGCTTGAAATAAAGCTCACAGGTCACAGAAGCTCACTGCAGGAGTTGGTGTTTGTTCATTGGTGGAGCTGGCTGTTGCTGAGTAACTGTCCTGGTGCTGGCGGCTTGTCTGAACTACTGCAAGCCTGAAAAATTCCTGTGATAAGCTCTGTTGCAGGGTGAGTGCAGAAGTGGGGCATGTGGGACCTGCAGGAATTTCTTGTGATAAGGTATATTATAGGCACGTGCAGTGAGAACTTCTTTATGGCCTCCTGACTCCACTTTGTTAGGGTTTTGACATAAGTGACTCCATTTTGGTACTGGCAACTTTCACATGCCTTAGCCACCTTGGCTCGATGGTTTGGCAACATAGTAGCCTCAGCCACCACAGGGGCCAGAGTTTCTGCCTCCAAAGTTTCTTCTCTTCACGGGGTCAAAATTGAAGATTGGTTGTTGTAATTACCAAAATTGTTGTAGTTCCCACCATCTCCAAAACTGCTTCCATCATTACTAAATCCATTATAGCCATCTCTCCTGCCTGCATATCCACCAATACGGCTGCCTCCAAAGCTACCATTACCAGTGAAATTTTTCCTTCATGACCAAAGTTGTTACTCCCACCAAAACCACCTCCATGACCACCACCAAAGTTGCCAGAACCACTCTGATCTCTCTGGCTGGCTCAAGTACTAACCATTTCTTTCTTCAACATGGTTTTCCATACTTCATGGTAGTGGCTATGTACTTTACGGTATTTCTGAGAGACAATCTTATCCAGAGTCATGGCTGTCCTCAAAGGTAAAAAAAAGTAAAGCTCCTCTTTTTGCCATTGCCTCAGTCAGTCATGATTTCAACCACTCCTGTTTTCTCGTACCTTCACAATAATCTCTTAGGTGATGTTCTTCAGTGTCTTCTGTGATGCCATCAACAAATATCTTTTTTACGGTTAACCAGGCACCTGGTCTTTGAGACTCTTTTCTTGACATCCCTCTTTTGGTTTCACAACTCTTTTATCTGCCTTGTGTGGCCTTGATTTATGGCTGCATCCACCTCCTCCACAGTGCCATCTGTGACAAACCAAATGCTTGGTGTTCGGGTCTCTCACTGCCATATAACCCATGAGCTTTCCTCACTACTCAGAATGGCTCCCCAGACGCTTATTGGTTGTTTCAAAGCTCAGTCATCTGATGAAGAGCTTCTGTAGCTATTTGGGCTATTTAAGAGACTCTGACTTAGACATGTTGGTAGTGGGAAGAGACTTGAACGATGCGTCCTTAGTGGCATCCATGGGCAAAAGTAGTAAGCTCATGATGTACCTCTCAAATACGGTATTTTTAATTTTCATTTTACAAATGATCCGGAAATGTTCTATGTTCTATGCTCACAGTAGCTCTTGATAAAAGACAGTATACTAAATATAAGGCTTTTCTTTAATATAATTGGACATATGTGGAGCATATGAAAGCTAGGTGAGCAGACTGTGGACTACCTGCATCAGAATCACCTACAAAGGGAGGCAGTTGCTTATTAAAATGCAGAATTCTGGGCTTCGCTCTAGCCCTACTGAATTAAGATCTCTGATGCTCACTAAAATTTGAAGAGAATCATTTCAGAAGAGATTTTAGCATAGCCACCATTACCATCCTCAAATCTCTACTGCCTCATTTAGGTTTTGAACATTGTGTATCAGGGATGTTTCTGCACAGGGCCAGGGAGCTGCAGGAGTGCACAAGCTTCTCTGTCACAGACGTTCTGGCAACAGCATGGACAGCAGTCAGTGGAATTCGGTAAGGGCTTCTATCTCGGAGATCCCACTTCGATTCAATTCAACTTCTTGCATAATTTTACAGGCCACTATCATCTCCAAACCCTCACTCAGAAAGTTGTAATAGGCAGAATCATAATGCTACCTTGTGTACTTAATACCTGCCTTTCATTGACTGACGCCTGCTACCAAGCACTGTAACTGGCACTTTATACATGTAATTTTTAATCTTTAAAACTCCTCGTGAGAAAATTATCATTTTCCTCATTTTACTGGTAAGGAAAGTGAAATACTAAGAAGGTAAAAAATACGTCAAAAATCGTATTTTTAAGTCAAAGACAAGATATAAGTCTGGATATATGGCTGCCCCGACACTATGCAAATATATTGGCAAATGCAACTACAAAACTGCCTTACCTGAAGCCAAAACATGCTCAGAGAGATGTCTAAACCCAAGCGAATGCTCCTCTGTAAAATGCTAAGGATATCCTTCTTGTCCTGCCCAGGAGCTTTTCCTGGACCATGAGTTACGAAGCAAAACCAACTAGTAGGGAATTCTCCCTTTCTCTGCAAGGCTTCTTGAACCTTGTCGATATTATTTATTCCTTAAAAAATATTTTTTCAAAATATAAGTAGTTTGGTTTAAGTATTTCACGTTTTAAATTCATTTCAATCGCTTTAAAACAAATGCAACAATGCCAAAAACGCACTGCAGAGCAATGCAAAGGTGAACAGATCAGACCTGACTCAAAATCAACCAAAAGAACATCTCCTGGATTAGTGAGAAACATTGTATACCTTGGGAAACCTGTGAAACCAATTCCAACCTCATTTAACTCCACACAGTCAGGCCAAGATTTAGTCCATAGAGTTCTCGTGGTTCTTTCTCACCTGTTGTCCTTTTGTCTTTTAATATCATCCAGCTGACCTTGCAGGAGCCAGTTTTTCTCTCTTAACTGCTGACTTTCCAGGCGTAGGTTTTCCATTTCACACAACTGCTCCTAATAACATATCAAATCGTATATTTTCAAACAACACATTAGGCTTCATTTAGCTCCCCAAGGCCACCACTGAGACAGGTATTCCTCTTACGTTCCTATGCAGAGACACTGCACTGGGTATAGCTACATGAAAAGCAGACTGTGACAAGCTATTGGAGGCCTAGAATGGTGAGTGATGATCACATCCACAGTGTCTTGAACACAGATTTTTAAAATCAATATCACAGAGTTCATTAAATATTAAAATTCTTTTGTGAATAAAGATGACAAAAATCTCTACATTGAAAAATATTCTCAACATTCTATTCTATTAGGTAGATTCTAATTAAAACAAACAAAACATTGGTATCACAGCTCATCCCTCAAAATACTTAATTGCATCCTAACTTGAAAATCATGAGCATAGCTATCTGGAAGAAATAAATACTTGTCTGCAAGGAATATCCTTTTGGATTTACTTGCCTATTATCTGATTTCGTTTCACCTGACCCAATTTCTTTTAAGTTTCAAGATCACGCCAATCTGGATAACAGCCACATTCCTGAGATAGCATACTAAGAACTGCCCTAAATAAAAAGATCAGGCATAATCCTCTCCCTGAATAACAAAACTCAAGATAAGTGCTATCTTTATATATATCCCTTGGTTAAAGTGAACAATTTGTGTTCCTAAACAAAAACTCCCTGCAGAGCAATGACCTCACAGAATAAATGCTATCTTCTGTGGAGCATCACATCCTCCCTACCCCCATGCACCTACACACCTACCCAGACACTCCTCCATGGGCCCACCCCTGAGCCATGTGCACGCCCCACTATTCGGACAACATACCACCAAGTAACTGGGTAAAAACACTATGAGGGAACTTTAAAAAATGGAAAACAAGAAAGTATTTTAAATTTATCAGAGACTGAAAGAAATCTCTCTAATATATAAAAATGCCTATGAATCAATAAGAAAAAGTCCAACGATAGAAAAATGGGTAATGGATATTTTTCACAGAAACAGAAAAACAAGATGCTCAATTTTACTCTTAAGAAAAATATAAATTTTAGACTACACTGAAATAGCATGCTTTAGCTATTAAATGGACAGAGATCCGAAATTCAGATAGCACCATGAGGTGAGGTTTAAGGAAACATGCTCTCACTTTCATTCCCGATGACAGCATAGCTGGCACAACCTGTATATGGTACCATTGTGTAAAAACCAAATGGGGCAAGAGAGAATGCTTAGAGATGTGGTTATGTATGCACTAAAAAGCTCTAAAAGAAAGGGGCTACCCTGGGAGCCTCCAGGGACAGCAAAGTAGGTGGATTAGTATCAGGGGTAGAAGGAATACTTTTCTTTTCTCTGTCTACCCTTCAGTTCTGTGCCTTTTGTATCCTCAGTAACAAGGAGGATGCTGCTTAGTTTAAAAAATTACATTGGCCGGGCGCGGGGGCTCACGCCTGTAATCCCAGCACTTTGGGAGGCTGAGGAGGGCAGATCATGAGGTCAGGAGATTGAGACCATCCTGGCTAACATAGTGAAACCCTGACTCTACTAAAAAATACAAAAAATTAGCTGAATATGGTGGCAGACGCCTGCAGTCCTAGCTACTCGGGAGGCTGAGGCAGGAGAATGCTGTGAACCTGGGAGGCGGAGCTTGCAGTGAGCCAAGATCGTGCCACTGCATTCCACCCTGGGTGACAGAGGGAGACTCCGTCTCAAAAAAAAAAAAAAAAATTAAATTTACTGGCTGGGCATGGTGGCATATACCTATAGTGCCAGATACTGGGTGGCTGAGGCAGATGGATCACTTGAGCCCAGCCTGGGCAACATAGTGAGACTTGATCTCTTTAAAAAGAATTAAATTTACTGTAAAAAAAAAAAAAAAAAATCCAGTTACCTTCATTCTGAGGATTTCAGCATTTTTGACTTCTCTGTCTTCATTTAGCTTTGTTACAAGGTGTTCCAAAGAAGTCTTAGAGGCTCTTCCGTCTTCTATCTCTTGTTCTTGTGTTTCCAGGAGTTTTGCCAAATGTGTTTGAAAGTGAGGTGGTGTTTTAGGGCTCTAAAATAAAATCACATCTCATCCAAATATCCGATTAAGTGATATCATAACGATTTCTTTTAAATGTAAATGTCAAGCACATAAAAAAATATTCTAGCTATGGCTGGGCATGGTGGCTCACATCTGTAATCCTAGCACTTTGGGAGGCCGAGGTGGGCGGACTGACTAAGCTCAGAAGTTCAAGACTAGCCTGGGCAACACAGTGAAACCCTGTCGCTACTAAAATACTGAAAAAAAAATTAGCCAGGTGTGGCCGCGTGTGCCTGTAGTCCCAGCTACTTGGGAGGCTGAGGCAGGAGAATTGCTTGAACCTGGGAGACGGAGGTTGCAGCGAGCCGAGATCATGCCACTGCACTCCAGCCTGGGTGACAGAGCAAGACTCCATCTGCCAAAAAAAAAAAAAAAAAAAAAAAATTCCAGCTATTTAGCTTATTATTCTAATTCTTTTCCAAGGAAATAAAAGACTGGTAGTTTCATCAAGTAAAAAGCAGACAGAGGGTATTAGTGAAAATCTTTTTCTTTAAAAAGACAAAGGTATGGTCTTCGTAATTTCCAGATTTTTATCATTTACAAAACTGTTTCTTCCTCCTGAAATATTCTTTTTCTGAAAAGTACCTGGGGATCCTCAGCAGCAGAATCCATCACATGTTCTAGTTGCCTCATTTTGAAGTTATATTCATTCTTTTTCTGTTCTACTTCCTCTTTCTTTTGGTTTAGCTGGGAAAATTGAACAGATACAAGGTTACAACTTAGAAAGAAATATAGAGTACATGTTCTAAATAGAAAAGACAAACTTCTCATCACCAATCATCAGGGAAATGCAAATGAAAACCACAATGAGATATCACTTCACACCTGATAGGGATGGCTATCATCAACAAGATGAAAGATAAGTGTTGGTGAGTTTGTGGAGAAAAGGGAATCCTTGTATACTGTTGGGAATGTAAATTAGCACAGCCATTGTGAAAAATAGTATGGAAGTTCCTCAACAAACTAAAAATAGAACTACCGTATGATCCGGCAGTCCCACCTCTGGATATATATCCAAAGGAATTAAAATCAGTCTGTTGAAGAGACAGCGGCACTCCCATGTTCTCTGAAACATTATTCATAATAGCCAAGCTATGGACTCAAGTTAACTGTCTACTGACAGGAGAATGGGTAAAGAAAATGTGCTATATACATACACAATGAAATACTACTTAGCCTTAAAAAGGAAGCAAATTCTGTCATTTGTCACAACATGGATGAACCTGAAGGACATTGTTCCAAGTAAAATAAGCCAGCACAGAAAGACAAATACCACATAATCTCATTTATATGTGGAATCAAAAAAAGTTGAACTCATTGAAATAGAGAGTACCAGAGTCTGGGGGAGGAAGTGAGGGGTGGAAGGAGACATGAATCATCAATGGGAGATGTTGGTCAAAGGGTATAGTTTCAGTTAGACAGGAGGAATACCTTTTGGAGATCTACTGCAGGGCATGGTGATTACAGTTATTAGGTTGGTGCAAAAGTAATTGTGGTTTCTTCCCATGGCATATGGAAATCTGCTGTATTTACATAATTTTTTTCAGAACTTGATCAATAATTTGAAAAGCAGTAAGATATTAAAATAAACCTATGATATTTTTAAAAGTAATTGTGAAATCTAACTTGGTTGCTACTATAACCCAATCATCTCCTTTTCTTTTTTTTTTTTTTTTTTTGAGACGGAGTCTCGCTCTGTTGCCCAGGCTAGAGTGCAGTGACGCAATCTCGGCTCACTGCAAGCTCTGCCTCCCGGGTTCACACCATTCTCCTGCCTCAGCCTTCCCGAGTAGTTGGGACTACAGGCACCCGCCGCCACACCCGGCTAATTTTTTGTATTTTTAGTAGAGACTGGGTTTCACCGTGTTAGCCAGGATGGTCTCGATCTCCTGACCTTGTGATCCACTGCCTCGGCCTCCCAAAGTGCTGGGATTACAGGCGTGAGCCACCGCGCCTGGCCCCATCTCCTTTTTTCTCACAAATTTATTTATACTTTTAAAAATGATCCAAGTTTCACAAGTAACAAAACGGTCATCTGAGAAAAATACAAAATGAAAAATGACAACCACCACCACCAAAAATATGATAAAAGTCAGGCATAACCTCATCAGAGTGGTTAGAACTGGCTGCCATGTGTCAAGGACCTAAGGTGGGTGGGAGGCAGCTGAGCAAGTCTCAGTCCAGGTGAGGACACTCCATTAGCCTCCCCTTTGTACATGGAGAAGTTGACCAATGCAGGAATGTCATGACAACCTCAACTGTGGATTCCTCCTGTCCTCCATCTTTTTTTTTTTTTTTTTGAGACAGGGTCTCATTCTGTCACCCAGGCTGGAGTACAGTGGTGCAATCTCGGCTTACTGCAACCTCCACCTCACAGGTTCAAGCAATTCTTGTGGCCCAGTCTCCCAAGTAGCTGAGATTACAGGCGAGCGCCACCATGCCCGGCTAACTTTTCTATTTTTAGTAGGGACAGGGTTTCAAGTCACCATGTTGGCCAGACTGCTCTCAAACTCCTGACTTCAAGTGGTCCACCTGCCTTGGCCTCCCAAAGTGCTGGGATTACAGGAGTGAGCCACTGCGCTTGGCCTGCTGTGTCCAATCTTGAGTGACACCTGTGTGCATCTTACCTTGTGCTGAAGTTCCTGAATCAGGGCCTCCTTCTTGGTCAGTTCTTCCTGGGCAGACTGCAGCAGCACCGAGTGTTTTTTTGAGGCCTCTGTGAGCATGTTCAGCTGCTCAGTGGCATGAGCCAGGTCCTCACAGAGCATATCCCTCTATTAGGAGGCAATCACCACAGTTTCTTAATTGTGGTACTCCAATAAGGATTCCCAAATCATTACTATGTGCAACTTTTAACAGACTAAGGAAGTTTTATGTGAAAACCTATTTCTTTTGCTTGCGTGCTAATCCATTCTTAGACAAAGTAATCCGTTAATATTTAGATGAACAGGTCTAGACATTAACATTATTACAGTAAACTTATATAGGTATCCCAATTGAGGTTTAACTGCACTCTAGGTTTGAGGTTTAATTGCACTCTCCCCTCACCCCCAGGATCTCAAAGCCAATCTCTCTCTCCTGGGAAGGATTCAAAGGTCTCTTGGTTACTTGTCTCACCAATTGACTCTAGTCCTTTAAATACTAGAAAGTAAATAGCTGTAAAGATGAGCCTCCATCAGCCAGTTGGGGAGGGGGTGGGCAGTTTGCACCAGATTGTGATTCATTGTCATAGACCATCAAAGTTTCAGGAAGTAGCTTTGTGGAAAGTGGCACAGAAAATTATAAGTCCTATAGGTTGCATACATAATTTCTATGTACACAGTATATGTAATTCCTCCCAAATTAGAGCAGATACTGCTTATCCTTCTTTTCCTTTCCAAATGTACATGTATGTATGCAGGTGTGTGTGTGCATATATATATACACACACATATAAATGTATGTGTACATATACATGGATATACACACATAGATATACATACATATAAACACACACTTTTAAAAAACTTGACACATCAGAAACATTTTTGCATGTACTCACTCTTTTCATTGTGTGGACTCCATTTCATCTTATGGATGTACCACAATTTAATCCATCACTAAATATTTTGGTTGATATGAATTTTTCACTATTCTGTGTACTTTATTCTTATATCTAGATTATTTCTTTAGGCTGAATTTTTAAAAGTGCAAACTCAAAGGATATGTAAAAAGTATAAGGCTATGTATTACCAGACTACCTCCCCAAAGGCTGAACATAAACTCCTCCAGAAATTTGAGTAATCATCCTTGTCTGCACATCTTCCTTGGGTCTTAAACTTTACCAGTTATAAGATTAGAAAATAGCTCTTATTTTAATTTGTGAAACTGGCCCAACTCTCCCCTAGGACTGATGTTTATGGTTTCTTTTGAATAAACATAGAAATTGGCCCTCCCAGTCTTAAAACTTAAGAAAGTTACATTTGTCTTATCTGAGTTCCTTTCTCAGGGAACAAACCATCAGGCATCCCAGACAAGATCAAGGAACTGAAACTTACCAGATTATGGCAACTGGACAACTGAGATGCCAGGCCCCTCACCTGTCACGGCTGCCTAACTGACAACCTGTTTCCTGTTAACCAACTCCTCTTCCTTACCCCTCCCTAATTCCTGTTTTCCCACACATGGTTACCTTTCTTGCTATATAAACTCCCAATTTTAGTCAGTCAGGGAGAAGGATTTGAGACTGATCTCATATCTTGGCTATGGCACCCATTTAAAGTCTTCTTCACTGGCAATACTCCTTGACTCAGTGATTGGCTTTCTGTGTGGTAAGCAACCAGACCTAGGCTGAACTCCTGGTGTTTCAGGAACATTTGCATGTCTCTGATTCCAAAGAGGTTTTGGTGCCACTATATTCCCTCTTTGGGGAGCTACTTATGTCCATTTTCCACCAGCCGTGTTTCTATCCTTCTCATGAAGGATAAATTGCAGTGGTAAAATACTTTGTCATCAGTTGCAAATATTTTCCCCCTGTCTGTTGTTAGAATTTTTGTTTTTAATATTGTATAATCTTCCCTTATGGGTTCTAACCTTTATATCAAGTTATTTTCAAAGAGTCACATAATCTCAAGATTTTTTAATGTATTTGTGTTTTTCTTCTCCTGAAAAAAAAAATATTAATTTTTTTAGACAGAGTCTTGCTCTGTTGCCCAGATGTAGTGCAGCGGCGTGATCTCATCTAACTGTAACCTCCACCTCCCAGGTTCAAGTGATTTTCAGGCCTCAGCCTCCTGGGTAGTTGGGATTACAGGTGTACACCACCACACCTGGCTAATTTTTCTAATTTTTTGTATTTTTAGTAGAGATGGGGTTTCATCATGCTGGGCAGGCTGGTCTTGAGCTCCTGGCCTCAAGTGATCCACCTGCCTTGGCCTCCCAAAGTACTGGGATTACAGGTGTGAGTCACCGTGCCCATCCCTCCTTTTGTTTTTTGCAACATTACCCAGGCTGGACTTGAACTACTGGACTCAAGCAATCCTCCCACGTCAGCCTCCTGAGTAGCTGGGACTACAGGCGTGTGTTACCATGCTTGGCTTGTATTTTTATTTTCTAGTACTTCTATGATGTCATCATTTGTACAGAACTCTAATCCATGTAAGAATTGTTTTGGCTTTCATATCTTTACAAATTGGTCAGACAATTTTCCCAACACATATATTGACTAAACCCACTCTTTCTTCACTGTTGAGAAATACTTCCTTTACCATTACACTAAATTCCTTCATATTCACTGCTGTCTATTTGTGGATGTTCAAAGTTTTGCAATGATCTCTCTATCATTAGTCCAACACTGGATATGGTTACCATTTATTAGCTTCCAAATCTCTCTGCATTATTGTTTTTCTAAGTTTTGTTGGTAAATCTTGTGCATTTTTTTCAAAGGAATCATCAGTTTTTAATATTGGGATTTGAGGCCAGGCATGGTGGCTCACACCTGTAATCCTAGCACTTTGGGAAGCTGAGACAGGGGAGGATCACTTGGGTTTAGGAGTTTGAAATCAGTGTGGGCATCATAGTGAAACTTCGTCTCTACAAAAAAATACCAAAAATTATCCAAGCATGGTGGTGCACATGTAGTCCTAGCTACTTGGGAGGCTGAGGTGGCAGGATCACTCAAGCCCAGGAGTTCAAGGCTGCAGTGAGTCATGATCACATCACTAATAAATTGAAATTTGAAGTGGAATTACAAAATAAATAAATTGGAATTTGAAGTGGAATTACATAAATTTCTGTTTTTAAAACGACAGGGTCTTCCTGTCCAAGTCTCCCTTTAGATCCTTTTATTGAAGTCTCTTTTCATGTTGCTGGGAAACTTTTATGTTCTTAACAATTGTCAAATAGTCTCCCTAAGATTTTGATATGCTATATTATTTCTTTTTTTGAGACGGAGTCTCGCTTTGTCGCCCAGGCTGGAGTGCAGTGGTGCGATCTCGGCTCACTGCAAGCTCCGCCGCCCGGGTTCACGCCATTCTCCTGCCTCAGCCTCCCGAGTAGCTAGGACTACAGGTGCCCACCACCACGCCCGGCTAATGTTTTGTGTTTTTAGTAGAGATGGGGTTTCACTGTGGTCTCGATCTCCTGACCTCGTGATCTGCCCGCCTCGGCCTCCCAAAGTGCTGGGATTACAGGCGTGAGCCACCGTGCCCGACCTATATTATTTCTGTGAAAGAGAATTTTTAAAGCTCCTGTTATGTTTTTAAACTGGTTATTTAATATAATATATAGTATTATAACATATTATATATTATAATAATCTACAATAAAGCTATTTATTATTATTATTTTTTGAGACAGAGTATCGCTCTGTCACCCTAGCTGGAGTGCAGTGGTGCGATCTCGGCTCACTGCAACCTCTGCCTCCTGGGTTCAAGCGATTCTCCTACCTCAGCTTCCTGAGTAGCTGGGACTACAGGCACATGCCACCACGCCCAGCTAATTTTTTTTTTTTTTTTTTTTTTGTATTTTTAGTAGAGACGGGGTTTCACCGTGTTAACCAGGATGGTCTCGATCTCCTGACCTTGTGATCCACCTGCCTCGGCCTCCCAAAGTGCTGAGATTACAGGCGTGAGCCACGGTGCCCAGGCCCCAATAAAGCTATTCTTTCTTTAATATTCAATTTGTTTTAACATCCCTTAGGGAAATTTTATGTCCTTAACAGTTGTTACAAATTCTCTCCTAAGGTTTTAATACTTTTGGTTGTTTTTGTGAATGGAACTTTTTAGTTCCACTATATTGTTAAATGGTTATTAATGGCATAGAGTAAATATTATTTTGAAGACTAATTTATAACTGATTACTAAACTCAATATTCTAATAGATATTCAGACAGTATTTTGGAGTTTCCATGTAGACACTCATGACCATCTGCAAATAACAGTCACTGTCTCTCAGTTTTTATAATATTTGTATCCCACTTAGTATTTCCATTTTACTTCATTAGCTAAATACTCATATTGTTGAAAAACAGTGATATATGAACAATTTGAATATATTGAACAATTCACAAAACATAGCCATAAAACTAAATTTTAGCTAATAAAGACTGAAGATAAGTACAAAGGGAATGTGAATTAGCTGTGTATAGGGTCAATTCCACTTGAATCTAAAATGTATGAATCTAAAATGTGATATTTAAATCTAAATATAATATTCATAGTCACATTTTATTTTTAAGAAGAAAAAAGAGAGAAAGCGAGGAAGGAAGGAAAAGCTTTTAGGTAAAACGGTATGAGTTTTCATTATTTATCTACTCCCACTCAAACAGCTAGATTTCCCTTTTTACTTTGTCAATAGTCAGTACAAAACTGAATTTTTAGCCCATCATCTTATACTTTGTAGGGGACTCTAGGTTGTGGCTTCTGTGTACTAACTTTTCAATTGGCTTGCTAAAACTATTTCCAGCTAACACATACTGAGCAGTTACAAGGAGCCAGACACAGTTCTAAGCACTTTCCATGTATTACCTCAGTTCATCTTTACAACACCTTATGCCAGGGGCCCCCAGCCCCCAGGCCAAAGACTGGTACCAGTCTGTGGCTTGTTAGGAACCGGGCTGCACAGCAGGAGGAAAGCGAGCACAGCTTCATCTGTATTTACAGCTGTTCCCCATTGCTCGCATTATTGCCTGAGCTCCACCTCCTGTCAAATCAGTGGCAGCATCAGATTCTCACAGAAGCATTAACTCTATTGCAAACTGCGTGCCAGGGATCTTGGTTGGGCACTCCTTTTGAGAATCTAATGCCTGCTGATCTGTCACTATTTCCCATCACCCCTGGATAGGACCATCTAGTTGCAGGAAAACAAGCTCAGGGCTCCCACTGATTCTACATTACAGTGAGTTGCATAATTATTTTATTATATATTACAATGTAAAAATAATAATAGAAATAAAGTACACAGTAAATGTAATGTGCTTGAATCATCCAGAAACCAGCCCCCCTCACCCTCCTGGTCTAAGGAAAAATTGTCTTCCACTAAACTGGTCCCTGGTGCCAAAAAGGCTGAGGACCACTGCCTAACGCAGTAGGAAGTACTGTTATCTCTACAGATATGGCAAATGAAGTACAGGGAGAAATTTAACTTCCCCAAGGTCACACAGTTAGAATTCTAACTCCATAGCCTGTGCTCTTAATAACTTGTTACTGTTCTACCCTTACTTTCCTTTTATTCTAATTTTAGTTGTCTACTTTAATCTTTTTTTTTTTTTTTTTTTTTTTTTTTTGAGATGGAGTCTTGATCTGTTGCCCAGGCTAGAATGCAGTGGCATGATCGCAGCTCACTGCAACCTCTGCCTCCTGAGTTCAAACCATTTTCCTGCCTCGGCCTCCTGAATAGCTGTGATTACATGCAAGCACCACCACACCCAGCCAATTTTGGTATTTTTGGTAGGGATGGGGTTTCACCATGTTGGCCAGGCTGGTCTGGCACTCCTGACCTCAAGTGATCCACCTGCCTCAGTCTCCCAAAATGCTGGGATTACAGGTGTGAGCCACCGCACCCGGCCTATTTTAATCTTATATCTTATGTACGTTAGCAGCTTCAAATCCTTTCTGCGATGTAGCAAGATATAAATACAAATTACTGGGAATAGCCATCTTGGATATCTATCCCCACAGGTCCTTAAAATTCAAAACTGGTATGTATAAATGCATCTCATTAACTTTCCGTGGGCCTCTATTCTTTCCATCTGAAATGTGCACAGAACCATTCAGTCCTAGGCTAGAAAGCTTGGTGCCCACTCTGACTACTTCTTCCCTTCATGATACATATCCGACTGGACACCAACAACTGTTACCTGTAGCTCTGAAACACTTCCCAACTCTATCTCACCCCCTATCCCCACTAGCATTTCTTGGCTCAGACCTCATGACCCTCTGCCTGGGTTCAATGTCTATGCAGTTTTGGTTTCCTAAAAGATACAGCTGATGTTCCTCAAGACACTTCACTACACAGGCTCAGTCTGCCTCCACTTCACTGCCAGGACCTCGTGTTGGCCACCCTGACTGCTTGCTGTGCTTGGGACACTCCACACACGTTCACACTACCAAGCTTCCCTCTCTGGCAAAGTTTTGTATAAATACTCTCTCTTCTGAGTAGGTCTTTAGAATTTCCCCTGGCAGAATTACTCCCCTCCCTCCCTTTTCTGTGCCCCCAGGTTATTACATCATATTACACATATCTCTTAAGTTAGAATGCAGCTTTGATGTAAGTAACAGTGTTTTTCAATCATCTTTCCATTCCCAAATGCCAGGTCGCGTACAGGTTGTATAGTAGGTAGATTCAATATTTGTTGAATTTGTTTCATGGGTAGCATAGGTTAGCCAAAACCCCTTTATTTCTAAAGCAAATACAGAACAGTTTATACAATAGGTTATCATCTGTGTGGAAAAAAAGTAAGGCTAAAAGTATATAGGATTGCTTAAAATATCTCTTGAAAGTTAAGAAACTGATAACGTGGGGGTAGCTGAGAAATAGGAAGGGCTGGGAGAAAATCCATATTGCTCCTAGCTTATATACAAATTTTTAAAAAGATAAGTTTACATCATCATCAACAAAAAAACTTCCTTTAGCTGTAAGTTACAAATTAACCTGTACTGCTTAATTTTTAAAAAGATAAATTTACATCAACAAAAACAAAAGTAAAACTTAACCTTAGCTAAAATGCAAAAGACAACCCTGAGATCAGCCTATTTAAACAGCCCTTTTCTGCTGTCTGCTACTACCACTGCATCCAATTAAATGTGGTTTCCACTCTGTTCCCCTCACAGGGGTCAGTTATAGGAAGTTAACTATAGGAAGTGGCGTCAGCAAAAATGACGGAAAATAGATCAGCAAGATAAAATATAATAATTTTGATGAACTTATTATACATGACTACTTGTATCATTATACATTATACAATAATACATTAGTAGTATATAAATACTATCTCCCCAGAGGAGACAGCATATGTATAAGATTGCCAGAGTGGGAAGCTTGGCAGCGTGAACGTGTGTGGAGTGTCTCAGGCACAGCAAGCAGTCAGGGTGGCAGCATGAGGTGCAGGCAGTGAGGTAGAGGTAGAGTGAGCCTGTGTAGTGAAGTGCCTTGAGGAACATCAGCTGTATAAGGATTATTTCTTTAAAAATCCTGTATTCATTCATTAATAACTTCCACACACAAATACACATTGTCAGGCCTCTGAGCCCAAGCCAAGCCACCGCAAGTATACGCCCAGATGTGACTTGCACGTATAGAACCAGATGGCCTGAAGTAACTGAAGAATCACAAAAGAAGTGAAAATGCCCTCACCTGCCTTAACTGATGACATTCCACCACAAAAGAAGTGAAAATGGCTGGTCCTTGCCTTAAGTGATGACATTACCTTGTGAAATTCCTTTTCCTGGCTCATCCTGGCTCAAAAAGCTCCCCCACTGAGCACCTTGTGACCCCCACTCCTGCCCGCAAGAGAATAAATCCTCTTTGACTGTAATTTTCCTTTACCTACCCAAATCCTATAAAACGGCCCCAGCCTTATCTCCTTTGACTGACTCTCTTTTCGGACTCAGCCCGCCTGCACCCAGGTGATGAAAAAGCTGTATTGCTCACACAAAGCCTGTTTGGTGGTCTCTTCACACGGAAGCGCATGACACACATATTGACAAGTAATAAGGCAAACAAGCTGTGATGCGTTAATACCTACCTCTATGTCCTCAGAAAGTATTCTCAGCCTAAGGGTTTCTTTCAGATCCAGAATATCCACTTCCTGCTTCTTGATCAACACTCTGCTCTCTTCTCTGTCAACCAAAGCAGAGTTGTATTTGCACTGTAGAAAAGAAAGTCATGCTATAAGAGCTGTTTTATTACCTGTTTGTTTCTAGATTAAAATAACAAGAATGAGTCTGGGTTCCAAGGTGATGACAAGATTAACACAAGGTAATTCAATAAATACTTGCTGACTGAAGGAATAGAAGAATAAATGCATCAATAGTGAAGAGAAATGGAAAAGTCCTCTAAGTATCAGCGAAAAAAACATTGGGTTTGTCATCTACTGCCTTCAGAAATAAACATGGAGTGCAGCAAGCTCCCTGTAGAGCAGAGGAGTGAGGAGGAGTGACAAAAGACATCGCCTTGACCCAGAGGAGAAAAGCATCAACACTGAACTCAGATACATGCTGACAAAATAAGTAATTAACTTTAGGAAATGATATTATATCCAATATTGGGGAAACAAACTCACTTTCTAAATTATTAATGTCTCTGAACTTAACTACAATGTGCTACTGTGTTACTTTTTCCTCAAAGTCACTAAAGAACACCACACTTGCCTTAACCGGTATGGCCAGCAACCAGCCTGTTTCTTATCCAGTTTATACTGGCAATTCCCAAACAGTGCACAGAGAACACTGTCCCAGATCAGTGAAACCTGAGAAACACTGCAGCCTACATTGTCTCCCGGAGATACACACTACACACTTCCGTAATAATGACTCTGCCAATCCTACAAACACACAAACCTGTTGACCTTTATTTAACTAGAATTTCCAAACTTATTTGACCACAGAATCTTTTTTTCTGGTGGAGCATCTGTTAATCTCTTGAAAAGTCTGTGATGTGTCTCATGCTCAAATTTAACATCTTGTTGGTGACCGAACTTACATTTATGTCCTTCAGTTCTTCTTTCAGGGTGTCTATAGTTTCTGTTTTCTCACAGACTGATGTTCTTAGCTCCTGGATCTGGTTCATGAGGTCAGCTACAACTTTCTGATGAGGACAGAAATAATATCTTCATACCCAATGATATTAAGGAGAAGAAAAGTTTTAATTGGTAAATCACTTACCTTTCCTAATGGCAATGTAAGTCAATTTTATTTTAGTAAAAGATCATATGTCACATTAGTATCAATTTATATATATGCATATATATATATACACACACACACACATATATATATATTTTTTTCTTTTGAGACGGAGTCTCGCTGTGTCAGCCAGGCTAGAGTACAGTGGCGCGATCTTGGCTCACTGCAAGCTCCGCCTCCCAGGTTCACAACATTCTCCTGCCTCAGCCTCCCAACTAGCTGGGATTACAGGCGCCTGCCACCACACCCGGCTAATTTTTTGTATTTTTAGTAGAGATGGGGTTTCACCATGTTAGCCAGCATGGTCTCGATCTTCTGACCTCGTGATCCGCCCACCTCAGCCTCCCAAAGTGCTGGGATTACAGGCATGAGCCACTGCGCCTGGCATCAATTTATATTTTAATGGCTTTATAATTTTTTTTTTTTGAGACAGAGTTTCGCTCTTGTTTCCCAGGCTGGAGCGCAATGGTGCGATCTTGGCTCACTGCAACTTTCGTCTCCCAGGTTCAAGCAATTCTCCTGCCTCAGCCTCCCGAGTAGCTAAGATTATAGGCATGTGCCACCACACCTGGATAATTTTGTATTTTTAGTAGAGACGGGGTCAGGCTGGTCTCGAACTCCTGACCTCAAGTGATCCTCCTGCCTTGGCCTCCCAAAGTGCTGGAATTACAGGTGTGAGCCACTGTGCCCAGTCTATAATATTTCATTTAATCATTTGTTTTGGTGTTATGAATGTATGTGAGCTAGACATAGAAGAATTTTATACCTAATTTTAAACTTGGACATATATACTATTTTTATTATTCTAGTTAAAATCAACACCAGGGATTTGAAAATTTGTATCATGGGACTTAGAGTCAACAAGAAAGGGTCACACTAATATCAGCATCCTAGTAAAAAGGGTAGGATGCGTTTTAGAAACATTGCCATCCAAAATGACAGTAGTTTGTACTTGAAGTTACATGGAAAATTAACTTAAGTGGAAGACCTCATTCTCTAGCAACCTTGGAAGATGAGCAAGGCCTAACTGCATACAGAAATATTCACACTATCTATTGGTTACCCTGGAGGTGCAAGAAGAGGTAGGAGAACAAAATGTTAAACTAGCATTTATAAGAAAATGCACAGAAAGATGTAGCTTCAAACTCTACCAACCTTATCAGAATCTCTAGACTTTTCCAGGGAACTGATCACTTTTTCAGTAGCAAGCAAGCTGTCTTCTAGTTTCTGTACTTTTGCCATCTATGGTGAAAAAGAAATATTTTTAGAATAATTAAATCACAAAGTTAACCATATACACAGATAAACAAGTTGAAAGCAGCTTCTCACATTATAGAGTCTACACTAGGAGTAATACTTGAAAATGATAAATCGGGTTGAAAGGCAGTGATTTTGTGCTGTCTACCAGGAGACTACCAACAAATTATTATTGTAACCCTCTGGGAGTTAGAAAAACAAGAGTTGAAAAACAATAGGCTGGGTACGGTGGCTCATGCCTATAATCCCAGAACTTTGGGAGGCGAAAGTTGGTGGATCACTTGAGCTCAGGAGTTCGACCCTGGGCAACATAGTGGTGCACACCCATAGTCCCAGCTATTCGAGAGGCTGAGGTGGGAAAATCACCTGAGCTTGGGAAGTCAAGGCTACAGTGAGCCATCACTGTGCCACAGAACTGCAGCCTGGGTGATAAGAGTGAGACACTGTCTTAAAAAAAGAAGAAAAAAAAATAATAGTAGTAATAGAACCAGCCCCAAATTCCATCTCTTTCTTACTAATTTCCAACATCTGCAAGCTGAAATCATTTTTATAATAAGCCTCTTTAGGGATCAGGAATAAAAGTTATAAACTGCAAATTCTAGAGTTAGAGTAATAGGAAATTTACCTGCTGCTCACACTTGGCCATCTCTTTCTGTTTCTCCTGACGTACAGCCTCAAGAACTTTTAAGATTTCTCTGGAAGAGAAGAATTATCTTTTACCCCTGACTTCATTCAATGAAAACAGGAACTGAATCTGTTAGTACAGAAGAGATTAAGTGCAAATGAACTTTGTTAGGCACACACTTGGTGTCAGGCATTACCTTCCAGTGGGGATCAGAAATTTGAACCCATTTCTTCAACAATTATTCAATGAGAACCCATTTTTGTGCCATGACTGTTTTTCCTCAGTGTTTAGTACTCCTAAATATAACATGTATCATAGAGTATTTGTTTATTACCTGTCTCCCTGTGCTAGAAGTTAAAATCCATGAGGACAGGGATGTTTTGTTCACTGTTTCACCTCTAAATGTTCTGGCATTCGCCAGATCAGTGCCTAGCTTGTTGGATATCAGTAAATGTTTGAATAAATGAGTAAATGTCAATTGCTTGTCTCTCAACTGGATGTATGCTCTACGTTCACCACTGCATACCAGGGCCTAGAAGAAAATCGACCTCATAGGAAGAGCTCCACAAGTACCTACTGAATAAACAAATTCTTCTCATTAGAGTGACTCTGAGCCTAGTGATTGAGGAGATTCACTGAGATTACCAAGGACAGGAACTTAGAAAGAGGGAAGAAATATGGCAGCATTCCTGTTAGGGGACATTCCTGGTAGAAAAAGATTTGTAGACACAGAAATAAAAATCTGTCTCCTCCTTCCAATAATAAAAGGAATAGTTAGAAGTAATCTTATTATATATTTGCTGTGATTTATTTACAGAAGGTCCTGAGTTCTGATTACCACCAATTCCTATTCATTTAAAAGTACTATAGCTAGTTGTTAAATGTTTTGAAAAATTAAGTTTCTCCACATAGCCATTTATACAAAAGAACCTGCTGTTCCTTTTGGAATGCTTTTAAAAAATAACTCCTTACAGGGTATTGGCAATAAAAAAAAAACAAGATTAAGAATGTGGTATTAATATTCTAGTATGCTAGTAGAAAAGATCAAAGCACTCACTTAGAACTGTTTTCTTTATCTTCTTCAAACTGTAATGATAATTTGTTATTGCGTTCTTTTTCTGCCTCAAGAAGCTCCATCAAATTCTAAAAGACAACATTAGATTTTAAGTAACTGTTACTAGTAATGCGCAGTCAACAAACATGTCAAGTACCTTCTATGTGGCAGGCACTGTGGGCAAGTATAGCAAGGAAGGAGGAAAGGACAGTCACAGATGCAGGACAAATTCACCAACCAATTCCCTTCTTAACATACGTTCAGATCAGATTTCAGAGTTTCATTTTCTTTTTTGCAGTTTTGGAGGTTTCTTGAAAGTTGGTCAATTTCAAATTTCATTACTTCCTGTAAGTTGTCATAGGAATCCTGTAGGCAGGCTTTGCTCTCAAGCAGCTTTTCATTTTCTAACCTTTATAAGGAAAATATTTTAAAAATGGTAAATAAACATTTAATGTATTTCTATTAATCAGATCATCTGCACTTCAATTTATCCCATCTACAGCCCATTCCCAACTCACATAAGCCTCAAGTGATATGAGGCTCCTTATGGACCTGTGTGGAATGTCCATGATGCACAAACATGTGAGATACACTGGACCACAGAGTAGTTTGGTAGGAACAGAAAAGACAAGTAGAAGCATTAGCTTGCAGGCATCACTTTCTGATTCTCTCCCCATGGCTTCAACCAGACATGCTTAATTGATTAGCAATTTATAGTGATTAGACTCATTTAGGGGTTTCCAGACCTAACCCTCACGTAAGCCAGGCACTGGCTGTTAATTTCCAAGTTTTATTGATAGCTCAACTCCAACTATTCATACATCCTCTCAGCTCCAGGAACATCAAGATGACAATGTGACTTTGATTTGAGCAAGAGAGAAAATGTCTTTGGCAGATAATTACTGCTTTTTTTTGGTTTTCATCCTCTTATTTCCCTCCTGAGTAAGCTGTAGCACCTCCAAGAATCCAGAACTCAGCCAAGAACTACCACACAATCAATCTGACCTCTGGATCATTCAAAACAGATGTCCTAACTTATGTACAGAAGGTTATATTATAATGAAATGTCTGGAATATTATATATTATATATGGAATATCTGCTATACTAACTCAAAGCAGAGCAGAAGCAGCAAATCATAAAGTGGTATAGATCAGTTGCTAAAGATAGACATATGGACAACAGATGGTAGGGAAGGGGAACATATTTACGCATTTATGGCACAAACTATACAGATATAGATATATAAAGTGGACAAAATTATTCAAGAAATACATAGCAGTGTCGTGCTGTTTCATTCAGAGGCCTTAACAACCATTGAAGGCCACAGTGGAATACAAGCAGCCCAGTAAATGATGTTCTTAAACTGGAGACACTGAGAAGGTTAAATTGTGTTCAGTGTATTTAAAAAGCTAGGAAGAGGCTGGGCACAGTGGCTCATGCCTCTAATCCCAGCACTTTGGGAAGCTGAGGTGGGTGGATCGCTTGAGCTCAGGGGTTTGAACACCGCCTGGGCAACATGGCGAAACTCTGTCTCTACAAAAAATACAAAAAGCAGCTGGGTGCACTGGCATGTGCCTGTGGTCCCAGCTATGTGGGGAGCTGAGGCGGGAGGAAAGCTTGAGCCTGGGATATTGAGGCTGCAGTAAGCCATGTTTATGCCACTGCACTCCTGCCTGGGTGACAAAGTGAGACACTGTCTCAAAAACAAACAAACAAACAAACCTAGGACGTATTTAATGATGAAAACAGAATTTAAGTACATACCAAAATAGAGTGGATTCTTAACATTTTTTGATATAGTTCAACTCTGACATATAAACATTAGGAAATTAAGATCCCATGAGATTAGTGACTTCAAAAAATATTACACAAAATAGTTTGAGGTGAGGCCAAGATCATTAGATCCAGTGATTCAGAAGTTAAAACAAATGCTAAGTGTAAGAGAAGGCAACAGTGCACCTGTGATAACTTATCGATAAATTACCTATTTTGTTTAACTAATTTGAGTTGGGTTACACCACTTGCACTTCAAGTACATTACCGGCCAATCAGAGAGCTAGATAAGTGGACTTGGTGCTGGGGAAATGGGACAGGGTGGTGGAGGCTGTGCTGACCCAGACAGCACATTCCGTCTCTAAATAGAAAGGAGTGAATTTTGCAGCAACTGATGGCTGCCATGCAGGGATGTGGGCCTAGTGGTAACAAATTGTATGATTTCACTACAGAATGCTGAAATATAGATTTTTATAAGAAAACACTCAATTTTTAAAATGCTATGTTCATTTATTTTTCTTTAGCCACTGGGCAGGCCTAAGAAAAATGCATGTGAATTAGGCAAGATGGCCAAATAGGAACAGCTGTAGTCTGCAGCGTCCAGTGGGATCGACACAGAAGACAGGTGGTTTCTGCATTTCCAACTGAGGTATCTGGTTCATCTCACTGGGACTGGTTGGACAGTGGGTGCAGACCATGGAGGGTGAGCTAAAGCAGAGCAGGTGTCGCCTCACCCGGGAAGCGCAAGGGGTTGGGGAATTTCCCTTTCCTAGACAAGGGAAGCCGTGACAGACTGTACCTGGAAAAATGGGACACTCTCTCCCTAATACTGCGCTTTTCCAATGGTCTTATCAAATGGCACACCGGGAGATTATATCTCGCACCTAGCTTGATGGGTCCAACGCCCATGGAGCCTCGCTCACTGCTAGCACAGCAGTCTGAGATTGACCTGCGAGGCAGGAGCCGGGCAGGGAGAGGGCCATCAGCCATTGCTGAGGCTTGAGTAGGTAAACAAAGCAGCCTGGAAGCTGGAACTGGGTGGAGCCCACCACAGCTCAGCAAGGCTAGCTGCCTCTATAGGTTCCACCTCTGGGGGCAGGGCACAGTTGAGCAAAAGGCAGCAGAAACTTCTGCAGACTTAAACATCCCTGTCTGACAGCTCTGAAGAGAGCAGTGGTTCTCTCAACATGGTGTATGAGCTCTGAGAACGGACAGACTGCCTCCTCAAGTGGGTTCCTGACCCCTGTGTGGCCTAACTGGGAGACACCTCCCAGTAGGGGCCAACTGACACCTCATATAGGCGGGTGCCCCTCTGGGATGAAGCTTCCAGAGGAAGGATCAGGCAGCAATATTTGCTGTTCTGCAGCCTCCACTGGTGATACCCAGGCAAACAGCGTCTGGAGTGGACCTCCAGCAAATGCCAACAGACCTGCAGCTGAGGGACCTGACAAACAGAGAGGAACAGCACCAACATCAACAAAAAGGGCATCCACACCAAACCCTCATCTGCAGGTCACCAACATCAAAGATTAAAGGTAGATAAAACCACAAAGATGGGGAGAAACCACAGCAGAAAAGCTGAAAATTCTAAAAACCAGAGCACTTCTTCTCCAAAGGATTGCAGCTCCTCACCAGCAACAGAACAAAGCTGGACAGAGAATGACTTTGACGAGTTGACAGAAGTAGGCTTCAGAAGGTCAGTAATAACAAACTTCTCCGAGCTAAAGGAGCATGTTTGAACCCATTGCAAGGAAGTTAAAAACCTTGAAAAAAGATTAGACAAATGGCTAACTAGAATAAACAGTGCAGAGAAGACCTTAAATGAACTGATGGAGCTGAAAACCATGGCACGAGAACTTCGTGACGCCTGCACAAGCTTCAGTAGTGGATTCGATCAAGTGGAAGAAAGTGTATCAGGGATTGAAGATCAAATTAATGAAATAAAGTGAGAAGAGAAGTTTAGAGAAAACAGAGTAAAAAGAAATGAACAAAGCCTCCAAGAAACATGGGACTATGTGAAAAGACCAAATCTACGTTTGATTGGTGTACCTGAAAGTGATAGGGAGAATGGAACCAAGTTGGAAAATACTTTTCAGGATATTATCCAGGAGAACTTCCCCAACCTTGCAAGGCAGGCCAACATTCAAATTCAGGAAATACAGAGAACACCACAAAGATACTCCTCAAGAAGAGTAACCTCAAGACACATAATTGTCAGATTCACCAAGGTTGAAGTAAAGGAAAAAAATGTTAAGAGCAGCCAGAGAGAAAGGTCGGGTTACCCACAAAGGGAAGCCCATCAGACTAACAGCGGATCTCTTGGCAAAAACTCTACAAGCCAGAATAGTGTGGGGGGCAATATTCAACATTTTTAAAGAAAAGAATTTTCAATTCTTAAAGAAAAGAATTTTCATATCCAGCCAAACTAAGCTTCATAAGTGAAGGTGAAATAAAATCCTTTACAGACAAGCAAATGCTGAGAGATTTTGTCACCACCAGGCCTGCCTTACAAGAGCTCCTGAAGAAAGCACTAAAAATGGAAAGGAACAACTGGTACCAGCCACTGCAAAAATATGCCAAATTGTAAAGACCATTGATGCTAGGAAGAAACTACATCAACTAACGAGCAAAATAACCAGCTAACATCATAATGACAGGATCAAATTCACACATAACAATATTAACCTTAAATGTAAATGGACTAAATGGTTCAATTAAAAGACACAGACTGGCAAACTGGATAAAGAGTCAAGACCCATTGGTGTGCTGTATTCAGGAGACCCATCTCACATGCAGAGACACACATAGGTTCAAAATAAAGGGATGGAGGAAGATCTACCAAGCAAATGGAAAGCAAAGAAAAGCAGGGATTGCAATCCTAGTCTCTCATAAAACAGACTTTAAACCAACAAAGATCAAAAGAGACAAAGAAGGTCATTACATAACGGTAAAGGGATCAATTCAACAAGAAGAGCTAACTATCCTAAATATATATGCACCCAATACAGGAGCACCCAGATTCATAAAACAAGTCGTTAGAGACCTACAAAGAGACTTAGACTCCCACACGATAATAATGGGAGACTTTAACACCCCACTGTCAATACTAGACAGATCAACAAGACAGAAGGTTAACAAGGATATCCAGAACTTGAACTCAGCTCTGCACTAAGCAGACCTAATAGACATCTACAGAACTCTCCACCCCAAATCAACAGAATATACATTCTACTCAGCACTACATCACACTTATTCCAAAATTGAACACATAGTTGGAAGTAAAGCACTCCTCAGCAAATGTAAAAGAACAGAAATCACAACAAACTGTCTCTCAGACCGAAGTGCAATAAATTAGAATTCAGGAGTAAGAGATTCACTCAAAACCGCACAACTACATGGAAACTGAATAACCTGCTCCTGAATGACTACTGGGTAAATAATGAAATGAAGGCAGAAATAAAGATGTTCTTTGAAACCAATGAGAACAAAGACACAACATACCAGAATCTCTGGGACACATTTAAAGCAGTGTGTAGAGGGAAATTCATAGCACTAAATGCCCATAAGAGAAAGCAGAAAAGATCTAAAATTGACACCCTAACATCACAACGAAAAGAACTAGAGAAGCAAGAGCAAACAGATTCAAAAGCTAGCAGAAGGCAGGAAATAACTAAGATCAGAGCATAACTGAAGGAGACAGAGACACAAAAAAACCCTTCAGAAAATTAATGAATCCAGGAGCTGGTTTTTTGAAAAGATCAACAAAATTGATAGACTGCTAGCAAGACTAATAAAGAAAAAAAAGAGAAGAATCAAACAGATGCAATAAAAAATGATAAAGGGGATATCACCACCACTCCCACAGAAATACAAACTACCATCAGAGAATACTATAAACACCTCTATACAAATAAACTAGAAAATCTAGAAGAAATTGATGAATTCCTGGACACATACACCCTCCCAAGACTAAACCGGGAAGAAGCTGAATCTCTGAATAGACCAATAACAGGCTCTGAAATTGAGGCTGTAATCAATAGCCTAGCAACCAAAAAAAGTCCAGGACCAGACGGATTCACAGCCAAATTCTACCAGAGGTACAAAGAGGAGCTGGTACCATCCCTTCTGAAACTATTCCAATCAACAGAAAAAGAGGGAATCCTCCTTAACTCATTTTATGAGGCCAGCATCATCCTGATACCAAAGCCTGGCAGAGACACAACAAAAAAAGAGAATTTTAGACCAATATCCCTGATGAACATTAATGCAAAAATCCTCAATAAAATACTGGTAAACCGAATCCAGCATTACATCAAAAAGCTTATCCACTACAATCAAGTCGGCTGTATCTATGGCATGCAAGGCTGGCTCAACATACGCAAATCAATAGATGTAATCCATCACATAAACAGAACCAATGACAAAAACCACATGATTATCTCAATAGATGCAGAAAAGGCCTTTGACAAAATTCAACAGCCCTTCATGCTGAAAACTCTCAATAAACTAGATATTGATAGAATGTATCTCAAAATAATAAGAGCTATTTATGACAAACCCACAGCCAATATCATACTGAATGGGCAAAAACTGGAAGCATTCCCTTTGAAAACTGGCACAAGACAGGGAATGCCCTCTCTCACCACTCCTATTCAACATAGCGTTGGAAGTTTTGGCCAGGGCAATCAGGCAAGAGAAAGAAATAAGGGGTATTCAATTAGGAAAATAGGAAGTCAAATTGTCCCTGTTTGCAGATGACATGATTGTATATTTAGAAAACCCCATCATCTCAGCCCAAAATCTCCTTAAGCTGATAAGCAACTTCAGCAAAGTCTCAGGATACAAAATCATGTGCAAAAATCACAAGCATTCCTATACACCAATAATGGACAGAGAGCCAAATTATGAGTGAACTCCCATTCACAACTGCTACAAAAATACCTAGGAATCCAACTTACAAGGGATGTGAAGGACCTCTTCAAGGAGAACTATACTACAAACCACTGCTCAACGAAATAAAAGAGGACACAAACAAATGGAAGAACATTCCATGCTCATGGATAGGAAGAATCAATATCGTGAAAATGGCCATACTGCCCAAAGTAATTTATAGATTCAATGCCATCCCCATCAAGCTACCAATGACTTTCTTCACAGAATTGGAAAAAACTACTTTAAAGTTCACATGGAACCAAAAAAGAGCCCGCATGGCCAAGACAATCCTAAGCCAAAAGAACAAAGCTGGAGGCATCACGCTACCTGACTTCAAACTATTCTACAAGGCTTCAGTAATCAAAACAGCCTTGTACTGGTACCAAAACAGAGAGATAGACCAATGGAACAGAACATAGGCCTCAGAAATAATACCACACATCTGCAACCATCTGATCTTTGACAAACCTGACAAAAACAAGAAATGGGGAAGGATTCCCTATTTAATAAACGGTGCTGGGAAAACTGGCTAGCCATATGTAGAAAGCTGAAACTGGATCCCTTCCTTACACTTTATACAAAAATTAATTCAAGATGGATTAAATACTTAAATGTTAGACCTAAAACCATAAAAACCCTAGAAGAAAACCTAGGCAATACCATTCAGAACATAGGCATGGGCAAAGACTTCATGACTAAAACACCAAAAGCAATGGCAACAAAAGCCAAAACAGACAAATGGGATCTAATTAAACTAAAGAGCCTCTGCACAGCAAAAGAAACTACCATCAGAGTGAACAGGCAACCTACAGAATGGGAGAAAATTTTTGCAATCTACCTATCTGACAAAGGGCTAATATCCAGAATCTACAAAGAACTTAAACAAGTTTACTAGAACAAAACAACCCCATCAAAAAGTAGGCAAAGGATATAAACAGACACTTCTCAAAAAAAGACATTTATGCAACAAACAGACACATGAAAAAAATGCTCATCATTACTGGTCATCAGAGAAATGCAAATCAAAACCACAATGAGATATCGTCTCAGACCAGTTAGAATGGCGATCATTAAAAAGTCAGGGAACAACAGATGCTGGAGAGGATGTGGAGAAATAGGAATGCTTTTACACTGTTGGTGGGAGTGTAAATTAGTTCAACCATTGTGGAAGACAGTGTGGTGATTCCTCAGGGATCTGGAACTAGAGATACCATTTGACCCACTGATCCCATTACTGGGTATACCCAACGGATTATAAATCATGCTGCTATAAAGACACATGCACATGTATGTTTATTGTGGCACTATTCACAATAGCAAAGACTTGGAACCAACCCAAATGTCCATCAATGATAGACTAGATTAAGAAAATGTGGCACACATACACCATGGAATATGATGCAGCCATAAAAAAGGATGAGTTCATGTCCTTTGCAGGGACATGGATGAAGCTGGAAACCATCATTCTCAGCAAACTGTCACAAGGACAGGAAACCAAACACCGCATGTTCTCACTCGTAGGTGGGAACTGAACAATGAGAACACTTGGACACAGGGCGGGGAACATCACACACCAGGGCCTGTCAGGGGGTAGGGGGCTGGGGGAGGGATAGCATTAGGAGAAATACTTAATGTAAATGATGAGTTAATGGGTGCAGCAAAGCAACATGGCACATGTATACCTATGTAACAAACCTGCACGTTGTGCACATGTACCCTAGAACTTAAAGTAAAATAAAAATTAAAAAAACAACAACAACAAAAGGAGGAAGAAGCAGCAGATAACTATGGGATTTTGCCTAAAACTCAAGCTATTCAACATTCAGTGAGATAGAGATATGGCAAGGAAAGGTTACAAATGTCATCACTTTCTCTGTTATGAAAATGAAACTATTGTATTTCATTAGTAATAATTATGCATTTTTTCATTTTACAAATAGAAATGAATCTTTTAATTTAAAAAAAAAAGGAAAAATGTATGTGTAGATGGCTCTGGCCTGCAGATCTCAAGTTTTCTTCCTCTCTTTCAATTTCTGGTTGTATATCCAAAAAACACTCAACAGCTACAGATTTTAATCTTTGTAATGTCTACAAAAATTAAACTCAAGGCTGCCTATTAGTAGCTTTTCCAGAGCAAACAGTTACATTTACATCACATTCACAGTATAACATTCATGTCCATTATTAAATTATGGCTATAGACACAGAAGACATTGTCAAAAAGTGTTATGTTATACAAAAGGTTGAAGTTAGCAAGAAGAAAAAAAGAAACAGTAAATAACGAAGAAGAAACTATTTACATGTGAGATTACATTTGTGTCAAGATTACCAGTACTGACCAATCAGCCAGCCTTTGTAGAGTTAGTGTGCACAGCAGTGATGACTATTGTTTTGGTTTACCTTACACTGTCCTTTCTTCTAGTAAGAGCACACCTTTCCTTCCAGAGCAGGCACATTAGTCTATGTTGGGCCAGTGCCATCTCAAACCTGGTAAGTGACTAGTCTAAAGGGGAGCAGATGACTCAAGCAAAACCAATTGATTTTCTCTGGGATAATACATGGCTGTTGGGAGAGAGAATTTCTTTACAGGGGTTTTTAATCTGGGAACCAAAATATGGAGCTGTGTGAGGCAATCTGTTCCTTGTCACATAGAAGGACCTCAATAATAGGAGGGAATAAGAGCAATACATAGAACAGAGCAGAGCTGAGAGAGAGAGAGAACACTGACGATATTGTTTGAGACTCAGACTAATCTGTTCCTGAAACTAAAATCACCTCTGGGGCTTCCCAATATTGGAGCCAATAAATTATCTTTTTTATTTGTTTAACTGCTTTGAGTTGGGTTTAACACTTGCAACTTCAAACAGTCGTAGGTTACAGCCAATCAGGCAACTTGAAACCATAAGAAAACAACTCTACCTGAGATTATCTAATTGAAGCTGTACATGCATGTGTCTTTCGGAAAGTTTGTTGAATTCTTTCTCCTGACTCGTTTTGAATGAACTATACTCCAATTTCACTGAAGAAAGCTCCTTGTCAGCAGAATGAAGGACTACTCGCAGGTCATGTACCTCACTTTTCAAAACTAAAAAACAAATAAAACATATCCTCAATAGGTTTCTTAAAGCAGACAAATAAATTTGATAGGTACTATTCCCACAATTAGCAAAATCAAGTCGAAGAGACTATTTTAAGGAAAAATGTTGAAGAATTAAGTGGTGGGTACCTAGCAGCACTGAGATTTCTGTTTTCTTCCTCTCCCTTGCACATGGTTTTTGGTAAATTCCTACTGAAAAAGAAAGAGTTAACGTCTGTCCCTGACTTACAGGTCACTTGACTTTGCTAGATTTCTCCTGTAAAATGTGCTTCAAAACTCCTAACATAAGGGCAGGCACAGTGGCTTATGCCTATAATCCCAGCACTTTGTGAGGCTGAGGCAGGCGCGCTTGAGGTTAGGAGTTCGAGACCAGCCTGAGCAACATGGCAAAACCCTGTCTCTACCAAAAATACAAAAAATTAGCTGGGTGTGGTGGTGAGCACCTGTGGTCCCAGCTACTCAGGAGGCTGAGGTGGGAGGATCACTTGAGCCTGGGAGGTGGAGGTTACAGTGAGCCAAGATCGCACCACTGCACTCCAGCCTGGGTGACAAAACAAACAAACAAACAAAACTCTTAATATAAGAAACAAAAATTAAAAGATGTAATGTATTTTAAGTAAGCTCATCTTAGTTATTGAAAAATCCCTTGGAAATTTGCCTAAACTTTCCAACATGGGTTAAACACTTCAGGTCTTCTAAGACAACTACAACTGCAAATAGTATTAGTTAACTTTTTAGTTCAAAGAAAACAGAATGGCTATCTCTTTTTGTTTTAGCTTCATTACAAACCACTGCAAGTACTTTAATGAAGGGAAAAATAAAGTGAAAACATTGGGAATCAAATGATATTCCCACATCTACAAACATATACAAATATATAACCTATGCTTTGCTAATATTAAAACATTCATGAATTCAAAACACTTCATTTTCAAAGCAGCTTATTTAAAACTTTAAGCAGGCTGGGCATGGTGGCTCATGCTTGTAATCCCAGCACTTTGGGAGGCCGAGGTGGGTGGATCCCGAGGTCAGCAGTTTGAGACCAGCCTGGCCAACATGGTAAAACCCTGTCTCTACCTACTAAAAATATAAAAACTAGGCCACGTGTGTTGGCTCACGCCTGTATTCCCAGCACTTTGGGAGGCCAAGGTGGGTAGATCACCTGAGGTCAGGAGTTCATGACCAGCCTGGCCAACATAGCGAAACCACGTCTCTACTAAAATTAGCTGGGCTTGGTGGTGCATGCCTATAATCCCAGCTACTTGGGAGGCTGAGACAGGAGAACTGCTTGAACCCAGGAGCCGGAGGTTGCAGTCAGTGAGCCGCTGAGATCCCACCACTGCACTCCAGCCTGAGCAACAGAGCAAGACTCCATCTCAAAAAAAAAAAAAAAAAAAAAAAAAAAAAATCCAAAGAAGAAAACAATTAGCCAGGCATGGTAATGCACTCCTGTAATCCCAGCTGCTACTCAGGAGGCTGAGGTGGGGAATCACTTGAACTCGGGAGGTGAAGGTTGCAGTGAGCCGAGATCATGCCACTGGACTCCTGCCTGGGTGACAAAGCAAGACTCTGTCTCAAAAACAAACAAACAAACAAAAAACTTTAAGCAAACTTTTGTATCATTTGTTTGTGAACAATGATGGAGAAATTTGCCTTTTATGATATATTGCTGTTACTTACCACTGCATGCAAACCCCAGTCTGGTTATCAAACAACAAACAACAACAAAGCAACCATCCAAAAACATAGGAACAGCTTTATTAATAAGAGTAAAAAGATACTGAGTTACAGTATTCCTTCAAGTCACAAAGCTCCTGATAGAATAACTTACAGTCATTTTTAGTTTGAGTCTCTTGAAGCTGCTTTTCAAGGACATTCAACTGCGAGAGAAGCTCTTCCTGCTGTTTGGTCCAATCAATTCTTTCTGATGAGAAAAGCTTTGGGAAAAAAGATAAATTTACTGGAAAAGGAATCCTGGTATGCTAAGATGCAGACGCGCTCCAAATCATTAATCTGTTTCTTTTTTTTTTTTTTTTTTTTTGAGACAGAGTCTTGCTCTGTCACCCAGGCTGGAGTGCAGTGACACAACCTCCGGCTCCTGGGTTCAAGTGATTCTCCTGCCTCAGTCTCTCGAGTAGCTGGGATTACAGGCATGCGCCACCACGCCCAGCAAATTTTTGTATTTTTAGTAGAGACGGTTTCGCCACATTAGCCAGGCTGGTCTCGAACTCTTGACCTCAGGTGATCCACCTGCCTCGGCCTCCCAAAGTGCTGAGATTACAGGTGTGAGCCACCATGCCTGGCCTCATTAACCTGTTTCCGTTTTTAAAGTCTAGTTTTAACGTCTCTGACCAGAAGAAAATTGGCTGTCCCCACGAACTATAGTAAAGAGGATTAACAACTACGAAGCCATGGACAGTCCATCTTGGTTTCTTCTAAATACATAGCAAGGGATCTATTTGCATTATTGACTAAGTCAGCCAAGTGCAGACTATGCATGCCTGTCTCATTATCAGAGCAGCATGCCAAGTGACAAGGTAGAGAATACAGCTCAAATAAGCCTTCACTAAGGCCATGTGGCACTTTCTTTCTGTGATACTCTCTGAGTATGTTTCATACATACTCAAGGATGTTTGAGGATCCTTGAGGATGTTTCCTCAAGGAAACATTTGAGGGTACTTCATACATTTTCTGAGGCCGTGCTCTTGGTCTCACCTCCTGCATTTGGGTAGAATGATGTTCCAGTTTGTCTACGAGCTGCTGAAGCTTTAGGTTTTTATGCTCTTCTTCATCCAATTTGGCTTGAAGAGCACTTATTTGTTCCTGCAACACAAAAACTTTAGTCATCAAAATTTCTTTTAATGGAATTCTCAAACATTCCACCATTTCTTCTGCATTAAAGACACAACAAAACAAAACAAAACAAATTCAAAACTTCATATGAACAAAGGTATCAAAGGCCCGTTTGGAGCCAGAAAACAGTATCAAAAGGTTATATACTAAATGATTTCTAATGTTTCAGATTTACACTTGTGGTCCATTAAAGTAGATACTTTGAAATACAAAGGAAAGAAGTGATTAAAATTAAAATCCTGGATTAAATGATAGAGTCATCTTGAGACTTCTAAGAAGCTTCCTCAGGGCTGCAAGCAGTTACCTCACCAGAAAGGCCTCCGTGGCCTGGAAAGGACAAAATACTGGGGTTTGGGGTGGTCTGGCCCACTCCAAGTTTTACTGGACAGTAGAAAACCTATTTTAAAAAATTAACAAACCATAACAATTCTGGAATAATCAAATTTCAGGTTATTTCAAATATACTAAAAGCTGTCTAAAATTTGATCTATAATTGAAGGGGTGGCTTGCCCCTCCACACCTGTGGGTGTTTCTCAGGTGGAACAAGAGACTTGAGAAAAGAAATGAGACACAGAGACAAAGTATAGAGAAAGAAAAAGTGGGCCTAGGGGACCGGCACTCAGCATCCAGAGGACCTACCCTGGCAGTATTTATTGATCATTATCTTTACTGTCTTAGAAAAAGGGAAGTAGCAGGATAATAGGATCATCGTTCTGAGAAGGTCAGCAGTAAGACATATGAATAAAGATCTCTGTGACATAAGTTTAAGGAAAAGTGCTGTGCCTTGACATGCATATGCAAACATCTCCATAAACCTTTTTAGTGCATAAAGAGCAGCATTGCGCTAGCAAGTCCTACCTTTTGCCCTAAGGCGGTTTTCTCCTTTCTCAGTAAACAGAACATACAATCGGGTTTTACACCGAGATATTCCATTGCCTAGGGACGGGCAGGAGACAGATGCTTTTCTCTATCTCAACTGCCAAGAGGCCTTCTTTCCTCTTGTACTAGTCCTCCTCAGCATAGAACCTTCACGGGTGTCAGGCTGGGGGACGATCAGGTCTTTCCCTTCCCACGAGGCCATATTTCAGACTATCACATGGGGAGAAACCTTGGACAATACCTAGCTTTCCTAGGCAGAGGTCCCTGTGACCTTTGGCAGTGTCCCTGGGTACTTGAGATTAAGAGAATGGTGATGACTTTTCACAAGCATACTGCCTTCAGGCACTTGTTTAAGAAAGCACACCCTGCACAGCCCAAAATCCGTTAAACCTTGGGTCACCACAGCACATGTCTCTTGCAAGGACAAGGTTGGGGGTAAGGTCACAGATTAACAGCATCTCAAATACAGAACAAAATGGAGTCTCTTATGTCTACTTCTTTCTATACAGACACAGTAACAGTCTGATCTCTCTTTCTTTTCGCCACAATAATAAGATTCTTTCAACTTTCTTTTTTTTTGAGACAGAGTTTTGCTCTTGTTGCCCAGGTTGAAGTGCAGTGGCGTGATCTCGGCTCACTGCAACCTCCGCCTCCCAGGTTCAAGCAATTCTCCTGCCTCAGCCTCCCGAGTAGCTGGGATTACAGGCATGCACCACCACACCCGGTTAATTTTGTGTATTTAGTAGAGACGGGGTTTCACCATGTTCATCAGGCTAGTCTCAAACTCTTGGTCTCATATGATCTGCCTGCCTCGGCCTCCCAAAGTGCTGGGATTACAGGCATGAGCCACTGCGCCCGGCCTCTTCTAACTTTCTTTAGCAGATACAGCACTGTGCTATACAAACCAGTTCTGGAACTTGGAGCTAGCGGCCAACTGGTCATTTTATACACTAGGGAACCAAAGCCCATGAAGAATGACTTGCTAAAGATTGCTAAGTAGAGACAAAACGCAAGAGTGGGCTGATTTCCAATCTAGGAATGATTATAAACCCACACTTAAAAAGATATGGTTTTAATACTAAGCACTTTTGAACACTGTAACTTATAGGGAATTAAAATAACAAAGCAAATTTATTTAAATGGATGTCCAGTTATTTATTTTTTCTAGAACAAAACATTACCTGCATTGTACTAAGCTCTTCAGAAATGGCCTCAAAGGCTTGTTCATTCATCTCGGGTGGAACTGGCTCATTTAATATATCATTATCTAATATACTAGAATTCTGAGTGTATAGAGAGCCAAAGCTTCCCGTTTCAGGGCTTAATTTTGGTACTGGTCGGGAACGAAGTTGGCAGACCTTGGTTGGTGTAGTTATAATCTGCAGCAAAAAATGATTATGGAAAACATTAGCACATATTTTAAAAGGGCATATTTAATAATTTTGTGAATAGAGAGGATAAAATTGAAATACTATTCATGAAAAGAAAAGAAAAAGTGTTCTTGAAACACAGTATAAAAATGCCCAAGTGGAAATAAATTCATCAATTCAACGCAGTCCCAAGCAAAATTCTAATACAATTTTTAAAAATAAACTTAATGACCTGATATCTAATTTCATACAAAGAATAAATGTACAAGAAGAGACAAGACAATTAAAAAGAACAAGCCAGGCATGATGGTTCATGGCTATAATCCCAACACTTTGAGAGGCTAAGAAGGGGAGGATCACTTGAGGCCAGGAGTCCAAGACCAGGCTGGGCAACATAGTGAGATCCTGTCTCTAGCAAAAAAAAATCATTTTAATTATTTTTACAGGCATGGTGTCCTGGGCCTGTAGTCCCAGCTACTTGGGAAGCTGAGGCAGGAGGATCCCCAGAGCCCAGGTGTTCCAGGGTGCAGTGAGCTATTATCACACCATTGCACTCCAGCCGGAGTGACAGACTGAGACCCTGTCTCTCAAAAAAAATAAAAATAAAAATAACAAATTAGGGAGACTTCACCATCTGATATAAAAATACATAGGGGTATGGGGAGTATGGTCATTAAAATAGTATATTACATTACAGTACATATTAAAACAGTACATTAGCTTATGTACATTCAAATAGAACACTGGGAGGAAATACAAAGTCCAGAAATAGAATTATTATTATTTTTTGAGACAGAGTCTTGCTCTATTGCCCAGGCTGGAGTACAATGGTGTGATCTTGGCTCACCACAACCTCCGCCTCCCAAGTTCAAGCGATTCTCCTGCCTCAGCCTCCCAAGTAGCTGGGACTACAGGCACACACCACCACGCCTGGCTAATTTTTGTATTTTCAGTAGAAATGGGGTTTCACCATGTTGGCCAGGCTGGTCTCCAACTCCCGGCCTCAAGTGATTCGCCCGCTTTGGCCTCCCAAAGTGCTAGAATTACAGGCATGAGCCACCACACCCAGTCCAGAAATAGAATAATTTTTCTGTGGAAATTTCAAGTATCAGGAGTAGCTGACAACCAAAGGTGCACGCCACCACACCTGGCTAGATTTTTTTTTTTTTTTGCAGAGGTAGGGTCTTACTATGTTGCCCAGGCTGGTCTTAAACTCCTGGACTCAAGCAATCCTCCCGCTTCTGCCTCCCCAAGTGTTGAGATTACAGGTGTGAGCCACTGTGCCTAGATGTATTATTATTTTTAAGTTAAATCCCCTTCTCATACCATTCAAAAGAAAAACAGCAGATACACAAACACCTCAATGTAAAGGAAAATAAAAGGCAAAAAAGTCATAAAGATAAAAGGTCAATAAATCTGGCTACATCAAAAATATAAAATTTCTATATAACAAAAGCATCACATGCAAAGATGAAAGACAAGCAACATGATGGAGGAATATATTGGCAGTATACCTAACAAATGCTTATTACATAAAAACAAAATCTGAAGAAAAATATTTTAAAAAATAGTAAAATGGGCTCTTTCTTTTCAGGGAATAGGATATACAAATGGACATGAACACATGAAAAGATATTTGAAATTAGAGAAATGAGAATTAAAACCTTAACAGCAAGATCTCATTTTTTACCCATCAGATGGTCAAATATTAACAAGCCTGACAATGCCAGTTCCTGCGGACAGTGCTGGGAAAGGAGTGCATCAATGCTGCAGGGACAGGGTACAGACACTGGGAGGGAGCTTCAGCTTGACTCACTCAAATGCTAAGACATCCTAAAATGACCAATTCTCCTTTAACGGAATCCACCCCCAGAGAATGCATGCACTCGAAACCATCTACTTAAGCCATAGAAACCTAGGGTTAAAATAAGTAGGTACCAGTTAATATGGAAAGATCCAAGGCATATCCCTTAAGGGGATATCCCTCATGGTGCTTCAAGCTCTATAATTCAAGCTCTATAATTTTTCTGTCCCTCAAGGGAGATGCCTTGGATCTTTCCACATTAACTG
This sequence comes from Macaca thibetana thibetana, assembly GCF_024542745.1. NCBI lineage: Eukaryota > Metazoa > Chordata > Mammalia > Primates > Cercopithecidae > Macaca > Macaca thibetana. The sequence continues at coordinate 99,032,385 of NC_065579.1, read as the reverse complement.
GTATGAGGCTCATATCCCTTGAGCCTCATATCCAAATAAGGCTCTAGGTACCAGTTAATGTGGAAAGCTCTAAGGCATATCCCTGAGTTAACAAAAGCATATTGTGGAATAACATATGAAGAATGACTCTTTAAAAAAAAAAAAAAAAGCAATAAACAATCTAGGAAACAACTCTATGTGTTTTCTCAGTCTGTATATATTTATAGTATAAAAATGCTAAGAAAAAGGATTAAACTACCTCCAGGAATTAGGGGGGACAAAGGATTAGATTAGATCCAGATTGGAAGTGATGCTGAAATGGAATTTTAACTTTAACTTGAAATATGTATATTTCTTTTAAACAAAGATAATGTATTCATATAGTAGTTGCACAACTAAAACAACAACAAAGGCTCTGAATTGCTATGCCGCTCTTGGCAACATAAAAAAAAATTCTGGTCAGGCATGGTGGCTCACACCTGTAATCCTAGTGTTCTGGGAGGCTGAGGCTCCAGGTGGATCGCTTGAAGCCAGGAGTTCAAGGCTGCAGTGAGCCATGATCATGCCAATGCACTCCAGCCTGAGTGACAGAGCAAGACCCTGTCTCTAAAAAACAAAACAAAAAATAAATAAATCAAAATTTAAAAATATTTTTTAAAAATTTCCGCCTGTATAGGAAAAAACCCAGCATTTTCCAGGTTGAATAAATCATTATATATCCACATAACATTCTTGAGCAACTGCCAAAACAAATCAAAAACCAAAACAGAAACAAAAAAGGGGAGAACGTTTTTTCCCCTGCAGACATAGGACAAACTCTAAAATATGGCTTTAAAACACACACACACACACACACACACACACACACACACACACACACAGCCCTCAAGCTGTAGAAAGAGATTTGCTACTAAATACCTTTTATATCTTTGAAAATTTCAGTCACAGGCCAGGCGCAGTGGCTCACACTTGTAATCCCAGCACTTTGGGAGGTCAAGACGGGCAGATCACCTGAGGTCAGAAGTTCGAGACTAGCCTGGCCAACATGGTGAAACCCTGTCTCTACTAAAAATACAAAAATCAGCCGGGTGTGGTGGTAGGCACCTGGAATCCCAGCTACTTGGGAGGCAGAGGCAGGAGAATCGCTTGAACCCAGGAGGCGGAGGTTGCAGTGAGCCAAGATTGTAAAACACTGCACGCCAGCCTGGGCAACAAGAGCAAAACTCCGTCTCAAAAAAAAGAAAAATTTCAGTCACATAAATTACCTATTCAAATATGAATACAATTACTTAGTCTTCCATTAAGTGACACGAAAAGCACCACTACTAAAAATAATCATTATAAATAAACATCTATTTATATTTTAAGACACATAAGGAAAGGTTTTCTGTCTTTCTTCTCTACTTCTTTCTTTTATTTTTTATTTTTATTTTTTTGTTTGTTTTTTGTTTTTTGAGACGGAGTCTCGCTCTGTCACCCAGGCTGGAGTGCAGTGGCGCGATCTCAGCTCACTGCAAGCTCCGCCTCCTGGGTTTACGCCATTCTCCTGCCTCAGCCTCCTGAGTAGCTGGGACTACAGGCGCCCGCCACCGCGCCCGGCTAATTTTTTTGTATTTTTAGTAGAGACGGGGTTTCACCGTGGTCTCGATCTCCTGACCTTGTGATCCGCCCGCCTCGGCCTCCCAAAGTGCTGGGATTACAGGCGTGAGCCACTGCGCCCGGCCCTACTTCTTTCTTTTATTGAAAAGAACTTGAGGCTGGCGTGGTGGCTCCCACCTGTAATCCCAGCACTTTGGGAGGCTGAGGCGGGTGGATCATGAGGTCACAAGTTCGAGACCAGCCTGGCCAACATGGTGAAACCCTGTCCCTACCAACAATACAAAAATTAGCCGGGCATGGTGGCATGCACCTGTAATCCTAGCTACTCGGGAGGATGAGGCAGGAAAATCGCTTAAACCCCAGAGGCAGAGGTTGCAGTGAGCCGAGATTGCGCCACTGTGCTCTAGTCTGGCCGACAAGAGCAGGACTCTGTCTCAAAAAAAGAAAAAAAAGAACTTGAATTCAAGCTGGACTTGAATTCCTGGGCTTGAGCGATCCTCTTGCCTCAGCCTCCCAAGTAGCTGGGACTACAGGCCTGCGCCACCACACCCAGGTGTGGTAAAATTTTTTTTAACCTTCAGAAAATTTGACACAAAAATTTGATACAAAAACTGAAATCAGCATCACCTCCTCAACCTTTTGTTTTCCTTGTGTACTTCCTTTCTCTCCCCTCATTCTCAGTCGTTCATACATTTGTTTTTTGTTTTTCTTTTATGAGGGATATGGTTATTTAGGACAAAACCCTCTCATGTTATTTCCAATGGCACCTGTGATCCCTTAGTGGTCTTTGCCCTTTAGGGTTTCTATTCTACTGAAAGCTTTGAGGACATGTTACATTGTATCAACAGCTGCCATTTTACTGATATCTACAAGGTACCAGGTAGCTTATCTATCTCATTTAGTACACTAAAACTCTGCGAGTAAATTACCTTTATCTCCAATTTAGAGAAAAGAAAGATTAGGCTCAGAAGTTAGGAAACCCTGCCTAAGGTTAGCAGCACATTCAAATTTGATTCCAAATGCTGAATTCTTTCCTACTCCACCCTACCCCTGGGGGGATACATCAGTGGGGTTGCTGGCAGCAACCCAAGGACCATAGTGACACCGGTGTTAATTACCTGCATGGGATGTCATCGGCATCTGCAGATAGACCATACAGACTCCATTACTAATAAAATGACACAGCAGTGATTTAAGATGGAAGTATGGTTCAGATGACCTACCTTAAGTGTTTCAGCATGAATTTTATTCAGCTGAGAAACTTCTTGCCGCTTGCAGGCTTTTGTTGCTTCCAAAAGGTTTTCAAGATTAAGGTTAGCTTTTTGCAAAGACTGAAGCTCTGATTCCAATTCTAGCTGCCTTTTCCTAATAGATATTGTAAAACAGAGTATTTCAGGTAATAAGTAATGTCAAACATTTATAGAGTAGTTTACAGTTTATGCTCTCACATAACTTTATAGTTATCTCTAAATCAGAGATATTCTCTATTCTCTCAGATTATTCCCTTCATTCTTCAGTTCGGTAAACTACGGCTCAGAGACTGACTGTTTAAGGGATTCAACTAGTAAATAAATGGTAGCGCTCAAATTCAAAAGTCCAAATAGTCCATGATTATACCATATGTGATACGTCATTTTTGAACCAAACATTTGTTTATATTTTAGGGTAAGATTGATCTTAGTTATAATATGAATGTGATTTATCTTTGTTTTTACATAATGAGAATCAAGTAGGAATATTAATAAACCTATATTTCCTAAAAATCTTAACAACCCTGACTACCAAATTTAAATTTAAATAATTTATTATGTAAGTTCAATAGACTCTCAACCCAACAGGAAAAAACTGCTTAAAACACCTATATTATCTAGTTCATTAAATATATTAGTAAAGAGCTAGAAGCATGCTTTTTCTTCATGTCAAAGTAGTTGCTTCTATGAGTTTAATATTTAAAGTAAAACGCCCAATTGAATTATCAATATTAACACTACAGCAAATGAACACTAAAAGAAAATAAGTGTGCATGCATGTGTATTTAGACTTTACCTAGTAAGTTCTTTGAATTCTTCATATTCTTGCTTTGAATTATTCAGCTCTGTCTGAATTTGCAGGAGTTGTGCTTTTAACTTCTCAGTGTTTGCAAACAAACATGGTTCTTTCTGAGCTTTAGGAGAAAATCCTTGCTGATCTGTTAATAAGAAAACAGTCTCAGTCTTTTTTGTGTTTTTTTGGAGACAGGGCCTCATTATGTTGCCCAGGCTAGAGTGCAGTGGCTATTCACAAGCACAATCATAGTGTACTGAAGCCCCAAATTCTGGTCTCAAGTGAACGCCCTGCTTTAGCCTCCCAAATAGTTGGGACTACAGGTGCATGCTACCATGCCTAGCTTCACAACTTCAGTGTTTGAAAAACAAAAACAATAGGACACATTTTCTAAGTTCTCTGTCAGGTATCAATTTTGGGCCACAAGGAGGAAAAATGAGAAATGGGTTGGAAAGTGAGCCCTAAAATACAAAAGCTTATAACTCAGCAGAAGGCGCAGGATGTGACAGTGTGCCAAAGGGGATTAGAAGTCATGTTTAAGAAGCAGAGGCCATAGGATGGAGAAGCGTAGTTAAGGCAACACCTTTCCCATTAGGAGAAAGAGCAAACAATGACGAAAATGTGGCATGCCTAATGCTAGACAAACAGCAGCCAGTGAATCTTGCAGGAATTAGTGCTAGCAGCTAATGTTAACAGCCAAGGAATTATTTAGAAAAGGAAACAAATAGCAAGGGCAGCAGGTTGTAAGAACTCAGTATCATTTACCAGGTAGAAAATACTAATTTTCAGGAAATGCCTTTTAGAACACTGAATATATTGAAGAGAGTCCACTGAGTTTCAGTGTGGGAAAAGATCACGTAAAAGTTGTTTAGAGAGTGATCAATGTTTAGAAACTAAAAAAAAAAAAAAAAAAAAAAAAAAAGAAACTGATGAGATCCAGATATTAGCATCTTCTGAAGGGACTAAGTCAAGGTATTATGGAGACCAAAACAAAATGGCCAACAACATAAAGGGCACTGTAGGGAAAAGTAGTTTAAATAAAACAGAAAACCTAAGTCAGGCGTGGGGGCTCACATCTGTAATCCCAGCACTTTGGGAGGCCGAGGTGGGTGGATCATTTGAGGCCAGAAGTTCAAGATCAGCCTGGCCAACATGGTGAAACCCCATCTCTACCAAAAATACAAAAATTGGCTCGGTGTGGTGGTGTGTGCATGTAATCCCAGGAGAGAGCCTGAGGCAGGAGAATCGCTTGAATCCAGGAGGTGGAGGTTGCAGTGAGCCGAGATCGCACCACTGTACTACAGCCTGGGCGACAGAGTGAGACTCCATCTCAAAAAAAAAAAAAAAAAAAAAAGAAAACCTGACAGTAATTTTACATCTAATATCTTAAGTCTCTCCCCAACCCAGTTACTGTGACTCTTAATATTCTATTCAGTCGTAACAGAATAGAAGGCTTAAAAAATGAAATTTTAAAAAGCAAAGAGACAGTCTTCTTTATGAATGTAGAATAAAAACAGTAGAACTTTCTCACTTTCAACCTAAAAGGAAACCAAGGCCATGTCTATGATAAAAGACCATGAAAATATTAACTCTAAGACTGGGGCAAACACAGACTTTGTTACCAAATCCCAGGGTATGAACACCAACAGCTGTCAAGACTGTAGGACAGACTTAGTACTAACTAAACCACTTTTCACATAGTACGCAAACTTATGAAAGTAGCATGTAACTAGAGAGTGCACACACTGGTAACCACAACATCAGGACCCAAACACTGTGCTATGAGTCTGACCTTTCTACATCTCTTACATTGCACAGGCCTAACTAGATTGAGAAACATTTCAACTCGATTTTTATTCATGTTTAATTAATTAAACACTTTTCATTTCAAATACTTTAAACCGGAAAATTTACTAAAAATTTAACGTAGTATCTGAATCAATCTTTTTATCAATAAAACAGAAATACAATGAGTATTTTCTTGTTATATCTATTAGCTTACATAGTTTATGCTCTGTGATCTTTGAGAAAAAAAAGTTCAGTAAATACCTTTCTATAACATAAAAGAATATGTGTATAAGACATTAGCACAGCAGGCCTGGAGGCTAAAATGAAGACTCTAGTCACAAGGCACTACAAATACTCTTTAAAACAGTCCCTTCCTACATGGAACATATATACAACAATCATTTCTTACTTTTGTCACTTTTCTCTATGCCACTTATTTCAGAGAAAGCTTTTTCTAGTTTTGCAATGGTCTGGGCATCCATTTCTTGGGCTCTTTTCACAGGCTCTAATAATCTCAGTCTTCTATTCTCCTCCCTGAGGGAATGATTTTCCATAGCATACTTTGCAACTCTGGGGTGGTGCTCTATCTGTGACATAGAAGAATTACATGCATTATATATTTACAAACATTTCTTTAGTGAATTAGTTCCTCTAAAAAGCTGTTAGAAAACTAGGTATGCACATGCACTACTGGGGTACCCTTCTGCAACTACCGTGGAAAGCAACTTGGCATGTGTGATCAGTTTGAAAATATGCATGTCCTGTAACTCTGCTATTCTCAGTTGGAGTCTAGACCCTTGCAATGTTCACTCACCTAAGGAGGTAAGCACAAGGGTGTACACTGTGGCACGCTTTTCATGCAAAGGAGACTAGTTAAATCAACACACTGAAAAGAACAAGGACCAAAGTAATCTTGTCAACCCAGATTAACTGAAAAAGGCAAAGTGCAGAAAAGTGTAAAGGAGAAACAAAAGTAAAAATATCCACCCATATTAGTTTGAATATTCATTAAAAACTCCAGAGAGGGCCGGGCGCGGTGGCTCAAGCCTGTAATCCCAGCACTTTGGGAGGCCGAGACGGGCGGATCACGAGGCCAGGAGATCGAGAGACGATCCCGGCTAACACGGTGAAACCCCGTCTCTACTAAAAAATACAAAAAAACTAGCCGGGCGAGGTGGCGGGCGCCTGTAGTCCCAGCTACTCGGGAGGCTGAGGCAGGAGAACGGCGTAAACCCGGGAGGCGGAGCTTGCAGTGAGCTGAGATCCGGCCACTGCACTCCAGCCTGGGTGACAGAGCAAGACTCCGTCTCAAAAGAAAAAAAAAAAAAAAAAAAAAAAAAAAAACTCCAGAGAGATAAACAAGAAGCTGATAAGAGATTTTGGTTTTTCCCACAATGTACCTGTTTGACCTATCCATTCTCCCTAAGGAAAAGGAAAAACAACAAAAACTTTAAAAGGCACAACTCTAAAGAGCCTACTACCTCAGACAACCACAATGCCCACTGGGTGAAATTCTGCATGGCCTGCTAGAGTTGCATACTATGTAGCAACATCACCACAACTTCTTCCTTTTCCCTTTCTCTTCTCTTTATTTTAAAAAGGCAGGTAAAGGAATTATGCAATCACACTGTCAGAAGAATTCACTTCAAACAATTTCCATTGTATTAAAGAACATGTACTTGGTGACAAATTTAGATTTGCTTTGAACTTCTTTTGTTTTTAGAAATATTACAGACGCCCTATACTCACTTGTTCTCGCAGAGTTTGAATCTCATCCCTTAATTCTGAGAGCAAACGATTCTGCTCCTCAGGCAGAAAACTTCCCCGAGATTCCTTGTGGAGCTTTTCCAAGCGTGTTATTTGATCCTCTCGGAATTTCACAATCATTTTATTAGATTGAATAAATTTTTCCTTTTTGAGGGTGAGGTCTTCTAATTGGGTAACTTTTTCTATCAGAGACTTAAAGAAATTCATAATTTGGTTAAACATGAAAAATAATTCATCATCCTTAAATTTTCGTAAGTCCAGCAACAAATACTAACTTCAAATTTAATCTTAAAGGCAAAATTTGATTTTTCATAGCCTTCTATTACTTTATTGACTTGGTATTACTTATTTCACTCAGTAATGCAATAAAAACCACACAGCAAAAAACTAAGTATCCTGAATCTCCTTTATTACTAATTCCATTTCCTACCTTCTTTTCCTGTTCAGATTTCTTAAAGAATAACATTGCTTCCTGGAAATACTCCATATAGTTAGTCTTCTTTTTGTCTGTAATTGATCCAATAAGAAAGGGAAGATGAAAAAAAAATATTTAACACATTTCAAACCCAAGAGAACAGATAGCCTTTAATTGATTGCTCTCAACTAATCTAAAAGAATGAGACTGTGGCCGGGCACAGTGGCTCATGCCAGTAATCCCAGCACTTTGGGAAGCCGAGGCAGATGAATCACTTGAGGTCAGGAGTTCGAGACCAGCCTGGCCAACATGGTGAGACCCCCCATCTCTACTAAAAATACAAAAAATTAGCCGGGCATGGTGGTGTGCATCTGTAATCCCAGCTACTCAGGAGGCTGAGGCAGGAGAATAGCTTGAACCCAGGAGGTGGAGGTTGCAGTGAGCCGAGATCGTACCACTGCACTCCAGCCTGGGCAAGAGAGAGAGACTCCATCTCAAAAGAAAAAAAAAAAAATGAGACTGTCATCACCAGATCATGGATTTCAAATTAACCATTCCACATATTAGTTGTTCTTCAAAGAATAGGTTTCTCTTTATTTAGTTAATATGCACAATAGATTACATATGGTGTAACAGAAGTAGAAGTAGATTTTTTTAAAAAAATTAGAGCAGTCCTAGGGTGCTGTGCACCTCTTAAGATCTATTAATAATTCACCCTCTTGGCTTTATGGATTTCCAGTTAATTAATTCTCTACTAGCTATTCTTTGAAGAAAAGTAAGTCTCTCTTATCCTATAGTAAACATATATAGGTTACATATGCTACGTAGAAGTAGATCTAAATGAAATTAATCTCTTTAGCACTTATTATGGATTATTAAAATTATTTTAATTCCCCCTTTTACCATATCTCACAGAACTCACTGCCTATAGTATCGGTATCTGATTACAAACAAAGCACTATGTTCCTATATAGGAGAAATAAGCAGAAAGAGATACTTGTAGAAAAATGTGGGTTGCCTTATTGTGTTGTGTCTATCATCAAGGGCTCTTAAACTATTATTTGTACACAGTCTTCCCCAAGATAAAGGACAGCGTGCTTATCCTACCTCTGGTTAGGAAGCTTTCTGGTGGTGTCTGTCCTGAAACAAGCTCAGCCAGTTGTTCTTTGAGCCTCTTCACTTCAGCTTGGAGCTGGCTCACATTTCCTTGGGTGTCTTCATTTACTACTGCCTGTTCAGGAATTTTTAAAAAAGCATTAAAATAATGCTTTTTGAGTAGTATAGTCCTGTGTTTACATTTGTTTGATATGATTTGTAGTGATGAACATCAAACAAAACTTCACGACCACAGGAATCAAAAGGCCACAGGAATCACAGTGTGCTTGAGTGGGGAGGAAGCTTCCTTTTCTTGTGCCTTCAGACCTGGAGCCAGAGAGAGAGAGCCCCAGCCAGGCTCTCTTCCCCCCAGCTGACTAGCCCTGAGCTGTCAGGTTGGATCACCTTTGGGATCCGGGTGTGTTCACCTAATACTTCTTTCCCTGAGAACAACAGCCTTCCCCCACCCTCCCAATGGAGAAGAGTCAACACCTCATTGAGTATCATTTCCCCTCTTTCCTAGCTCCCTACGGGGAAGGAGCCTAGCCTCTAAGTGCGTGATGACTTGCAGGGCTGGCTTGAGCTCTGCAGAAGCAACCTTCTCCAGAGGAATCCAACCTTTATTTTTTAACAGCCCTTTTGGAAGGAGGGATTGGTTTGACACTTCCATTTTTTTTTTTTTTTTTTAACCACACTAAATGATTATCTTCATTTTCTTAAAGAAATGTCTTATTTAGGACAACTTCTAAAAGGCTAAAAGACTCACAAACAAAATGTGCCACTGTGGGTCAGGATGTCAAGAGTTGGGGAGGTCACACATGTATGGTGACAGGGACTATATGAGATCTCTTTGTACTTTCTGTTCAATTTTGCGGTAAACCTAAAACTGCCATAAAAATAAAGTTGGCGGGGGCATGGTGGCTCACGCCTGTAATCCCAGCACTTTGGGAGGCCTAGCTGGGTGGATCATGAGGTCAGGAAATTGAGACCATCCTGGCTAACACGGTGAAACGCCGTCTGTACTAAAACTACAAAAACATTAGCTGGGCGTGGTGGCACCTGCCTGTAGTCCCAGCTACTTGGGAGGCTGAGGCAGGAGAATCACTTGAACCCAGGAGGCGGAGGATGCAGTGAGTCAAGATTGTGCCACTGCACTCCAGCCTGGTGACAGAGCGAGACTCTATCTCAAAAAAAAAAAAAAAAAAAGTTTATTAATTAAAAAAATAAATATTTAAAAAGGTCCACTAAAGAGCGACAATGAGTGCCAACAGCTGAGTACCAACCAGGTCAGAGGACTCAGCTGTGAAATACTCAATACTCCAGGAAGGAAAAAACACCCTGTGACAGCCCCAAGGTCTTCCGTATTCTTGACATAAGCCCAATTTGCTCACTGGGAAAAATTTAAATAGCACATCCTTAAACAAGTCCCAGATATTCTAGCACTGTCCACTGATAGGCTGCAGAGGGCTTACCATTGAGAATGACTAGTAGAAGGCTCTTGGTTTTGTTCTTTTGCGTGTTAAGCAGCCATTTCCAGTTGCTTCTGATTCTTATGGCCAGCTTCATTACAAGGTACTACTGTACTTCTGACATCACTGTCCCATCAGTGACATCATAATTCTAATTATTGCTGCAGTTCTATAATCTCCAAAGACTTCTAGTAAATCTTAAGAGACTTTGGGTCAGGAAGCTCTAATGATTTTTCCTCCTCATCTTACTAGTACTCCATAGTCCAAGGAAATAAAACAAATGACTAGATCTATAGTCTTCTGATTTACCCAGGGAAAGGGGCAACATGGAACCCCTGATTTACAGCCAATCGGTCTGAAAGCACAGATAGAACAAGCTAGGGCTTGCAACTGGCATCAGAAGTCGGGGGCAGTCTTGTAAGACTGAGCCCTGAACCTGTGAGATCTCACCCTACCTCCAGATATATAGTGTTAGAATGGAACTGAATCAGAGGACACCCAGCTGATATCTGCTGCAGAACTGATTGATTGGCTGTTGGCAGAAGGAAATACTCACAAACTTAATTTGCTTTCCCTTAAGAAAAAATTTGTCAGCAGGGTACAGTGGTTCACACCTGTAATCCCCACACTTTGAAACGATGAGGCAGGAGGACTGCTTGAACCCAGGAGTTTGAGACCAGCTTGGGCAAGAAAGTGAGACCCTGCCTGTACAAAAAAATAAAAAAATTAAGGCTGAGGCAGGCAGATCATGAAGTTAGGAGATGGAGACCATCCTGGCTAACACAGTGAAACCCTGTCTCTACTAAAAAATACGAAAAATGAGCCGGGCGTGGCAGCAGGCGCCTGTAGTCCCAGCTACTCAGGAGGCTGAGGCAGGAGAATGGCATGAACCCGGGAGGCGGAACTTGCAGTGAGCCGAGATCACGCCACTGCACTCCACCCTGGGCAACAGAGCAAGACTCTGTCTCAAAATAAATAAATAAATAAATAAAAATTTTAAAAAATTTAAAAATTAGCCTGGCATGGTGCTGCATGCCTGTGGTTCCAGCTACACAGGAGGCTGAGGCAGGAGGATCTCTTGAGCCCAGGAAGTTGAAGGTAGAGTGAGCTGTGTTTGCACCACTGCACTCCAGCCTGGGTGACACAGCAAGACTGTGTCTCAAAAAAAGAGAGAAAAAACTAGTCAAGCAATAACTACCATAAGATCTAACCTAGGTCTCTAATTACATGTGTGATATAGAAGGGTAGGAAAGATAAAATAGAAATTTTGCATATAGTGAGATAAACTATACAGAGAAATAAAAGTTAATGTTAATATTAGAGCAATCGCAAAAATGGCATACTGCAAGCTTTAGTATTTTTCTCATTTATTTAATGAAGTATACGCCAGTATTTTACCTTGTTTTTAATCAGCTTGGCTCTTTGAGCAAAGTTAAGTGTTGATAGGGTTTCCCCAAAACACCTGGATCCAGGATGAACATTTGCAATTATGGCTGTTTTGGCATTACCTCCAAGGGAATCCTATTTAATGATAGGAATGGACACATTTTCGGTGAGAAATCACAAGATCTTTTTAAGCAAAGAAAATGTATACTCTTGCCAAGGCTGAGAGATGGTCCCACTATCAACTTTAGCATAACCAAAAGGAGCCCAGGAACCCAAGGATCTACTTTACCCGTAGTAAGAAGGTAAGTTTGGAGTCTCTGTAGCAAACATGTCTCTGTTTTCCATTACTCACGTCGACAAGTGCAGTAATCACTTGGCCCAGGCAGCTCAATGATCGATTTATGTTACCTGCTTCCTAAGGTGTTGACGGAAAAGAACAAAAATTTAGGTACATTGGTTTCTCTTTGGTATTTTGAATGAAAATATATCTAGCAGAGGATAATTTTGGATGAAAAGGCAAGTCAGGGACAACGTTAATAAAGAACAACTATTCAACAAAGAAAAAAGAAGTGCTGAACTATCCCCCTAACCTTTACCTATTTGATGTACAGTGTAATTTTAGTATTAGAAGACAAACACAGGCTGGGTACTGTGGCTCACGCTTGTCAACCTAGCATTTTGGGAGGCCGAGGCGGGCAGGTTGCTTGAGCTCAGGAGTTGGATACCAGCCCGGGCAACATGGCGAACCCCCATCTCTACAAAGAAATATAAAAAACTGCTGGGCATGGTGGCACACGCCTGTAGTCCCAGTTACTTGGGAGGCTGAGGTGGGAGGATCACTTGAGCTTGGGAGGTGGAGGTTGCAGTGAGCTGAGATTGTGCCATTGCACTCCAACCTGGGTAACAGAGTGAGACCCTGTCTCAAAAACAACAACAAAAAAAGACAAACACAAAAATCATGCAACGAAAAAAAAATATTAATGTCACTTCATGATTGTAAGTTTGAAACCAAGCTATAGGTAGAGATAAAGACCAGAAAAAAATAGGGAAAAAAAAGGTAGAGTAGTGCATTAACAGGTACTTTTTTCAATCCTTTTATGCTAAAATATTTAAGGGTATAATGCCTAATAACTCACCCATACAGCCCCCAAAGCCACTGATGAACTTATCTGAGGAGAATATTCAGTTTAATTCTGTAAAGGATAATAAAAACTACTTTAAAACAGAAGCTTGGTGGGGGTAAAAAATGAGCTAAATAGGTTACATTAGATTTTTACTGTAGGTAGCATATTTTGAAAACTGGGTCTGCAGTGGAAGAAGTATACAAAAAAGAGAAAAAGTCAAAATTATAATGCAAGATATACTGAATTCAGAGTCACTGCTGCTATCATTCAGTAAATCAGAAAGGTGGTTAGTGGCATGGTTGAGAGTACTGTAGCAGCTCGGTTTGAATCTCAGCCCTACTTTTATTAGCTGTGTGACTTCACTTTCTTTAACTGTAAAACAGAAATAATAGCACCTACTTCCCAGAGTTGTTGGAAAGGTCAAATGAATTAATATATATAAAGCATTTTAGAACAGACTTGGTATATGTCCTATTATAAGCATAGGCTTTTTTTTTTTTTGACACAGAATCTCACTCCGTCACCCAGGTTGGAGTACAGTGGCACAATCACAGCTCACTGCAATTTCGACCTCCTGGGTTCAAGGGATCCTCCCACCTCATCCTCCCAAGTGCTGGGATTACAGGCATGAGCCACCATGCTCAGCCCATACGCAATATTTATTAAGCCTCATATCTCAATAGAAATATGAGCTTTAGGCTGGGCGCAGTGGCTAATGCCTGTAATCCCAACACTTTGGGAGGCCAAGGAGGGTGTCATCACCTGAGGTCAGGAGTTCAAGACCAGCCTGGCCAACATGGCGAAACCTCATCTCTATTAAAAATACAAAAATTTAGCCAGGTGTGGTGGTGGGCGCCTGTAATCTCAGCTACTTGGGAGGCTGAGGCAGGAGAACTGCTTGAACCTGAGAGGCAGAGGTTGCAGTGAGTCGAGATCGTGCCACTGCACTCCAGCTGGGTGACAGAGTGAGACTGTCTCAAAACAAAGAAATATGAGCTTCAGATTGCCTGAAACTGCCTCAAATGTAGGTCAGGCGACTCAAATCCTCATTTTTAATGAAAAAAGTAGATCTCTTCCCTCATCCTTTCCAAGTCCTCTCCCCTTGCCCATGTATATTGTAAACTATAGAATCTATAAATATTTTATTGACAATTCATATTACTCTATATATACATACTGACAATACATATTACATAGAACCTCTGGTCCCACTGTTAATACCTTAGTCTAGGACTAGGTACTTAACCTTTCACACCTGAAATATTAAACAGCATAAGTGGTCATCTTTTTTTGTGGGCTCTCCCTTCTAAAATCTCAACAGCAGTGGGTCAGATGACTAAGTTTCTCTAAAACAGGCTTTCTTCATGAATCATTTAGTTGCTCAGAAATGTTAAGTGTTTCCCAATGTTCGCAGAGTTGAGTACAAACTTGACCTGGCACTCCTGGTCCTTGATAATCTGGGCCTGCTTGCCTCTCTAAAAAACCCATCCATTGAGCCATGCTGAAATGCCAAATGCTACACTCATTCTGCATCCACAATAACACTTGAGATGCCCCCCTGCCAGGCATGCATTTCCTGTTTCTCTCTCCCTACCCAAATCCTTGACAAGTCAAGAACTACTTCTTTTCCACACGTTCCGCAAGCAGTCCACATTGCACCCTTCTTCCTCTGACCCCTGTTGTCTCTCGTACCCTTATCCCCTCTGGTATGAATTAAAACATTTTTGCTACTGACAGACTTGCCCTATCCCATCTATGTTCACTGTTCCACAACAGAAATCTCTGTTTCTTTTCAATAGGAACAATTTCTTATTTCTTTGCCACCCTCAAAACACTTAGCTTGGTATGGTCATATATCAGTTAACAAAAGGGATACATTTTTTTTTTTTTTTGAGACAGAGTCTCTCTCTGTCACCCAGGCTGGCATGAAGTGGGGCAATCTCAGCTCACTGCAACCTCTGCTTCCCAGGTTCAAGTGATTCCCCTGCCTCAGTCTCCCAAGTAGCTGGGACTACAGGCATGCATCACCACGCCCAGCTAACTTTTGTATTTTTTTAGTAGAGACGGGATTTCACCATGTTGGCCAGGATGGTCTCGATCTCCTCACCTCATGATCTACCTGCCTCAGCTTCACAAAGTGCTGGGATTACAGGTGTGAGCCACCGCACCCAGCTAACACGGGTACATTTTAAGAAATGTGCTGTTAGGAAATTTGATCATTTTGTGGGTGTCATAGAATATACTTATGCAAACTGCGATGGGATAGCCTACAACATACGTAAGCCATGTGGTATAGCTATTATACTCTTAAGGGACCCCCATCATAAATGCAGTTCCTCATTGACTGAGACATTGTTATGCATCACGACTATATTGACTGCTAGTAAGAACTCACACACAAGTTGAAGACCATAATTTCATTCTTACCTTCAATCTCATCCCTTCTGCATGGGTATCTTTTTGCCTTTCAGATCCTGCTAAATCCACCAGGTTGAGTAGGGAGGTCCGTATATTCACAATCTCATTACTTTTCTCCATTGACTCTATTGTAATTGTAAAGACAGCATGAGACCTAGACGATTCTCTGTTCATTGATGTTGATGCCACACGTCTGTTCCTCCATCCTCCAGACAACACCTATGCAAAAGGAAAACATATTAAAAGAAATGAGAGGACCAGTTACAGTGGCTCATGCTTGTAATCCTAGCAGTTTGGGAGGCCAAGTCTGGAGGATCACTTGTAGACCAGCCTGACCAACATAGTGAAACCTCACCTCTACAAAAAATAATAATAGTAATTTGCTATGTATAGTGGCAGGAACCTGCAGTCCTAGCTACTCGGGAGGTTGAGGTGGGAGGATCTCTTGAGTCCAGGAATTCAAGGCTGCAGTGAGCCATGATTGTGCCACTGCACTCCAGCCTGAGCAACAGGGCAAGATCCTATCTAAAAAAAAAAAAGAAAAAAAGGGGGAAAAAAAAGGAACAAGGTAGGTACACTTAAAACGTAAAATAAGCACTTGAGAATCATTCATTTTATTATGAAAAATACTAACATACAGCTAATTACTTTCATAGGGAAAAAGAAATATATTTACACAAAGCATATTTTCTCTTTAGAAGAGGGGTTAAGAATATCTATTGCCTTTCATTGTTATCTAGCTTTTTAAGATAAATTACATTATTCCAAGTTCCAAATGGTACACAACATCCACCAAAATCAGTAGGAAATTTATAAAGGGTGATGAGAAAGATTACTGGTCCATTAAGGAATAAACTGAAGCTATTTTCCTTTCCTTTGTGTTCCCTTTCCACGTTACAGAAAGAGAACAAACAGGAAATCAGAGTGCATAGGATCTAGAACTGGTTTTACCACCCTTTATTTGTGTTAACCTAATGTAAGTCACAAAACCTCTCTGAACCCCTTTACCTACAAAATGAGAATGTTGGACAGGAAAAACCTGTAAATTATCTTTAAGCCCAAAGTTTTGTCAGCTCTTTTGGTCTACAAGGTATTTTTTCCCTTCTATTCCCTATGGCAAGCAGGATACATGAAAGTTCAGAATGAAGGCTCTGGAATCAGATGCATCACAGTTCAAACTGTGGCTCCACTATTTACTAGGTGAGGTCTGGGGCCAGCTGGACCTTTTGAAGGCTCAGCCTTCATATTTGTAAAATGGGAATGTGGGTACCTACCCCACAGAACAGAACATACAAGTTTTAGGTGCATATGAATCACCTATGGTGCAGGGGCCTTTGAAAACAGTATGCTGAGAATAGATAGGGCTCAAGGACAGTATCTCCAATTGAACTTTTAATGAACTCCCGTAGGCGCCAAGAAGGCGAGCAGATAAGGAAGAGCATAGAAACATGGAACTGAGTAGAAGGTTACATCTGGGAAAAGAAAGTTTGTTTTGCATTGCATTCTTTCTGCTGACGTGGGGTTTATGGGGTATAAATAAAGTGAGGCGGAGGCTCTGAGCGCGGCCGCCATGTTCTCTGTGTGTCTTTGTCTTTTGTGTGTTCTTTCATTCTCCACCACCCCCGGCACGGACCCCAACAAGTGGCGCAGCGAGCAGGGTCAGCACAGGTGAGTAGGGGAGAACAAGAAGGGGAACCCCCTAGGGGCGGGTAAGGCCCGGATATTGTTAAGGGGAACCTTCCTAAGCTTTCATTATGGGAATTCCATCTCTCTGGCCTCAGAATATTTACGCCTGTTTCAAGGACTGTTGCTGTCTATAGGAGTAGAAGTGAAAGAAAAAGACTTTGAAGTGATTGTTTGCCCATGTTGAACAACATTGTTACTAGTTTCAGTATCAGACTAAAGTGCAGCTGAATCACAGAGAATGGTTACAGGTAGTAAAAGCTCTGCTTAGAGCTCTCCAGTTAGGGGATATTATGCCTCCAAAATTGTGGACCTTGTGTAACTCTATCACTCAGACATCAGAGTTACTTGAGACTGATTCAGAGTGTGGTGATGTAGCCACAGGAGGAAAGGTATCTGAGGATTTGGGAAAAAAATAAACCTGAAATGGAGCCCATTTGTGCCAGGATAACAGAGGATGGGGGGGGGGTGGGTAGCAAAAGGGGGAGAAGAGAAAAAGCCAGCTTTTCCTTCTTCTAAGGGAAATTCTGACATGCAGAGTATTATGGAAATGCTTCAACAAATATTACAGATATATTCTTCTAATTCACCTTTGCGAGCTTTCCCTGTTTCTTTTCCTTCTGCCCTGTTAAAAAAGAATTTTCCAGAGCCTCCAATCCCCCGGCTTCCTTATCTTTACCTTTGTTTGGCAAAGTTGAAGCCCTGTTCACATCAGACATACTTTAAATTTATACTAAACACCTGTTTAATATGTCAAAACCAGTGTATATGTATATCTTATTGTTTGTTAAAATATTATGAGTATTTCAATAGTCAATAAATAAGCACATTAATATTAACTATTAATATAGTATTAATAACCCCAGCTAGGGAATTGTTATGTTATAGGGGTGCATAGGTTCCACCAATTTACACTCCAAACAGAAGTTGAGTATTCGAGTTGCTTAACACATTAACTACCTCTTGATATTTTCTGTGTTTTTAAATTTTAACCATTGTATTGTGTATGTAATGATTCTCAATTTGGTATTAATATACATATTTCCTAATGAGTAATGATGTTAGACATATAGGTTTATTGTCATTTCTTTGTTCTGCTACTTTTGGTTGGGTTATTTGCCTTTTCTTATTAATATGTTGGGATTCTTTATATTTGGGGATATGAGTATTATTATATATTATATATACTTTTAATTAAAAAATATTTTTTTAAGGAGCTGGATCTGTTTCTAATTATTTGTGCTTCTTTTGTGCCTAATGCTCAGTTTTCAAATGGTGGCAATAATGTCCAATTTAATGCCTTACAAATTAAATTTTTAAAAGAAATGAAAGCTGCCATTTCTAACTATGGACCCCTATCCTTGCTCTTCTTGATATTTTTTCATCAGAAAATTTGATGATTCCTATAGACTGGAAGACTTTGGGGAAGGCTTTTCTTGATTGTTCTCAGTGGTTATAATTGCACAGCTGGTAAATGGACAAGGCACATGTACAGGCTAGAAAAAATGTTATGTGTGATCCCCCAGGACCCATTGAGGAACAACTCACAGGCACGGGCCAATATGCTACTCTTAATGCTCAGGCTGGTCTAGATGATGTTGCCTTTACTCAAATCAAGACTTTGTTTTTAAGGGCCTGAAATAAGGTAGAGATAACAGGAAAATCTTCCCTTTCCTCTGTGAAGATTTTACAGGGCACAAATGAACCCTATCCAGATTTCGTAGCCCGTCTTCAGGATGCTGTCTTGAAAATTTTGAGTGCTGGCTTTGCTTCAAAAATTTTGTTACAAACATTGTCTTTTAAAAATGCATATGCTGACTGTCAAAAATTGTTAAAATCGTTAAAGGCCAATGGGGCCAATTTAGATAAATATATTAAAACTTGTGTTAGTTTTGGAGGGGCTATTTATAATGCTCAATTATTTGCTGGAGCTTTGTCTAAAGCCTTAAAAAGAAATAACAAACAAGGTATTTGCTTTCAGTGTGGTAAACCTAGACATTTCAAAAAAGAATGTCATAAAAATTGAACACTTTTATCCCTCGAGGCAGAAAGCTGCCTTCAGAGGTGTACAAATGTTGTGATAAAGGTCGACATTGGACAAATAAATGTCATTCCAAAACTGATAGAAGTGGAAATTTACTGTCTCCTCTCCTGGGAAATGGGAGTCGGGGCCCACAGGTTTGAGGCCCCAACAATTACAATGTAAGTCTACTACAATATTCAGTGAGCAATGGCCTACAACATTAAGGAATAAATTCAAGTCCTCCTTAAGGATCCCACACCTTACCCCAGTTTCTCAGCTTTATGCGGCAACTAAGCAGAGCGCCGCTGCTGACTTAGCTATTACTCAGCCTTATACTTTGTCTCCTAATAGAGGAGTATATAAATTAGCTATTAGAGTGTGTGGCCCTTTGCCAAAAGGACATGTAGGACTTTTGTTAGGTCAAAACAACAGTGCTATATGGAAGTTAATGATGATTTCAGAAATCATTGATCTTGATGTTACTAATAAAATTCTTATTATGGTACAAGTTCACAATTTATATGCCTAGAGGCAGGGGAACGTATTCTCAATAGGGAGGGTTTGGTAGCACAGAAAAAACTGTTTTTTGGGAAACTTTAGTTTCTAATCAAAAGCCCTTATGTTCATTGCATATTAATGAAATAGTTTTTAAAGGGTTAATTGATATGGGGGTGAATATGTCTATTATTTGTTTAAATTAGTGGCCTATACAATGGGAAAAAAGATAAGTTTCAGTTATACTCACTGGCTTGGGTGCTGCTTCTGTGGTTTATCAAAACGTAGAACCTTTAACCTGTGTCAGTCCTAAAGGTCAACAAGGTCAAGTGTTTTTTTATATTATTCCTATCAATATTAATCTTTGGGGACAAAATCTTTCATAACAATTTGGTGCTTTTTTAAACATTCTTCATATTTCCTCAGCTATCAAAAATATGATGTTCAAAATGGGCTACAATCCTTTAAACTCATAGCCACTGTTCACCAGCCTCAAGTTTTATAATTAAAGTGTAAAACGACCACTCCTCTTTAGGTGAAACAGTGGCCATTATCTAAAGAAATACTTAGGATTTTAAAAGAGTAAGTCAAAAAACAAATGGCCGAGAGGAATCTAAAGCCACGTACTTCTGCATGGAATTCCCGTCTTTGTCTTGTTCTTAAAACTATAAATGTTTACATTCAACCTAGGGAAAGTTTACAGCCCGGTCTTCCTAATCCTGCCCTTATCCCACAAAGTTAAAAATTAATGGTCATAGATCTCAAAAATTGTTTTTTCTCTATTCCATTACAACCTCAAGATTGTAAAAAGTTTGCCTTTATTATTCCTAAATATAATAATGGACAACCTATTCAAAAATATCAGCAAAAGCTTCTTCCCCAGGGTATACTTAATAGCCCTACTATATGTCAAAAATTCGTACATAGGACTTTAAATCCTGTAAACAATCAGTTTCTAACTGTGTTAATTTATCATTGTATGGATCTTCTCTGTCCCTGTTTTTAATAATTTTCAGCCACTTTCTCGATATCAATGGAAAGTTTTACCTCAAGGTACGTTAAATAGCCCTACCTTGTGTCAATAATTTGTCCATAGGGCCTTGGATCCTGTTCGAAAGCGTCATCCTTCTGTTTTTTTATATCATTATATGGATGACATTCTTCTTGCTGCACCCACCAGAGAAAAGCAGCAAGATGCTTTTGTATCATTACAAACTCAGCTTTCTTTCTACTCACTTAATATTGCCACAGAAAAAATTTAACTGGATTTTCCTATTCAATATTTAGGTTATACCTTAAGAACACAAAATATTCGACCCCAAAAAATTCAAATTCGACGTGATCATTTAAAAACATTAAATGATTTTCAAAAGCTTCTAGGAGACATTAATTGGATGCGTCCTGTTTTAGGAATACCAACATATCAGTTATAACATCTTTTTTCTATTCTAGAAGGAGAGAGTCACTTGGACAACTCACGCCATTTAACTCCTTTGGTTTTACAAGAACTCCAGCTTGTTGAAGAGCAACTTCAAAAGGCCCTTCCTTTTGTTTATTTCATACTTTACCTTCTCCCACAGGAATGATTCATCAAACTAGTCGACCACTAAAATGGATCTTTTTGTCCAATAAAATATCTAAACGCTTGGCTACTTATATCGATCGTTTAGCTGAACTGATCATCAAAGGACGGCATCACTGTCGACAACTTTGGGGAGGAGATCCTTCCTTAATTATTCCTCAATTCACTCATAATCAGATCACTTATCTTTTTGCAACTTCTGATTCTTGGCAAGTTGCTTGCGCTTCTTTTGTTGGACAATTTTCTACCCAATATCCTAAGTCTCCGATCTTTTCATTTTTTAGGCAACATTCTGTGTTGCCTTTCTCACCAATTTCTGTATTTCCTGTTCAAGGTCCTACCTTTTTTACTGATGCTAGTAGCAATGGTAAGGCTGGATATTGGAGTGTTCATCAATCTCGAGTTACAGTTTATCCTTATCCCTCGGTGCAACAGGGAGAACTGTTTGCTATTCTCATGGTCTTACCTGATTTCCCTACTACTGGTTGTAACATTGTTAGTGATTCTCAATATGCCGTTTATGTTACTTCTTATATTTCTCAGGCCACTTTACCTCTTTGTGCTACTTCTTCTCTTCAAAAACTCTTTTCCTTGTTATCTTCTACTTTGAGCCAACGTCGAGCTCCTTTATTCATCACTCATCTTTGTTCTCATTCTCAATTTCCTGGACCATTAGTTCATGGTAATACTCAGATTGATTCCCTTTTAATCGGCCACCTACATGCTGCAGAACAAAACAAGCTCGTTCTCTTATTCGAGCTTGTCTTTCCTGTGCTCCTTTGAGCATTCCATCCTTCCATCCTGGGGTTAATCCATGAGATGTCCCTTCTTTTGGACGATTAAAGTATGTTCATCATACCATTGATACCTTTTCTCATTTTCAATGGGCCACTCCGTTGCCATCTGAGAAAGCTGATTCTGTTATTACACATCTCTTGGTTTGTTTCACCATCATGGGCATTCCTCTTATACTTAAAACTAATAATGCCCCTGCCTATGTCTCTCATAAATTACAAGTTTTCTTACAGCAATACAATATTCAACATATCACCGGTATCCAGGGCAACAGTCAAGGTCAAGCCATCATTGAGCATGCAAATTTAACTTTAAAAACTCAACTACTAAAACAAAAAGGGGGAAATGCAGGGGCCTTTGAAAACAGTATGCTGAGAATAGATAGGGCTCAAGGACAGTATCTCCAATTGAACTTTTAATGAACTCCCGTAGGCGCCAAGACGGCGGGCAGATAAGGAAGAGCATAGAAACAAGGAACTGAGTAGAAGGTTACATCTGAGAAAAGAAAGTTTGTTTTACATTGCATTCTTTCTGCTGACGTGGGGTTTATGGGGTATAAATAAAGTGAGGCGGAGGCTCTGAGCGCGGCCGCCATGTTCTCTGTGTGTCTTTGTCTTTTGTGTGTTCTTTCATTCTCCACCACCCCCGGCACGGACCCCAACACTATGGATGTTGTTAAAATTCAGATTCAGATTCAGTGTGAGGTGGAGCCTGAGATTCTGCATTTCTAACAAGCTCTCAGGTGATGTTGATGTTCTGAGGACCACAGTTTTGGTAGGAGAGTCACAGTATATATAGGGTAAAATGGGGAAATTAGTATCTTTATCTCAAAGGGCATGTTGAAAATTAAGTAAAATAATGTGTACCAAAAAAGGTAGCACAGTGCTTGGCACCTTCACTCAATAAATTGTAGCTGTTGGCAGGGCGCGGTGGCTCACGCCTGTAATCCCAGCACTTTGGGAGGCCCAGGTGGGCGGATCATGACGTCAGGAGATCAAGACCTATCTGGCTAACATAGTGAAACCCCGTCTCTGCTAAAAATACAAAAAATTAGCCAGGCGTAGTGGCACGCACCTGTAACCCTAGCTACTCGGGAAGCTGAGGCAGGAGAATCACTTGAACCCAGGAGGCAGAGGTTGCAGTGAGCCGAGATCAGGCCATTCCCATCCAGCCTGGGCAACAGAGAGTCCTAGCTATAATAACCCTATTAATCATCAACAGTATAAAACTGAAATTATTTGTATCATTTTTCTTTTTTTTAAGATGGAGTCTCACTCTATTACCCAGGCTGGAGTATAGTGACGTGTTCATGTCTCACTGAAATCTCTGCCTCCCAGGCTCAAATGATCCTCCCACCTCAGCCTCTGGAGTAGCTGGGAGTACAGGCATGCATCATCATGCCTGACTAATTTTTTTGTATTTTTAGTAGAGTCGGGGTTTCACCACGTTGGCCAGGCTGGTCTTGAACTCCTGACTTCAAGTGATCCGCCACCTTGGCCTCCCAAAGAGGCTGCAATTACAGGAGTGAGCCACTGCCCCCAACTATTTGTATCTTGTATATTCCTTGGATAGTACTTTATGCTTTCTTTCTATAACATTAAATACTGTATATTACATATTAAATACATCTGAAATACATTCATACAGCTATAAAAAGAAAGAAAGAGATCCTCCAACCTGAGACAAATTCCAAAATACTATTATTTAAAAAAAGCACCTGGGCACCACGGCTCACGCCTATAATCCCAGCACTTTGGGAGGCCGAGGCGGGTGTATTACCTGAGGTCAGGAGTTCAGGACCAGCCTGACCAACATGGTGAAACCCCATCTCTACGAAAAAATACAAAATTTAGCTGGGCGTGGTGGCAGACACCTGTAATCCCAGCTACTTGGGAGGCTGAGGCAGGAGAATCTCTTGAACCCAGGAGGCAGAGGTTGCAGTGAGTCGAGATCGCGCCATTGCACTCCAGCCTAGGCAACATAGTGAGACTTGGTCTCTAAAATAAAAAAGGCAAGGTATAAAAATAGCACAGTATGCTGTCACTTGTGCAACATAAGGAGAAAAAGCAAATACAAGCATGTTTGCTTGAATACTTCTACAAAAATCAAAATAAAAAATCAAAAACAAAAATACTTGGTGAATGTTCATAGACTGGGAGACTCAATGTTGTTAAGATGCCAATTCTACCAAAAATAATTGATAGATTCAACACAATCCCACTCAAAATCCCAGCAGCCTATTTTGTAGAAATTGATAAACTGGTTCTATGTAAATGAAAATGCAAAGGACAATGAATAACCAAAATAATTGTTAAAAAGAACAATGTTGGAAGACTTACCGTCCCTGATCTAAAGACACTACTTAGCAACAAGTTATGTAATAATCAAGACAGTTTAGTATTGATGAAAAGAAACAGATCAACAGAACAGAATACAGTTAGATATAAACCCATATGTGTACAGTCAATTCACCAAAGGTGCAAAGGCAATGTAATGGGAAAAAGAAAGTTTTTTTCAACAAATCATGCTGCATAGTGGATCAAAAACAAAAAGGCAAGAAAAGAAGGAAGCATTAGATGAAATAGGCAAAACACACTAAAAAAGATAGCAGAAACCAGTCTAACAATATCAACAATCATACAGTAATGTAAATAAATTAGGTAAGATACTGTCATAAGCGATTAAAAAAAAGAGCAAAGTATAGCTTTGTGGTTTACAATAAACACTTGAAATATTAAGAAACAGAAGGGGCCGGGCGCGGTGACTCACGCCTGTAATCCGCCTGTAATCCCAGCATTTTGGGAGGCCAAGGTGGGCAGATCATGAGGTAAGAGATCGAGACCATCCTGGCCAACATAGTGAAACCCTGTCTCTACTAAAAATACAAAAATTAACGGGGCACACTGGCACGCGCCTGTAGTACCAGTTACTCGGGAGGCTGAGGCAGGAAAATAGCTTGAACCTGGGAGGCGGAGGTTGCAGTGAGCCAAGATCACGCCACTGCACTCTAGCCTGGTGACAGAGCGAGACTCAAAAAAAAAAAAAAAAGAAAGAAACAGAAAGCCTGATGGAGAAACATATACCAGGCAAATGGTAATCAAAAGAATGTTGAGTGGTATGTGAACATCAAACAAAACATATTTGTAAAGCAAAATGTGTTGACAGGAAAGTGTAGGGTCAATAAAGAATTATAGATGAAAATAAAAGGAAGATATATACTAATTCTACACTTCTATATACACCGAACAAAAGAGTCCACAGCAGCAGGTCCTCCATTTCATTTCATTCAATGTTATTTTGTTACGAAGTTGAGGAAAAAAAATGATTTCCAGCCAGGGCAACTGTCTGTGTAAAGTTTACGGTTCTCCTCTTGTCTGCATGGGTTTTCTCTAGGTACTCTCGTTTCCTCCCACATTCCAAAGATGTGCATGGTAAGGGAACTGGCACATCCAAATGATCCCAGTCTGACTGACTGGATGTATGTGCCTGCAATAGAATGGTGTCCTGTCTTGGTTGGTTTCTGCCACATGTAAACCTGAACAGGAATAAGCATGGTAGAAAATGAATTAATACAAATATTGCCAAATAAAAATTCATAAAGTGGCCAGGTGTGGTGGCTCATGCCTGTAAACCGAGCACTTTGGGAGGCCGAGGAGGGCAGATCACCTGAGGTCAGGAGTTCAAGGCCAGTCTGGCCAACATGACGAAACCCCACCTCTAATAAAAATACAAAAAATTAGCCAGATGTGGTGGCACATGCCTGTAGTCCTAGCTACTCAGGAGGCTGAGGCACAAGAATCATTTGAACCCAGGAGGCACAGGTTGGAGTGAGCTGAGATCGCACCACTACACTCTAGCCTTGGAGACAGAGTGAGACTCTGTCTCAAAAAAAAAAAAAAAATTTCATAAAGTATATGATACTCATACAAATACAGGACAATAAACAATGCAGTACGAAAGTACTCAGTGAGCCCACCATATTTGTTATCGCTTGTTTCTGAACTGTATGGCGGTAGGAAGTGCTCCTGACAATTTCTACTTTGTAAACATTTATTCCCGATTTAACCCAACACCATGACTGCCATCACTCACTTATCCACCAAACCTGGGTAAACAATTATCTTAGTTGTTTTTATCATCTTTTTAAAATGAATGTATAGTTCACATTTTAATGTTTAATATTAGAAGTGTGTTGGGTCCTTATTGGGAAGTTTGGTGATGCTTTTATGACTAGAAATATGCAGTAGGAACTTAACTCTTCTTTGTATCAATTAGTCTGTAGTAAAATTGGTTTTATTATACATTGTTTCACTTAAAGTCAGTTTCCAAGAACCTCTCAGGATGTTAAGTGAGGACTTGTTGTGTTTCCATATGTGTATGTATATATATATACATACACATACAGAGAAAAATCGCAATGAAACTGAAAAACCAACACTTTAGTGGGAAATCAGTGCATCTCTCTGAAGTATCAATAGATTACAGGGACAAGAAAACTAGCAAAAATATAAAACCTTGTACCAAGGATACATATTCTTGTTAAGCACACATGGCACACTTGAAAAAAATTGTTATAAATCCACAAATTATGTCTCAAAAAAATCTCAAAGACTAGATGTCACATAAGACCACATTCTCTGATCCCAATGCAGTTGAGAATCAACATGAGAAATAAGTTAGAAAAACCACACACTTTGGAATTTAAAATCACATTTCTAAGTAATTAATGAGTCAAAAAAATTATAGAAAAATATTTGGATCTACACGATAATTAAAATATTAAAACTTGTGTGAAGTTAAAGAAGTATTAAGAAGTAAAAATTTATAGCATTAAATACTTATATCACAAAAGAAATGCCAACACGAGTAAACATCCAGCTTAAGAAGCTGGAAAAAGAACAGCAAGATAAACCCAGGAGAAACTAAAAACAAAGAAAATATTAAAGAGCAAGTCCATATAAACAATAACAACCATGTAAAAAGCAAACAAAATGGCAGTTATGGTAAAGATTGTAAAAATGTGAATACTAGGAACAACTTTATGCCAATATACTTGAAAACTAAGAGGAAACTGAAATTTTTCTAAGAATACATAACTTACTAACACTGACCCAAGAAGAAATAAAATGACTGCATGGCTCTATTAAAATAATTTTTTTTTGTAGTTAAAAATCTTCTCACAAGACCCAGATAATTTTGCAGCTGAGTTCTACTATATGTTCTAAGAATAAGTCATCCCAGGCATAAATACTTTCAGAAAACAAGTAACGTTGATAAATAAAACAAAACAAAGAGAATAGGGCCGGGTGCAGTGTCTCACGCTTATAGTGGGAGGCTGAGGCAGGTGAAATGCTTGAGCCCAGGAGTTCAAGACTGGCCTGGACAACATGGCTAAACTTCATCTCTACAAAAAAATTCAAAACTCAGCCAAACATAATGCTGTGCACTTGTAGTCTCAGCTACTAGGGAGGCTGAGGTGGGAGGATCTGTTAGGCCCAGGAAGTCAAGGCTGCAGTGAGCCATGATTGTCTGTGTCACTTGTACTCCAGCCTGGATGACAGAGTGGGACCCTGTCTCAAAAAAAAACAAAAACAAAAACAAAAACGGAATAGGACAAAGGAAATTACAGATTGATCTCAATTTTTTAAATTGATGAAAAATACTAAACAAAATATTAGCAAATCTTAATCTAGTACTTTATCAAGTTAACATGTTAAAGAAGAAAAAACACAAGATTATCTCAACAACAGTGGAAAAAGCATGAAACAAAACTTTAACACACATTCTTGATTTTTTAAGATAGTTAGCAAGGTAACTGATTATAAAAGCATCTTATAAAAATCAACTGCATTTTGGCCGGGCGCGATGGCTCTTGCCTGTAATCCCAGCACTTTGGGAGGCTAAGGCAGGTGGATCACGAGGTCAGGAAATCGAGACTATCCTGGCTAAAACGGTGAAACCCCGTCTCTACTAAACAACAACAACAAAAAAAATTAGCCAGACGTAGTGGCAGGCGCCTGTAGAACCAGCTACTCGGGAGGCTGAGGCAGGAGAATGGCGTGAACCCGGGAGGCAGAGCTTTCAGTGAGCCGAGATCACGCTACTGCACGCCAGCCTGGGCAACAGAGCGAGACTCCATCTCAAAAAAAAAAAAAAAAAAAAAAAATTCAACTGCATTTCTATACACACCAAACAGTAAATGTAATTTTAAAAAGAGACTATGTGCTGGGCGCAGTAGCTCATGCTTGTAATCCTAGCACTTTGGGAGGCCAAGGCGGGTGGATTGCCTAAGCTCAGGAGTTCAAGATCAGCCTGGGCAACATGGTGAAACTCTGTCTCTCCTAAAACACAAAAAATTAGCCAGGCATGGTAGTGTGCACCTGTAGTCTCAGCTACTTGGGAGGCTAAGGCATGAGAATTGCTTGAACCTAGGAGACAGAGGTTGCAGTGAGCTGAGATCACGCCACTGCACTCCAGCCTGGGCAACACAGCAAGATTCTGTCTCCAAAAAATAAATAAATAAATAAAAAATAAATAAAAATGAAAATAAAAAAAGATTATTACAGCAACTAAAAACATAAGGTATACTGGAATAAAGTTAACAAAAAGTATGTATGACTTTTATGATGAAAATTATTAAAATTATATTGCAAGACATTAAAGATCTAAATAAAAGAGGAGACATACCATGTTAATGTATGGACTGAATATTGTAAAACATTGTAAAAAAATGTTATCCCTCTAAACTGGTCTATAACTGCAATGTAATTCCAATAAAAAACTCAACACAATTTCTTGAGTATGTATGCATACACACATTTGGTCACAAGTAGAACCTGTCTCTTGCTTGGGGGAGTCTCAATTTAAATAGCTGGAATCAAGAGGCTTGTTGAAGATAAAAGAATAAATTATGAAATATCATACAGCAGTGAAAATAAATGAAATGCAACATAGATTTCATAAACCACGTTGAGTTTTTAAAGTCAGAGAGAGCTAAATATGTGTTTTTTCAAACTCAAAAAGAGGCAAAACCACATATATATTGATTTAAAAGTGGAAGAAAATGATAATGACATTCAACTTAGTGCTTAATTTTGGAGAGGAGCCAGGGATATGGGATAGGGAGGACAGGTATCCTATTTACCTATTTATAGTATATTTAAAAAACCAAATATCACCAGTAAATAGGATAGTACTGGTGATACTAGGGTCTTTAAATTGTCTAAAAGCCTCCTGAATGTTCACTTTAACATTATGCTTGGTAACTTACATGTGTGTGGCAATATTTTATATGTGTCAAATGCTACATAATAAAAAAACTTTCAAATCATTGGACCAGATCAGATTTCATAAAAACTTATCTAGAATATTTTGTAAATTCCTGTCAAGAGGTTTGCTTGTCCTGAGCTGAATGCTCAAGATAAGTTAGCTTTTGACACCTAACAAGCAAGCAACATAGAAAAGAACAGCCAGCTGGTTTAAAGGCCAGAGTTCCCAGAAGCCCCTCAAACAGGCATCTCCCAGGAGGAACCACTAAAGACATATGGACAAGTAAGAAACTGATTATACAATGTATCATCTTATTTCTGTTTAAGTTGCCCTTTCCAGGTTGCCATTTTGAAAGACTCTTGGAATAGAATAAAATACTGCCATATTATTTTATCTTTACTTCTCATGAACATTCTGTATTATGCCTTTATGACATATTTTTGGCACCTCAATTCTTGCTTTTTTGAGATTGGGGTGCTTTCACAGCAGGTTTGTTGCCTAAGCACCAAATAAGTACTCCTTGCAGGGTACCTGATAGGCTTCAGCAGCTGAGGTTACCACCTGCTCCACTGCACCAACAACAAAGACTCCCTTCTTGATATGCTCCCTTAAGTACAGTCCAGCTGATGCAGAGTCCAGTAGGTCATATATCTGCTCGTTGTAGATTTCAATAAAGGAACACTTACAAAGAAAACTCTTCCCAGCTCCAGCCTGTAAAAAAGAAGCCTCATTTAGATACATTATTTTCATGTGTTCATACCTAGTTTTCATAAGCATTAATTTTGCACTTGCTTCACAAGACATAAATCTCCTACGCTATTATCCTTTAATACAATATAAGATACCTAAAAGTAAAAAAATCTAGATAACTAGTTTTTTGTTTTGTTTTGTTTTGAAATGGAGTCTCACTCTGTCACCCAGGCTGGAGTGCAGTGGTGTGATCTGGGCTCACTGCAAGCTCCGCCTCCCGGGTTTGTGCCATTCTCCTGCCTCAGCCCCCTGAGTAGCTGGGACTACAGGTGCCTCCCACCACGCCCGGCTAATTTTTTGTATTTGTAGTAGAGATGGGGTTTCACTGTGTTAGCCAGGATGGTCTCGATCTCCTGATCTTGTGATTCACCTCAGCCTCCCAAAGTGCTGGGATTACCGGCGTGAGCCACCGCGCCCGGCCGATAACTAGTTTTAACACGTGGTTATATTTTAGAGCTGCATCAAAGTGTGGTCCCAGGCACCCTAGAGGCCTCCACAGGTGCCTGGGAGCTAATACAGGGAGAGGAGAATTGAGCAGTCCAGTTGGGAAATTCCATTTTTGTCTGTCTTATATATTTGATGTCCTCATAAAGTTTTATTTGAAACAAGTGTTATGTTCTTCAAACGACTGAAAATAATTTATTTTAAAAGACTTTATAGGATTTTTAACCATAGAAATGCATGGTACTAAATTATTTCACTGCCACACAATTCGTGTGTCTAACTTCAGTGTTACAGATAGGTGATTTCTGCAAAGGAGTAAATGGCAAACCAATGTTATATATAAGTTTCTTTGGTACATAAGTAATGGAACATAAAACACAAATGGTTCTAAGCCCCGACTTCCCCAAGCTAAATCAGCACAATTGTGAGAAGGCCCAACCTGGGAGCCAATGTAGGAGGAAAGACCATATCCCCACAGTGATGGAGCCATACCACATGTGGAGCACAAAGACCATGGGAAGGCAGTAGCAGGTGCTACAAAGATGGTGAGGATGAGTCCATCACTGCTGGATGCCATGAGGATTTAGGGACACCTGCAGTCACCTGTGAGCCTAGGTACAGGTAGATGATTAGGCTTAGAGTATTAATGTATCTGTTTTCCTCAGCTGAGATTTTCTTTACAGTTTCTCTCTTGCAAAATATTTTTTTTTGAGAGCCCCAGAAGCATTATTTTCCTTTCTTGTAAACTAGCAATTTGGGATAAAGGATAATGTATGTTTTATAAACTAAAAACTCAATTGAGATAAAACAACTCAGAATCCTTAATATTATCCTCAGAACTGAAAGGTTTTCTTATACCACACTAGTCTATCCACATTGTAGAGTAGTACCATTCATGCTCCACCATGTATCATGAGCTAATTATCAGTAGCTACCTATTCAAAATTAGACATTTCATAGAACCACTTTATTTTTACATTAAGTTTTACCTTTTCTTTTTCACGATCAATTAAGGAAAACAAATATTCAAAACTTCGTGGGATTACTCCTCTCAGGTTATGAGAAAAATTATCAGATTCAGATGGTCCTAAAAAAGTTAAAAAAATAAACACTGGATTTTTATTCTATTCCAAGAGTCTTTCAAAATGGCAATTTACATAGAAATAAGATGATTATACTATATAATGATTTTCCTACTTGTGCTCCAAGCAAGTTAAATTTAGGTCTGTGAGAGGAATTGAAATTTTTCCAACTGCCAGGTACCAAAATCTGCAGGAATATCAAACAACTGTACTTTATTGCAGCACATTTGGTCTCATAGACTGACCTGTGCTCCAGGCCTTGGCCCCATACCTTGTGACCATAGGCTAATTACTAAATCCCTCTTAAGCTGCAGAGTTCTCAGTTATAAAATGGGGATAATAATGGTAATAAATACCACATAGGGTTATTGGAAAGAATTAACTGAGAGTGTAAAGGCAAAGCACTGAGAGCCACGTTAGTGCTTTAAACACATTAGGTACTAAAAATCACGATTAGCTAGTTGATTTTTTTAAAAATTAGGCAATAAAAGCCAAGCTGTTAAGAAAAGTACTGTAAGAATATCCTATAAGATTTCCATGCAGACAGAAAAATGCAGAGTCTCTATTTTGTTACACTGGGAAAAGGAAGAGGTATCAGTGTATATGTAAATAGCAGGATTCTAAGGAATTCTAATTCAAGTTATAGCAATATTTCCCAGAAAAAATATATATAGCTAGAAAAGATCTAGATCTATTTAACAATCAAAATATTGGTGAAGTATGCCTTAGAGACCAAAGGAACTAACAAAATGCTGATATGCAGAAGAAAAATAAAGAAAAAATTTTAAAATATAATAGTTGTCTTTGGTAGAAGGCCTTGCACCACACCTGGAATATTTTAAATAGTCCTTGTAACCCGTAGCTTAAGAAACACATAACAGAGGTAGAAAAATGCAAGTAAATGAATAAAGAGAATGAATATTAGAACATGCAGATAATTTTACATCATTTTCCTGTTGGAGAATATATTATACAAAGATCAATTTGGTATAGTATGTTTGGCCCCAATTCTCATGTTGAAATTTGATCCCCACTGTTGGAGGTGTGGCTTGCTGGGACATTTTTGGGTCATGGAGTGCGGGGGGGCACAACCACTCATGAAAGGCTTGGTGCCATTCTCATGGGAGTGAGTTCTCTTATTTCCCAAGAGAACTAGTTGTTGGAGACAGCCTGGCACTTCCTCATCTCTCTCTCTCTCTTTGCCACTCTCCCTCTCTCTCACTTTCCTCTCTCTCTCTCTCACTTTCCTCTCTCTCACTTTCCTCTCTCACCACGTAATCGCTGCATGCCCATTCCCCTTTGTCTTCTGCCATGAGCTGAAGCAGCATGAGGCCCTCACCAGAAGCCGAGCAGATGCTGGTGCCACGCTTCTTCTATGACCTGCAGAACTGTGAGCCAAGTAAACCTCTTTTCTTTATAAATTACCCAGCCTCAGGTATTTCTTTACAGCAACACAAATAGACAAAGATTCAACAAATCTTTAATTACCTTCATCATCTCTTGCCTGACCCACTACAGTATCTCCTAATCCTTGCTCTATCCCCAATAGCCTTTATTCCACTTAGCTGCCTGAGTAATCCTTTTAATTATATATCAGATCATGTACTTCCTATTTGTTTATTTTAAAAAAGAACTCTTCCAATAATGTCACATCATATTCAAAACAAAATCCAAAATCCTCACCAGGGCCTATATGACCTGGCCCTAGGGTATAGCTCCGACTTCCCATGCTACCAGCCCCTTATCCTGGAAAACTCCACTCTCAATGGGTCTTCTGCTGTTCTTCAAACATTCTTGAGTGTGCACCCACCTCAGGGCCTGTGCAACTGCTGTTCCTCTGCCTGTAAGATTATTCTCTTGGACAGTCTCGTTGTTCACTCTTCTTTCACTTAATAACCTCAAAGGTGACCTCCTGAGAGATCTTTCCTGACCCACCACCTAAAATAGCACCCTCTACTTTTTTCCATCCCTTTACATTGCTTTATTTTAATTCATAGCACTTATTACCTCTGGCATAATTTCTAGAGGTGTATTTGCTTTTAATTGTGTATTCCCCCTGCCTGAAAATCAGAAGGTCCACAAGAGCCAGGACACTGCCTTGTATTCAAGTAAACCAACAGTGTCTTCAAGAGTGCCGGGCATACTGTAAGTACAAGTATTCAATTATTTGTTGTTGTTGTTGTTGTTATAACCTCAGAGAGAGAGGAAGACCTTTCTTACTACAACTCACAATTCAGAAGCCATTAAAGAAGAAAAAGAAGCCGGGTGCAGTGGCTTCTGCCTGTAATCCCAGCACTTTGGGAGGCCGAGGCAGGTAGAGCACTTGAAGCCAGAAGTTGGACACCAGCCTGGCCAACATGGTGAGACCCCCATCTCTACTAAATATACAAAAATTAGCCGGGTGTGGTGGCGCATGCCTGTAATCCCAGCTACTTGGGAAACTGAGGCTGGAGAATTGCCTTGAACCCAGGAGGTGGAGGTTGCAGTGAGCCAAGATTGCACCACTGCACTCTAGCCTAGGCGACAGGGGGGAGGCTCTGTCTCAAAAAAATTAAAAAAAGAAGAAGAAATTGGGAGGCCGAGACGGGCGGATCACGAGGTCAGGAGATCAAGACCATCCTGGCTAACACGGTGAAACCCCGTCTCTACTAAAAAATACAAAAAATAGGCCGGGCGAGGTGGCAGGCGCCTGTAGTCCCAGCTACTCGGGAGGCTGAGGCAGGAGAATGGCGTAAACTCGGGCGGCGGAGATTGCAGTGAGCTGAGATCCGGCCACTGCACTCCAGCTTGGGCGACAGAGCGAGACTCCGTCTCAAAAAAAAAAAAAAAAAAAAAAAAGAAGAAGAAAAAAAAAAAAAAAAATTCAGCCATGTAAAATAAAACTTTAGCATAGAAAAAAAAAAACCTCAAGTCAAAAGACAAATGAAAAACCTAGAGAAAAATCTGGAATCCATATCATAGACAAAAGGCTAACTTCTCTGTTTTATAAGGAATATCCACCAATGAGTAAGAAAAAGTCAAGCTAATTTTTCAAATGGGAGAAAAAAGCTTGAATGGGCATTTCAACAGAGAGGCTATTGATATATCAGATAAACATATGAAAGGTATTCAGTTGTCAACAGAAATAAACACACAATAAGATAATACTATACATACTTAAGAATGCCTAAAATGTTTTAAATTGACAATTTCAAGTACATATAAGGAAGTGGAGCAACTGGAACTTCCATATACTACTGAGATAATCACTTTGGGAAACTGTTGGGCAGAATTACTAAAGCTAAATATACATATATACTATGATCCAGCAATTTTCCTGGATACATATCCAACACAAATTATTTCAAAAGACACAAGAAAAGATGTTCACAGCAACATTATTCATATGGTTGAAAAGTTGAAATAATCCAAATGTCTATCAACAGTAGACTAGAAAATGTGTAGTATATTCATACAATAATATATTATACAGTAATGGAAATAAACTACTACTACTTGCAACAACATGAGTGAATCGCAGAAACTTAACACTAAAAGACCAGAAACAAAAGATACACAATAAAATATTATTTGTAGAGGATCAAAAACAAGCAATATTAATGATGACAGAGATCAGAGTAATAGGCATTCCAGCGGACAGGGTTTGGTAGTTACTGACCAGGAATCTTGATCTGGTTAGTAGTTATACAGGTGTATAAACATATACAAATTCATTAAATCCTACTGAAAAACTGTTTATTCAGTACCACTCTGTGCCAGGCATTGAGCTGGAAACATAGCTGCAAACATGATTAACACATGGACTTTGCTAGCAAAAAACTCACAACTTGGCAGAAGCCTAGGGAAATCTCCTTAATTTCAAGAGATCAACATCATATATAGAAATTATGCCTTTCCCCAAAATGTTGTAGGTTACTGTTATCACAGAAAGGGTAGATTAAGCCAACAAAAGTTAGTCTTTAATTTACTTACCCATCATAGTAAACGTCTTCCCTGAGCCAGTCTGTCCACTGTAAAAAATAATGTTTTACATATTATTTTTACACATAAAATTAAAAGACTACTCCTATTATAATACTAGTGTATAAGTTTTCTCCACAAAAAGTTAGCTTATTTTCTTTTCATTTTTAAATTCTATTAGATAAAAAGTGAATGATCCTCCTCTTTTCTCTCCAATCTCCCTACAAAGAGCTAACCACTATTAATTGGCAAATGCTTCTGTATTACACAAACATAGCCATCAGAGTTTTCATTTAATCTTTATTTACAAAAATTGGGATGATGCTCTTCATACTGCTTGGCAACCTGTTTTTCCCTTAATTTTACCTCAGATACCTTTCTAGGTCAGCAATAGAGGTCTGCCTCATTATTTTTAATAGCTACACCGTATTCCACAGGTTTGGGATCGTGGAGCATCTTGAAGCACCATAATTTATTTAACCAGAATCAAATGAACTTTTGTTTCCAATTTTTGCTATGCTAACTAATACAGCATTTCCTTTCCTAAATTCTTTGTCTTTAAAAGATACTAAAATCTCTTCATTTAAATATAAAGCAATAAAAAAATTCTTATGCTATAGGTTTTTCTGCAGTGTCATATCTTCTGTTATTCCACTTAACAGAAACAAGAGTAACAAAAAACTAAAAGTAAAAAAGTTGAAGCCAGGCAGTTCCAGCTACTGAGGAGGCTGAAGTAGGAAGATGGCTTGAGCCTAGGAGTTCCAGGCTGTGGTGCACTAGAATCACAGCTGTGGATAGCCACTGCACTCCAGGACCGGGCAACATAAGAAGACCCCATCTTAAAAAAAAAAAAAAAAAAAAAAAAAAAAGTTGTATTTTAAAGATGTCAATCAGGATATCAAAAGACTTTAGCTTAGATTCACAGCAAAAATAGAAAATTTTGAATTTACTTTTTCATTAAATGCCCCCCAAAACTAGAAAACAGTATGCTATAGTTTTTTACCCCCTTCTTCTGGAAGAAAAGAGGAAAAAAGTTCTTTAGTAACTCAGAATGAGAAATGGATATTATTGAGTCCCCTACAAATAGGGTAATCCTACAGATTATTGTTCAAACAGGCACTTGAGAGTGAAGAGGACACTATTAATAATACTTGACAATTGGTATTGTCCTCAGTAAACCAGACAGTATACCCACCCCGCCATGTATTACCTAGCTCTGTCTGCTGAGAAGGCCTAGAAGCAACAAACCAAACACACCTAGCGCCCAGATCTTGGTTGCTAAATACCATGCTCCAATTAAAGGAATTAGGGTTCATTCTAGGCATAGGTCAGGGAAAACACAAGATGAGCCCAGAGCATCTTGTAGCATCACAAAGTAAGAAGGTCCTCAAAAAACAAAAGGGTGAGCTATAGCAAAGGGACACAAAAACCAACCTCAAGGAGGGCCCATTGGGCAAAGCTGGAACAACAGAAACAACAAGGTAAATAATTTTTAGTATTGGATTATAACCTAAAGAATAAAATAAATGTACATCCATAACATATAAATAATTGAATAAATAAATGTGGAAAACATACAAATCTTTCTTTTTTGTTTTGTTTTGTTTTTTTTGAGACAGAGTCACACCCTGTTACCCAGGCTGGAGTGCAGTAGTGCAATCTCGGCTCGCTGCAACCTCCGCCTCCTGGGTTCAAGTGATTCCTGCCTCAGCCTCCCGAAAAGCTGGGACTACAGGTGAGCACTACCACACCCAGCTATTTTTTTTTTTTTTTTTTTTTTTTGTATTTTTAGTAGAGACGGGGGTCTCACCATGTTGGCCTGGCTGGTCTTGAACTCCTGAACTCCGGTAACCCGCCCACCTCAGCCTCCCAAAGTGCTAGGATTACAGGCATGAGCCACCACGCCTGGCTGGACAAACCTTTCTTACAAAAAAATGTTATATATATAGTTAGACAGATACTCTGCTCTACACTACCCCTCTACCTTCGAGTGTAATCCCTGCTACCTTGATAGCCAGGCAGGGCCAGTCTAATCATATGAGTCCCCAAAATCAGAAAACCTATTTTA
Organism: Macaca thibetana thibetana; assembly: GCF_024542745.1. Taxonomy (NCBI): domain Eukaryota; kingdom Metazoa; phylum Chordata; class Mammalia; order Primates; family Cercopithecidae; genus Macaca; species Macaca thibetana. The sequence goes on along the minus strand of NC_065579.1, from coordinate 98,995,151 downwards.
GCTGCTATCAGAGGGAGGTGTGACAAAGGAAGAAGAGTCAAAGAGTTACATGTTGTTGGTTTTGAAGATAAAGGGGGTTGTAAGCTAAGTAATGTGGGTGGCCTCTAGAAGCTAAAAAAGGCAAAGAAACAAATTTTCCAGAAAGGAACAGAGCTGCCAAAACAATTGCATCCCTGCTGACGCCTTGATTTTAGCCTGTGAGAGACCCGAGTTGAACTTTTCACTTACAGAACTGTAAGATAATACATTTGTGTTGTTTTAAGCCACTAAGTCTGTGGTAATTTGTTACAACAGCAACAGGAAAATAATACAAGCATGTACTATGTATAAGGACACAGACAACAACTTACTATGCAAAGATGGTACCGTTATAACCGCTCATGCAAGACTCCACAATGCTTTTAGCCACAGTTGAGAATACAGACTCCTACAAACGTAACCAAACATGTTTAACATTTCATAAAAATGAAAACATTTTTCCTAAATTACATTCTACAATGTAACAGCAAAAATTGCTTAGTAATAACATGGTAACATCCACTACAAAAAAAAGGCTAAACTATCTAAGATGATAAAACTTTAAACATAATTACATTTATTAATCTCCTATACAACTATAGATTTAAAGCACACAACTCAACTGTATACAGAATTTTGTATAGCATATTGCATGTAGATATTGTACTGGTACTAGCATAAAAAAATGGCTGTATATCTTCTTCAGTGATTTTTCTCGTAAGTTTGCATTGAACAGTCAATACCTCCATTTTATTTTCATTTTTACCTATAAGTAGATGCAGTCTTATTAAGAATGTAAGAACTCCCAAATCTACAGTTTATTTTTATTTATTTATTTATGAGATGGAGTCTCACTCTGTCACCTTTAGGGCAATGGCGCAATCTCAGCTCACTGAAACTTCCACCTCCCAGGTTCAAGCAATTCCCCTGCCTCAGCCTCCTGAGTAGCTGGGACTACAGGTGCGCGCAACCATGCCTGGCTAATTTTTGTATTTTTAGTAGAAACGGGGTTTCACCATGTTGATCAGGCTAGTCTCAAACTCCTGACCTTGTGATCCACCTTGTGAGGTGGACCTCACCTCCACCTCCCAAAGTGCTGGGACTACAGGCATGAGCCACTGCACAAGGCCCTCATTTTATGTATCTCTTGGCCAGCTATGCTCCACATAAAAGAAGATCCAAAGACCTAAACGTCGGCCCAAAAACATCTCCATGTATAAGGGAATACTGAAGATCTGTGATGGGCTGCGTGCAGTGGCTCACACCTGCAATCCTAGCACTTTGGGAGGCCAGAAGTTCGAGACCAGCCTGGGGAACAGCAAGACACCATCTCTACAAAAAATTTAAAATGTAGCTGGGCATAATTGAGATTTATCCTGGAATGAAAAAAAAATTAGCCAAGCATAGTGACACATGCCTATAATCACAGCTACTTGGGAGGCTAAGGAGGAGGATCACTTGTACACTCCAGCCTTGGCAATAAAGCAAGACCCCATCTCTTAAAAAAAAAAAAAAAAAAATCTGTGATGTTCAGTATAGTAGCCGTTAGTTATATGTAGGTATTTAGATTTAAATTAAGTAAACAAAACTTAAAAGTCAGTTCCTCATACATACTAGCCATATTAAAAGTGCTCAGGAGCCACATGTGGCTAGTGCCTCTGACGCACTGAATTTTAAATTGGATTTAATTAATTTAAACTTATATAGTCACATTTGGCTAGAGGCCATTGTAACAAACAGCACAGATACAGGACATTTCCATCACTGCAGAAAGTTCCATTGGATAGCACTAACTAGGTCTTAATTAAGTTGACGTTAATTAGAAAAGCACTTGTTGACATCATGGTAATCCTAAATCCTTAGATTAGGCAGTTCAACGGTATTTCTCCATCATGCACTGGCTCCAAAAAGTGCATCTTCACTAACCTCCAGTGCCTCAGATGCACAAGCAACACTTTTTTTTAAATTTATTTATTAAAATATATTTATTAAAATTAAAGCAGTTTTATTAAAATGAATAAGATGATAATGATTAATCAATAATAAATAAGCGCCTAATAAATATTAAATTATTCCCCAATGACTATAATAAATTCCCTTTCTTCTGATAACATACTTCTGTATCTCCTACGAGCAACACTTTTAATATAACTAGTGTGTATGAGGAACTGACTTTCAAGTTTCATTTAATTAGTTTAAATCTAAATAGCCACATACAACTAATGGCTACTACACTGAACATCACGGATCTTTTTTTTTTTTTTTTTTTAAAGAGACAGAGTCTTGCTCTGTTGCCGAGGCTGGAGTGCAGTGGCACTATCATAGCTCACTGTAGCCTCAAACTCCTGGGCTCAAGTGATCCTCCTGCCTTAGCCTCCCGAATAGCTGGGATTACAGGCATGTGACACTATGCCCATAATTTCCTATCACTTGGTGGAAAAAAAAAAAAGGAGGCTTTTGTCATTCTGCTACAAAGTTTGATGAAAAAAGGAGAAAACTATTTAATAAAATTAGATTTAAAATATTTATGGAATATTTGAGTCTCCTTATTTGAGACAGATGAAATTAAAAAGAGACCAACCCAGAAAAGAAATCCTTTTTTTTTGTTTTGTTTTTTTTTGAGACAGAGTCTTGCTCTGTTGCCCAGTCTGGGGTGCAGCAGTACAATCTCTGCTCACTGCAAGCTCCGCCTCCTGGGTTCATGCCATTCACCTGCCTCAGCCTCCTGAGTAGCTGGGACTACAGGTGCCCACCACCACACCCAGCTAATTTTCTGTATTTTTAGTACAGACGGAGTTTCACTGTGTTAGCCAGGATGATCTCAATCTCCTGACCTTGTGATTCGCCCACCTTGGCCTCCCAAGGTGCTGGGATTACAGGCGTGAGCCACCGCACCTGACCAAGAAATGAAATTCTTAGAGCTAATGAAGGCCTACCTGTTCCAGGTAAAAAGTAAAGTTTCCAGCCAGGCAAGGTGTCTCACACCTGTAATCCCAGCACTTTGGGAGGCTAAGGCAGGCAGATCACAAGGTCAAGAGATCAAGACCATCCTGGCCAACATGGTGAAACCCCTTCTGTACTAAAAATACAAAAATTAGCTACGCATGGTGGTGCGCACCTGTAGTCCTAGCTACTCAGGAGGCTGAGGCAGGAGAATTGCTTGAAACCTAGAGGCGGAGGTTGCAGTAAGCCAAGATCATGCCACTGCATTCCAGCCTGGTGACAGAGTGAGACTCCATCTCAAAAAAAAAAAAAAAAAAAAAAAGTTAAATTTCCAATTATCATTACCTGAGTGGTATCCACATCTGCAACATGATCAAACATGAAGGTCTTGGGCTCAGGGTTGGAGTGCAGCCGGAGACTCGTGGAGGAGAGCACAGATAAGCATAAGTTCTGCTCTCCATCAGCTGACCCAGATCTTTCTGCAGGAGGACGAATTCGCACAAAAACTTTGATAGCATCACCTTCAATACTAAAGACAAAAAAAAAAAAAAAAAAAAGTAGCAGTGCAGTTTATTGAAGAAGAAAACTGAAAAAGGATCCAAGTCTCATATTGCCTGTAATGTTTCTATAATGAGTTTCTCCAACAAAGCCGAAGACATACCCCATACAAATTTACCTCTTTGTTTGTTTGTTTGTTTGTTTTTTGAGATGGAGAGTTTTGTTCTTGTTGCCCAGGCTGGAGTGCAACAGTGCGGTCTTGGCTCACTGCAACCTCCACCTCCCAGGTTCAAGTGATTCACCTGCCTCAGCCTTCCAAGTAGCTGGGATTACAGGGACCTGCCATCACACCCAGCTAATTTTTGTACTTTTAGTAGAGATGGGGTTTCACCATCTTGGTCAGGTTGGTCTTGAACTCCTGACCTCAAGTTATCTGCCCACCTTGGCCTCCCAAAGTGCTGGGATTACTGGCATGAGCCCCTGCACCCGGCCAAATTTATCTCTTTTTAAAGAGTCTCACATGACCCATTCCTTTTACTGATTTACTTCACAACAGGCACCTTCACAACCCTTTACTTGAACTCAAAGGGAGTGTGAGTTTATTTCATGGAGTAAGTAGTGCTTGTCTCTCATTTCCCTCTTACTAGCAATAATAAGTCAGTCATTCCCAAGGAGAATTATGCTACTGATTCTATTATTTTGCCTGGAAAGTGAGAGGGCAAAGGGAATATGTGATTTTCTCACATTTCCAGCTGGTTGAGGACTAAGTTAAATTTTGAAATAAGTACTCTTTACTAAGCTAAATGGTTGTTTTGAAAATATTCAATCCCTAGTCCTTTGGGAGTTCATCAAGAATATTTTTTTTCTTACCTTGTTTGGTTAGACTGACCATTTGTCACACTGCGTAACTCAGCTGGAATAAAAATAAAAAGTCATTAAAGGTCATTTAAATTGTAATATGGAAATCCTATTCTTCTCTAACATGCTCCTGCGTTGCCTACTATATTCAGCCTCCTCAGATCCCTGGCATTAACAATGTGGTGCTCCACAGCTGAGGCCTTGATCCTATTCTCATTCTATCCCAACCCATTACTGGTTATAACACCTAGTGTCATGGTGATAGAGACAGGAGACAGCCAAATGCCGTCCAGGTCATTGTGCATAACACCTAGTGTCATGGTGATAGAGACAGGAGACAGCCAAATGCCGTCCAGGTCATTGTGCACAGGGGGCTTGCCTAACATAACCACAGTGAAAAATTCCATCCCTCAACACATGCACAGTAAGGGAAATAAATCAATGCGGAGTGGCTCAGACTAAGGGCCCACATGCACACTGGGAGAATGGGGTGGAACCAATGGGAATTTGTGCCTTATGCAGGGAGAGAAGCCTGGCCTCTTCAGCTGGTGTGTTGTGGCCTGGTATTCAATCTGTGAGGTGGGAGGCTGTTGGCAGGACCTCCTTTTTTCATTGAGAGCTTTCTTTTAATTGAAAGAAATCAGGCACATTCCTCAGCCCCGGGCTCAACACAAACAGGCCCAGTACAAACACATCCCACCATATATCTCTCAATTTCCTGAGCCCAGTACAAACACATCCCACCATATATCTCTCAACTTCCTGAGCCCAGTACAAACACATCCCACCATATATCTCTCAATTTCCTGACAAACACCACCTGGAAAATCCCCGATAAGGACACAGCGTTTGAGGTTTTACTGAAAGTGCGGGAACCAATAGAAAAACTACTAAATGTATAACTTAAAATGTAAACCAATTGTAATGCTGTAACCAAAAGAATTCCCTTGTTCCTCTGTAACTTTACTATCCTATTTACATCGGGCTATAAAAGGCAAGCACTCGCATTGTTCGGGGCCCTCTTGTATGCTGTGGAATGGAGGGACCAAGTTCGAACTTGCAGTAAAAGATCCTTGCCGCTTGGCTTTGACTCTGGACTCTGGTGGTCTTCTTTGGGGAACAAACAGTCTGGGCATAACATAATAAATTCTGCTCTCCTCGCCTTTCAATGTATCTGTGTGCCTAATTTTTCCTGGTCATGTGACAAGAACCTGGATTTTAGCTGAGCTAAGGAGCAAAAAATCCTGCATCATTTTGGTGGCCTGTATAAGGACATGAGTAAAGGTGAATAAAATGTGAACAAAAAAGTCTTTTTCTCTCGTTTCTGAGCCTTATTGTCCTCGGACTTCTTCTGAGGGTAGAGGAAACTGTGCCCCTTTCTATCCCCCATCGCTCTCAGGGTAGGGAATGTTGGCCTCATTCCAGCCCAGCCCAGCCTTTCTGTGGCATTTTCCTTCTTTTTTTGAGACTGTAATAGCACCTATCTTTTCTTTTACAATACTGGGAGTGTTCTACCCCCAACCCAATGGCTGCAGGCTCATGCGTAGGATGGATGGGTGAGTGGCAGCTCCTTGCGTCCCTCCCCTCCCAGGTGGGGCTGGGGTGCATGGCCCAAGGACCCCACTTGGCTGGCTGGCTAGGGTTCCTCACCACATGCCCACAGAGTCTTCCCCTCCCCTAGCCAAGGGGCCCAGCTAGGTCCAAGCCCCAGGGAAGAAACAGCAATTAAAGATTTATCTCCTGTTGCAGAAACTCATTCACATAAGAATAACAGGTTCTTCCTTGAGGCATCTTTCAAGCCCTGCATTTAAGCTTTTTTTCCTTTTTTCCACCAGGGATTAACTTTTATGTGAGAGGCTTTTTTTTTTTTTTTTTTTTTTTTTGAAGATGTTTTACTAGGCCAAGACCCCAACTATCACTGTTTATATTCTCTGTAAGGTTTCAATTATGAAAAAGGATTTGTGAGGTTGGTCTTAGGCTGTAGCCAAGCTGGTGTGCTTTCCATGTCTTTCTGTATGGCTCTGTCAGAAAGAAGGGTACCTTAGGATGGGATGCCAGCCTAGGACTCCATAGGTCCACTGTTCAAACCAGTCCGGTAAACTGGTCAATGGCAAACTTTGCTGCAGGCCTCCATCTTGTTTTACGTCCTTGGAAACGTGGCCTGTAACCACGTACCCAGTACTTTGTTTTAGCCTCTGTCATTTTACAATGGTGGCTTCGGTTCAATCCTGGCTCAAGGAATGAGTCCTTTCTGGTTTGATATCTGTGTGACCTTAGCCATTTGTTGATTCTCTTCCCCTCCATGAACCACCTTGAATTTTCCTTTCTCTGAGCACTTGGGAGGTTACCTTTGGTAAAGTTTGGAAGCCAGAAATACTGGCCACTTTACATGTTTAATATTGGGTAATAAGGGACTTAAAAGGATTTTCTTAAAAAGCGCTCAGCTTAATTGAAAGTGGATATCCAAGTTATAAGTGTATTTAAAAGGCCTTTGTGTTTTTCTCTTCTTGGATCTTATTTTGTTGGGAAAAGGTTTTTTCTCAGTTAACTGAATTCTTTTTCTCCATTTTGTCTTGCCACTCTTAATGCATGCATGGGGGCCCTAAGATAATTTCTGATGGCCTGACACTCCTTGGGGAAAACAGAAAAGGCTCCACGGATTCCATTTTGGGAGAGACCTTTGTTTTCCTATTGGAGACCCAGGAATTAGAGGTGGATGGATCCCTCTCAAAATCTGTTTTTGTCTTCTGGCTATATTTGTTTACTAGGCCCTAGAAACTACGTGTTTTCCTAGCCCTGCTCTTAAAGGGCCCCACTCAGACGCTAATTGTCCAGTTATGAAATTGGTGAACAGAAAATCTTATAGCTACTGGATCTTCTTCTGCCTGTGTAGTTATGTATGTGTTGTGTGTGTGATCTCTATAAACAAGAGTTCTAATTAATTGGCCTAAAGGAAAATAAGCACTTAGATCAAATATTTTTTAAAGAAAGAAGAGCTGTGGTACCGTTTAGTTCACATGACTTTAATCTTTGAAAAATAAAAACAGCCTTAAAAATTATTGGTAAAATTCAGATGTCATCAAAATGTACATTTTTGCCTAGGGTTAAAGGACTGTTTTGAATTAGATAAGATAAAGCTAAATGTTTAAACAAGTAGTGGAAGGATTGTAAAAATTAATCTTGCAAAAAAAATTCCTTGTGTGAACATACTGATTAAATTCAAAAGGGTATTATATGGCTTTTCTGTAAATTGAGCATTGAAAATAAAAGCACAACGAGGGTCTCTTAGGGCACCAATCTGCTCTTTAGCTAAATCTGTAAAGGGCTGTCATAAAAGGTTTTTGCTTTTTAAAATTTCTGAGCCATCATTTTGGCAAAATAAATAACTTATGGTAATCAATTCTATTTCATGAAAATCAAATGTTTTAAACCTCTAACATATTCAACAGGCTTCCCAAAATCAAGCTTCAGTTTCAAAATTGTCTTTCCTGACACCTAGCTTTTGGATGCTACAGAGGGCCCTGGCACATCCAGAAGAGAGGTAAACAGATTACCTGACATGTTTAGGTAAACAGATTACCTGACATGAGATTGCCAAAATAATGTTTAATCTTCTTCAGGTTATATTTTAGGGAACAGTATTAATATATGTTCCAAAATTGTATGGGATTTCTAAAATTCTGGTGTCTGACCATCAAAATGGAATCTGTGGTGCCTTTTCTGTTTTTTCCAAGGAGTCCCAGGCCATCAGAAATTATCTTTGGGCCCCATCAGGAGTATATGCTATCAATCACAATTAAGGTTGTTATGTTATTATAAACCACAGATAACCACATTTATTTGTCAATTCTGTTTCTGACTGTAAGTACCCTGGACATTTTGTTATTCACAGATAATTGTTGTCTTGTTTTCATCCTCTTCAAAAGATGGTTTATAATCAGCCATAGAACTTTCGTAGGTGCTCTCAAATGCAGGTTTCTGATAACTATGGAGATTGTGACATTAGAATAAAGAAAAAACAAACAGGACTCATGAAGAGTTGAAATGTTCATGAATATCAAGCTAAACAAGAGTTAACTGGATGGACTTAATGAATACAAAACTGAAGTAATCTTGACTTTTGCTTGGAACATTGCCAATCCTTGTTTTGTTTTTCAGAGTCAAGGAAACTATTTTGAACTATTTTACAGCCTTTAATAATTGAGTAAGGTATACTCCTGTGAACAAAATTTGAAGCGTGTTTGTCTCTCTCCCTCTCTGCCTGGCTTCTCCAGAATTTGGAAACTAGTTGTGAGTATTCTTAACTTATGACAATATAGTTGTTTGCATCAGTGCAATAAGAGTCCATTTTCTTTGCAACAGGACACAACTGAAGACACTAGTTGTTTTGCCAAGGACTTTGACTGGAAGGGTATGCTTCCCTTAAAGGAGTCAAGCTTGACTTGCAGAGCTGATAAAAGCTCCTTGGGGCCAGGCGCAGTGGCTCAAGCCTGTAATCCCAGCACTTTGGGAGGCCGAGACGGGCGGATCACGAGGTCAGGAGATCGAGACCATCCTGGCGAACACGGTGAAACCCCGTCTCTACTAAAAAAAATACAAAAAACTAGCCAGGCGAGGCGGCAGGCGCCTATAGTCCCAGCTACTCGGGAGGCTGAGGCAGGAGAATGGCGTAAACCTGGGAGACGGAGCTTGCAGTGAGCTGAGATCCAGCCACTGCACTCCAGCCTGGGCGACAGAGCAAGACTCTGTCTCAAAAAAAAAAAGTTCCTTGGGAAAACTGGCCTCATACCTTGCCTACACAGTCCCCGTACATGGTTCCTAATCTGTGGTGAGTAAAAAGTGTCACTTTTTAACAGGCCCAAGAACCCCATGCTCTTGGGACCTCAAGAAGAGAGGAGTTTACCCAACTCACAGGTATTTGAGGGTACAAACCCATGGCTCGGCTCAGCTTTAGAAAGTCCTATCTGAGATTCCTTGTGGAATACAGTTCCATCAAAGCCAATCTAAAAGTCCTCTGTAAAAATAATTCTTGCTGCACTTCATGCAAATAATCAAGCCAAGTGTAAGACTAAAGTCTATTTTGCAAACAACTCAGTCCTATCATGGTTTGTTTTTAAGAAAAATGAGGACTGGAGAGAGATAAATTACGTTTCAAAACTTATCACTAAATTCTAGACCCACTAGTTGTTTTCAAGTTTTTTGCCTAGTTTGTTTAAAAACTAACCCTGCTTATTCCTGTGATCCAACCAGAGATCTCCGACTATAGCCCAGAAGGAACAAAGGGGGACGGGTAATGTAAAAATCTGAATCTATATTCTAGTTCTGAGCAATTATCCTACAAATCCTGCTAGGTGGTGGGAATAAATAGGGTGCCTGTCATCTAGAGGTTTCTTTTTTGGGAAAGTAAGACCAAGGGAGCTAACCAAAACCAAGCTCCATGCACCCAAATCTTAGCATAACCATAGCCACCAGTTATCTGGGTGTGACACAGGACATCCGTTTCTTTCCCTTGGAGGAGGGCTCACTTCCACAGCTTCACCTTAGCATTCAGCTTATGATAAGGAGTCCATACAACCCCTGAGACACATTTTTGGTTCCAAACTCAATTCCAAACATCAGGTCCCTAAGGAAAAAAAAAAAAAAAAACTGGATCTGAGGGATCCAGAGGCAGATGGTAACAGAAGTTAAAAAGCACAGCACAGGTGAGCATGACTAATTCCTGCCAATTAAGCCAAGCCTCCTGTTTCATGGATAAACATCATGCTAGTATCCATGACATAAATGAGGTCTAGAGAACTTGAAGGCTACTGACAGCAGGGGAGATAGGGCATATGTGGGTAAGAGTGGATATTTCCACCTCCTAGACCCCCCTGTTAACATGGGGGAAAGTCGCTTTGACATCCATGGGTGGCACCCTGTGATGGTCACCGGGTCTTGGGGATATAAGGACAAAAGAAATAAAAAGGGACACCTCGCTTTCTCCCTCCCTCACCTACCCTGGGTATTCGCTAGGAAGAGAAAGGAACCAGGGACACCTGCTCCCCTCTTTCTTGATGGATAGCCATTCATCTTCAATCTGTCCCCTTTTTGAATGCATCCTGAACCCCTGGGACTCCTTTGAAAAAAACACCTTCTTTTTTCCATTTCCTATTGTGTCCTCTCTTCACAGATAGGTAATTGTGTCTCCTTACTACAGGACACTCCCCTCGAATCCATCCTCTAAACTGTGAAAAGTTAATTTCCCAAACCTTAAACTTGAGATTGGTTTAGGATTGGGCTTGGGGGAAGGGAACCCAGAAGACTGACATGCAGGCAAAAGGGTAAAAGTTTTTTTTAACCAATCGGGCTTTTGGCCTCCCTCACCCTGTGCAAACCAGTAAAAGGCCTCAGGATTTTCAAGCTGTTCTTCCCCCGTCCTTGTTTTGTTTTGATACATGTTTTCTAATAACCCAGCTTGTCTCTTCTTGCCTTCAGGCTATCAAACTCCAGTTGCGCAACTGGAGCCTCAGATAATGGTCCTGAAACTAGGCCGCATAAAACTTAGAAACTAGGCCTCATAAAAAAAGAACTTAAAAAATTAACACCAGGTGGCTCTGGATAGGGTCCCACCCTGCCTCGATAAGGTCCCACCCTGATAGGGTCCCACCCTGCCAATTCCGGGAAACAACCTCATGGGGTCCCACCCTGCCAATTCCGGGGGTCCCACCCTGCCTCGAAGTTCCCGGAATCAACAACTCCAGGAAAAAACCTCATAAGGTCCTGCTCTAACCAATTAGCATAAGACACCTTGCTCAGGCCATAGCTAGACCCAATCATTTTGCGCCTTAAGCTTTGTTTGAATTTCGCACCCTAAGCTGTGTTTGAACTTGTGTTTGCCTATATAAACAGCCTGTAACAAGCAGTCGGGGTCCCAGGGCCAACTTAGAGCTTGGGACCCTAGCGCGCTAGTAATAAATAACTCTCTGCTGTGAATCTCGTGTCGGTGATCCTTCGCGGCGACCCCTGCCCAGGAAGGAATCGACAGTTCGGTTCCAACAGTCCCTTTTGCCAGGAACCCTTAGATCAGCTTCTTAGGGAGATCTGACTGCCATTTTCCCAACACAGCATCCCTTGTCAGCAGGAAACAGTTAAGATTGGTCTTTGTTCTTATCTTTATTTTAAGGGCAGTTAGATGTACTCTTTAGAAGGGGGAATGATAAGAGACAGGAGACAGCCAAACGCTACCCAGGTCATTGAAAAATTCTGTCCCAAAACTAGCCGGGCGAGGTGGCGGGCGCCTGTAGTCCCAGCTACTCAGGAGGCTGAGACAGGAGAATGGCCCGAACCCGGGAGGTGGAGCTTGCAGTGAGCTGAGATCCAGCCACTGCACTCCAGCCTGGGCGACAGAGCAAGACTCCGTCTCAAAAAAAAAAAAAAAAAAAAAAAAAAATTCTGTCCCTTAACACACACACAGTAAGGAAAATAAATCAATGTGGAGTGGCTCAGACTAAAGGCCCACATGCGCACTCAGAGAATGGGGTGGAGCCACTGGGAATTTGCACCTTATGCAGGGGGAGAAGCCTGGCCTCTTCAGCTGGTGTGTGGTGACCTGGTATTCAATCTGTGAGGTGGCAGCTTGTTGGCAGGACACACTTTTTTTCACTGAGAGCTTCCTTTTAATAAATTCCACTCTCCTCATCTTTCAATGTGTCCGCGTGCCTGATTTTTCCTGGGCATGCAACAAGAACCTGGATTTTAGCTGAGCTAAGGAGCAAAATATCCTGCATCAATGGTTCTTTTTTTTTTTTTTTGAGCCAGAGTCTCGCTGTGTCACCAGAGTCACCATGCCTGGCCTGTTTTTAAATGCTAGGTATAAATTGATGATTCACAAATTTAAATCTTCTTCCTGGACTGCTCTCCTGAGCTCCACACTCTTACAACTTATTACCTATTTGATATCTCTAACTGGATATGCAGTGGGCAATGAATCAAATTTAATGTGTACAAAACTGAGCGCCTGAATACCCCACCTCTACCCCAAATGTGTTTCTATATCTCCGTAAACTCCATCTTTCCAGTTGCTTAGGCCAAAAACCATATAGTCATCCCTGACCCTGTTCTTTCTCACTCTTCATATCCAATCTCAGCAAAGCTTTGGCTCTAATTTCAAAATATACCCACAGTCCAACAGCTTCTTGCTAAATCCACTGCCACAGTGTAGAACCAAGCCAGCAACATCTCTTTATTGTGTTATTATAACAGTCTCTCTGCTTCTCTTTCTCCCCCACTCCCATCTTTTCTCAACCTAGCAGGCAGAATAATTCTGTTAAAAAAGAAGTCAGAGATTGACTTCTGACTGACGTTATAAGGAACTCCACTGACCCACTCCCCAGTGAAACTTAAAAAAAGAAATTTAAAAAAAGAATATTGGCGGGGCGCAGTGGCTCACACCTGTAATGCCAGCACTTTCGGAGGCTGAGGCGGGCAGATCACAAGGTCAGGAGATTGAGACCATCCTGGCTAACATGGTGAAATCCCATCTCTACTAAAAACACAAAAAATTAGCCAGGCATGGTGGTAGGCACCTGTAGTCCCAGCTACCCAGGAGACTGAGGCAGGAGAATGGCATGAACCCAGGAGGCAGAGCTTGCAGTGAGCCGAGATCACACCACTGCACTCCAGCCTGGGCGACCGAGTGAGACTCCATCTCAAAAAACAAAAAAAAGAAAAGAAAATTAAAGCCTCTGGAAATGTTCCCAAAGGCAAACAGCAAACAAAGAAACATCCGTTCAAGAACATTTATGAAAATTCATCAAGAAAGGTGGTCCTGTGTTATTTGAACCAAGATTGCTCTCTTCCTCCCATCTGAGCAAGGCAAACACTCCACTGTCGATTGCAGCAGCCAAGAACACAGGGATCCCCCTCCAGCTCCTAACTGCAAGGGTGTCTTCCACAGAGTAGCAGGATGTCAGTGTATCATTGTGTCTCCAGCTAGCTACCTGATGCTGAGGTAAAGTCCTAGACAAGTGTGGTTGAGAGGTGAGGGCTCTCCCTTCTCCCACCCAGCCCTCATCTTGCAACTGCATGCTGAGAACACTGGGGCCCTGATCACCCTTGTCCCAACTCATTAGGCAGTGGTTCCACACAAGGCTGCTGCACTCCCCACCCTCCCCACAAAATGCTCGGCAACTAGAAAGGGTATCACTCAGAGACAAGACTGCCATTATCCCTATCCCCAACTATAGTGCCCAGGCTCAGAGATTTTGCCTAGACGAAGAATCAGCCCATAAACAGGTAACTCCTATTCTCTTCCCAAATGAGCTGAATTCATTTGCAACAGAGCATAGAGAAGTTCAAACCTGGCCGGGCGCGGTGGCTCAAGCCTGTAATCCCAGCACTTTGGGAGGCCGAGACGGGCGGATCACGAGTTCAGGAGATCGAGACCATCCTGGCTAACACAGTGAAACCCCGTCTCTACTAAAAAATACAAAAAAACTAGCCGGGCGAGGTGGCGGGCGCCTGTAGTCCCAGCTACTCGGGAGGCTGAGGCAGGAGAATGGCGTAAATCCGGGAGGCGGAGCTTGCAGTGAGCCGAGATCCGGCCACTGCACTCCAGCCTGGGCGACAGAGCGAGACTCTGTCTCAAAAAAAAAAAAAAAAAAAAAAAAAGAGAAGTTCAAACCTGGCTAGGTGTGGTAGCTCATGCCTGTAATCCCAGCACTTTGGGAGGCCGAGGCAGGCGGATCATTTGAGGTCAGGAGTTCGAGACCAGCCTGACCAACATAGCGAAATCCCATCTCTGTACTAAAAATACAAAACAAAAATTAGCTGGGCATGGTGGCACGTCTGTAATCTCAGCTACTTGGGAGGCTGAGGCAGGAGAATCGCTTGAATTCAGGAGGTGGAGGTTGCAGTGAGCCGAGACCACGCCACTGCCGTACAGCCTAGGTGACAGAGCAAGACTCGGTCTTGGGGTGGGGTGTGGGGGAAAGAAGTTCAAACCTAAGGGCACTCTCAGGAACAGTGTAGGTTTTAGTGAAAGTAATTAGGAAGACATTCAAGATACAAGCTAAATTGTAGGCCTGTTCGCTTGCCAGAAGACAATGGGGATATAAGATCAACTAGGAGTAGCTACAGTGGAGTCAGAAGAAATACGAAAGACAACCTCAGAAACTACTCCTTCAATGGAGCAAGAACTGAAGTAGTTTGTAAGACAATTTATGCCCCAGGACATTGTTAAAAAAACAATAGAGTAATCAGCTAACAATTACTGGAGTTTCACAGCTGTGTGCAGTCATGGAAAGAAAGAGATCCCTACCAAAACCACTGTGATCCCAGGATACAGGTGGGCATATCCAAAGCTGTGCTTTCCTGAGGAGCAACATCAAAGGCTTAACAGTATAGGAGGGAAATAGACTTCACTAAATTGATCCAGCCAGTTGCTAAGCAAATACACAATCAAACAACAACAAGAAGCCCCAGAAGGTAGGCTGCCAGCTCTTCATCTCTGCAGAGATCTGTGTAACTGATCAGATGGAAACTAAATAGATGGATACTGATCTGCGCTTATGTGAAACTTCCTGGTAAATCTAAAAGGAACCCAAAGTAAAATGTTTACTTAATAAAAAAAGAAGCAAAGTTAATGAGCAAATAGCGAGATAAAGTGAAATTTAAAACGACACAAATGTAGATAGTTCTGGCATTATTTCTAATTGAGATCTAAGGAACCATCACTGAGAAGTGCTAGAATTTGAACAAAGGCATGCTAAATCCAGATCTCCTACTCTGAGGCTGAGGCACAAGCACTGCTTGAACCCAGGAGGCAGAGACTGCAGTGAGCCAAGATTGTGCCAGTGCACTCCAGCCTGGGTGACAGAGCAACACTGTCTTTAAAAAAAAAAAAAGAAAAAAAAAAGGGAATTGTATATTTCACTTTTTCATTTCTCTGATTTCACAGTCAGCAACTCATGGTGTCAATGTCACTAGAGATAGCCTTCATGGGGCCGGGTGTGGTGGCTCACACCTGTAATCCCAAAACTTTGGGAGGCCAAGGTGGGCAAATCATGAGGTCAGGAGATCAAGACCATCCTGGCCAACATGGTGAAACCCCAGCTCTACTAAAAATAAAAAAATTAGCTGGGCGTGGTGGCCCGTGCCTGTAATCTCAGCTACTCGGGAGGCTGAGGCAGGAGAATCTCTTGAACCCCGGAGGTGGAGGTTGCAGTGAGACGATATTGCACCACTGCACTCCAACCTGGTGACACAGCAAGACTCTGTCTCAAAAAAAAAAAGCCTTCAGGGCACAAAGTAAAAGTTGTAAAGACCACTGCATGGGCTCTCTTCTCCCATGTGTTCCCACTTCATGCTCCAGGTCTCTGGGCTGCTGGGAAAGCAAGAAGCACTTTACCTGGGAAGTCATCAACCTCAATTTTGCCAACAAACTTAAGGGAGTGGAAAAGTTCCCCATGGCATCACCACCATCATAAAGGGGAGTGCTCCCACCACTTTAAGAAAGGCTCTCAAATTTGGTTTTCAGACAAGAGCCCTTAGTCACATACATATATCTCATTAAATAAGCAGATACTTTACTTATTTAACAGGCATCAATTTTTTTGGCTTGAGTCCAGATCCATAAGGTGGAAACAAAGAACAAACAGTATGATTGTTCAGAAAGCAGGATGAACATTTCTCTCCAATAAGGTACCATTTTGTGAGCTCATAGTCCTTGAATACTGAAAATGATGAAGGAAAAGGAATATTTTAGATGGAAAAAGGTAGCATAAAGAGGTGTTCCAATAAAAGTGCGATCGACCTAAAAGGTTACTGAAACAACAAACCCATCAAAAACAACTATAATTGACAGAAAGCTAGAAACATTAACGCTGTTGGAAAGCTCAAATGACAGAAGTTCACAAATTCTTAATCATCTGATCTAGGCCTCTCCTTATTACCATTCAGACCACTCACAAAGATCCCATTAAATCAGCTCATAATCAGGTTCACAAAAACAAGACTCCTTAAGAGATGTGGCAATGTAAGAAGTGGCGCACGTACACAGGCACAGCAAAAGACTACATTAGTGAAAACTGTAGGGTTTATCATAAGCAAAAATGACAGTGCTCTCCTCCGTGAAAAAGAGAAAGAAATCGGACGGGTCTCCTTTAAGTGAAAATAGAGACTGTGACAACACAGACATTGCTGACATCTGTGTTTTAACATTCCATTTACTTAAGGAAAAAAGAGAAAGAAGTGTTTGGAATATAAATAAACCCTTCCCTATAGGAAGGTCAGAAATGTGGAAATACGCAGACGCTGGTGGGAGCAAAAGCCGATCTTGAAACAAGGATATCTAGAGAGGTAGCCCTGGTCGGGATGTGGGAAGAGGCCTGCGAAGAAACAGCAGAACCGAGAGAAAGAAAGGGAAGAACGGCAGGTCCACTGCTCATCCCGAGCGCCTACAACTGCGCCAGACTCCTAGCATGCGCACAGGACACGGAAGGGATGACCTTTTCGGCTAGCGTATTGTCTTTGAGCGACAGAGAGGGATTCCCAAACGCCCCCGCCCGTCACTCAGCTCCTGCAGTTCATGCCCAGCAAGAACCTTGCCGGCGGTCCGAGGTTGCCATCCTTTCACAGCTGTATTTGGGGGCAAAGATAGGGTAACGAAGTCTGGGGTCCAGACTTACTTTTGCAGCCGGGTGCCATAGCGCCCTCACCCCTCGATCCCGGGAACAATGCAGCCGACGCCTCCACCTCCCGACTGCACCGCGCGCGACTGAATTCCTCCCGCTCAAGATGGCCGCGAATTTGAATTTGGCGCTTGTATCCGACGTTGACGCCCGAATGGAGGCCGCCATGTTGCCCGGTCTACGCATCAGGGGCGTGGTCCAGTTGACGTCACAGCTAAGCGCCTCTGTATCGTCGCGAATCGGTCGCGGAACCTGTCTTTACCTAGAGCTACCATGAGCAAGCGGAACCAGGTATCGTACGTACGGCCAGCCGAGCCAGCGTTTCTGGCCCGCTTCAAGGAACGGGTCGGCTACAGGGAGGGACCCACCATAGAGACTAAGGTGAGCCCTCGCCAGTCGTGTTACTTCGGAAGCGCGGCCAGCCTGCCACTTTCAACTTTTGCCTCTACTTGGAGGGTGGGTGCTGTCGGGTCCCTCTTTTCACCCGCGCTCGGCACCAATTCCGGTGGAACTCGGACCCCCAGCCTGGTTCTTTTCAAGCGACTACAGCCCCCTACGCCCAGAAAGCTCTGTAGGTTTCAGAGCGCTGCTGTTTTCCTAAAAATGACCTTACATGTAAACCGCCTGGTCCTTGGTAGATGGTAAAGAAAGATCACTTTCTTGTCTCTTCTTTCTCTCTTGTTTACCTCAAAAGCTGTGAGTTCGCAGGGTGAGTTAGAGTTACAGCGTCGTCCCATATTCCAGATAAGGACACAGGCCACTCGATCAAATGACCCCCGCCCGAACCGTGTCCTAGGACTCGAGTGTGGAACGTCTTCGGAGGAATGTCCTGAATCTGTTTCTATGCTTTGTTAAGTTAAAAAAAAAAAATTAAAAAATATAGAGAGAAGGTCGGGCACAGTGGCTCACGCCTGTAATCCCAGCACTTTGGGGGGCCGAGGCAGGCGGATCGCGAGGTCAGGAGATCTAGACCATCCTGGCTAACACAGTGAAACCCCGTCTCTACCAAAAATATAAAAAATTACCTGGGCGTGGTGGCGGGCGCCTGTAGTCCCAGCTACTCAGGAGGCTGAGGCAGGAGAATGGCGTGAACGCGGGAGTCGGAGCTTGCAGTGAGCGGAGATCGCGCCACTGCACTCCAGCCCGGGCGACAGAGCAAGACTCCGTCTAAAAAAACAAACAAACAAAAAAAGTAGGCAAAAGCCCTAAATATCCTGGGTCTAAATAGAAGAAGAGGAGCTTCAGGAAAGAGCCACACCTGACTACTGTTGTTTAGGGCTGGAGGGATCAGTATTGAACACATGAATGACAAGAAAGCAAAACAGCTAAGTTGCTGATACAGAGAAAGTTTTAGTGGTCTAGATAGAAGAGCAAACCAGCCACAACATTCCCTTTAACCAAAGTGTAATCTAGAGCAAGGTCCTAACTCTTTTCAATCCTATGAAGTCTGAGACATGTGAGAAAGCTGCAGAAGAAAAGAGTGAAGCTAACAGAGGTTGGTTCATGAGGTTTAAGGAAAGAAGCCATCTCCATAACATAAAAGTATGAGATGAAGAAGCAAATTATTCAGATCTAGCTAAGATAGTTGATGAAAATGGTTGCACTAAACAGGTTTTCAATGTAGATGAAACAGCCTTCTATTGGAAAAAGATGCCATCTAGGACTTTGTTTTTTTTGTTGGTGGTGGTTGTTTTTGAGACAGGGTCTCACTCTGTCACCCAGGCTAGAGTGCAGTGGTGCAATCACAGCTCACTGCAGCCTTGACCTCCTGGGCTCAAGTGATCCTCCTGCCTCAGTCTCCCAAGTAGCTGGGACTACAGGCACGCACCACCACTGGGTAATTTTTGTATTTTTTTATAGAGACAGGATCCCACTGTGTTGCCAAGGCTGGTCTCAAACTCCTGGACTCAAGCAATCCTCCCACTTTAGCCTCTCAAAGCCTCTCAAAAAACACTATGCCTGTCCCATTTAGGACTTTCATAGCTAGAGACAAGTCAGTGACTGGCTTCAAATTTTCAAAGGACAGGTTAACACTCGTTAGGGGCTAATGCAGCTGGTGACTTTTAAGTTGAAGCTAATATTTACCATTCCAAAACTCCTAGGGTCCTTAAGAATTACACTAAATCTAATCTACCTGTGCTCTAGAAATGGAAAAACAAAACCTTGATGACAGCACATCTCTTTATAGTATGGTTTACTGAATTATTTTAAGCCCACTGTTGAGACCTACTGCTCAGAAAAAAAAGATTATTTCAATATATTACTGCTGATTGACAATACACCTGGTCACCCAAGAGCTCTGATGGAGATCTACAAGGAGATTAATGTGGTTTTCATGCTTGCTAACACAACATCCATTCTGCAGCCCATGGATCAAGGAGTAATTTCTATTTTCAGTCTTATTATTTAGGAAATAACAGCCAGGCACAGTGGCTCACACTTGCAATCCCAGCACTTTGGGAAGTCAAGGCAGGTGGATTGCTTGAGCCCAGGAGTTCAAGACCAGCCTGGCCAACATGGTGAGACCCCATCTCTACAAAAAATACAAAATTTAGCCAAGTGTGGTGGCATGCACCTGTGGTCCCAGCTACTTGGGAGGCTGAGGTGGGAGGATCCCCTGACCCCAGGTAGGTTGAGGCTGCAGTCAGCCATGATCGTACCACTGCACTCCAGCCTGGGTAACTGAGCCAGACCCTGTCTCAAAACGAAACAAAACAAAACAAAAAAAGTCAAAACATTTGTAAGGCTACAGCTGCCATGGATAGTGATTCCTCTGATGCATCTGGATATTGTAAATTGAAAACTTTATGGAAAGGTTTCACCATTCTAGACACGTTAAGAACATCCATGATTCATGGGAAGAGGGCAAAATATCAGCATTAACAGGAATTTGGAAGAGGTTGATTCCAACCTTCATGGATGACTTTGAGAGGTTCAGGCCTTCAGTGGAGGAAGTAATTGCAGGTGTGGTAGAACAAGGAAAAGAACTAAAATTAGAAGTAGAGCCTGAAAATGTAATTAAGTTGTTGCAGTCTCATAAAAATTGAACACATGAGTTGCTTCTTATTGATGAGCAAAGAAAGTGGTTTATTGAAATGGAATCTACTTCTGGTGAAGATGCTGTGAACATTGTTGAAATGTCAACAAAGGATTTAGAGTAAACTTACTTGGTAAAGCAGCAGCAGGTTTAAGAGGACTGATTCCAATTTTGAAAGGAGTTCAGCTGTGGGTAAAATGCTATGAAACAGCATTGCAGCATCACAAAAGAGAAATCTTTTGTGAAAGGAAGACTCAATTAATGCAGCAAACTTCATCATTGTCTCATTTTAAAAAATTGCCACAGCCACCCCGCCTTTCAGCACCCACCACCCTCATCAGTCAACATCCATCAGCATCAAGGGCAGACCCTTCACTGGCAAAAAGATGAGGACTCACTGAAGGCTCAGATGAGCTTTAACGTTGTTAGCAATAAAGTATTTTTAAATTAAGGTAGGTACATCTTCCAAACTCCTGTTAATGTTAATATTTTGCCTTCTCCCATGAATCGTGGATGTTCTTAATGGGATCTAGATTTTTTTTAGACATAATGATACTGAATACTTAATACTAACTGTAGTTAGTGTATAGTGTAAACATAACTTTTATGTAAACTGGGAAACCAGAAAATTTGTGTGACAGTTTATTTTGATGCTTGCTTTGTTGTGGTGATCTGGAACCAAATCTGTGGTATCTTCAAGGTATGCCAGTAGGATGAGTATGTGCTAACCCCATGCACTGTGCCAGGCTCTGAAAGGATGAAGAGATGGATCTCCAAAATGCCATGTTCTTTAACACTTCCTGCCCTATTTTCATAGGTCACCATCTCTCCGAAACCCTTCAAAGCTCTCCAAACAGTTACTCTTTCTCTGTTTTTCTCTTTACCTTATCCATATCTTACCTATAACACTCATTTTATATTGCAACTACTTGCTTTCCTGTTTATCTTCACCACTAGATTGAACTCTTTAAGTTAGGATCTTAATCCTTCCATATTTTCCCAGCACCTAGCACAGTGCCTGGCACTAAGTAGTGGTGTTGTATTTGTTAATGACTCTGCTTGTTATCAGGTTAGACTTCGTGGAGGAGGGATATTTAGGTAGACTCTTGAGCATGGTTAGGTCAGTAGGTAGAGATGAAGAGAATAGCATGGGTAAAGGTGTAGAGATTTGAGAGTCATGGACTATATATAGCAGTATTAGAGGGACTAGTGGAGGTGAGGTCATGTGGACTATTTAGTAAGCAACAGGGAGCCATTTTTTTCTTAGAGGTAACACAGGGAATGACTGATCCCCATGACTAAAAATAGGGATGATGACAAAGAGGATAAGGTTTGAGAAAAGGGACATAGATTCAGCAATGAGAAGACGAGACTCAGCTTTACTTTGCTTGAGGTCCTGGTGATGACCCTGTACACACAGTTGACAGCTTGAAGGTTACAGCTTGGAATGCTCTGTTTTTTTTTTTTTTTTTTTTTTTTGAGACGGAGTCTGGCTCTGTCGCCCAGGCTGGAGTGCAGTGGCTGGATCTCAGCTCACTGCAAGCTCCGCCTCCCGGGTTTGCGCCATTCTCCTGCCTCAGCCTCCCGAGTAGCTGGGACTACAGGCGCCCGCCACCTCGCCCGGCTAGTTTTTTGTATTTTTTCAGTAGAGACGGGGTTTCTCCGTGTTAGCCAGGATGGTCTCGATCTCCTGACCTCGTGATCCGCCCGTCTCGGCCTCCCAAAGTGCTGGGATTACAGGCTTGAGCCACCGCGCCCGGCCTGGAATGCTCTCTTAAGAGAACTTTGGGAATCCTTTCCAAGTAATGTCAGTGATTTTTGCTTATTTATGTACTCAAGGGAATTTCCCTTAGAGAAGTACGCCATGTTTCAGTGTAAGAACCACTTCATTTTTAATCAGTTTGGCAATATACAGTATTCCCCTATTATGTTCCAAGACTCCCAGTGGCTTCCTGAAACCGTGGATAATACTGAATTCTATATATGTTTTTTCCCATACATGTATACTTATGGTGAAGTTTACTATATAAATTAGGAATATCAGCAGAGTAGTAACTAATAATAGAACAATTATAACAATATACTCTAGTACAAGTTATATGAATTTGCTTGTTTGCTTGCTGTCTCTAAATATTTTATTATACTGTACTCACCCTTCTTTCATACTACAGTTGACCACAGGTAACTGAAATTGTGGAACATGAAATTGAGGATAAGGAGGGGATTACTGTAGTCAGGATTTTAGTCATCTATTAACAAAAATAAATGAGTTTCATGGGAAATCATTCTGCAGTTAAGCTAAATCATCCTATTCACTTTTTTTATTTTTATTTTTTTTGAGGTGGAGTCTTGCTCTGTTGCTTAGGCTGAAATACAGTGACTCAATCTCAGCTCACTGCAACCTCTGCCTTTTGGGTTGAAGCAATTCTCCTGCCTCAGCCTCCCAAGTAGGTGGGATTACAGGTGCCCACCACCACGCCCAGGTAATTTTTGTATTTTTAGTAGAGATGGGGGGTTTCACCATGTTTGCCAGGCTAGTCTTGAACTGCTAACCTCAAGTGATCCGCCTGCCTAGGCCTCCCAAAGTGCTGGGATTACAGGCGTGAGCCACTGCGCCTGGCCCTATTCACTTGCTTGAGAGTTAATTCAGAAATGTCTTTGAACAGTCATCAGTGGCTCCTGCCACTGTCCTTAGACTGTTTCTCTTGTTTTCCAGGCAGTCACATTTAAAAAAAAGAAGAAGAGAGTCAGAATTAATTATTCTCAATTTAAGAAACAAAAGGAATGATTTTATTTCACCTTCCCATATTTTTGGCTAAAAAAACTTATTACCTATTTGTGGTCATTTATTGGAGACTTTCAGAGAAAAACAGGCAGAAACTGATGAATAATCAGTGAAGTACCATGAATACCATTAAAGAGAATGTACTTGTCCAGTGATAGAGCAGACTTGGGAACTTTGAGATATAGTCAGAATGGCAAAGCAACTTGCCAGGGCTTCACGTAGTTCATCATTTTCCATTCTGTTTATCATTCATGAGTAGATCAACAAATAGTTCTGGAAGTCCTGCCTCTCCAGAAGGCACTTGCCCAATGGAAACCAGCAGAAAAACATTGGTGCCACAGTGCAGTACATGCTGCCTATGAGCTATGCACAGTGTAAGAAACAAGAGGAGGTGAGATTTAGGTAAGTACTTCAAGAGGCTCTGAATCTGGAAGGCAACTTCAAGAAGTTGGTCAGGGGCTGTGGGGCTTAAAAGGCAGTAGGAATTTGTTCAGAGACAGGGAAAGCAAAGGAGCTAATATATTTATAAATCTCCAAGTACTCAAACCTTGCCATGCCAGAGTCTAGATGCCATGAGAGAGTGGTACAGGATAAAGCTGTGGTTATGGGCTGAGGCTAATTCTTGCAGGGCTTTGTTGCCTTGTTTGGGAGACAAGGAAGTCTCTGTGAGAAGTGAATTAATGAGTGATTGTGTTTGAATAACATGTGAAAACACATTTTGTTATGCATACCTTTCAATCCAACAGTTCCACCTCTAGTGAACTGTTAACATTACAAGTTCTTGGCCGGTCACAGTGGCTCACGCCTGTAATCCCAGCACTTAGGGAGGCTGAGACGGGTGGAACATGAGGTCAGGAGATCGAGACCATCCTGGCTAACACGGTGAAACCCTGTCTCTACTAAAAATACAAAAAATTAGCCGGGCGTGGTGGTGGGTGCCTGTAGTCCCAGCTACTCGGGAGGCTAAGGCAGGAGAATGGTGTGAACCCGGGAGGTGGAGCTTGCAGTGAACCGAGATTGTGCCACTGCACTCCAGCCTGGGCAACAGAGCGAGACTCCATCTCAAAAAAAAAAAAAGTTCTTGTATATAAGTTCCCAAAAATGAGCAAAAAAAGGTGCATGAGGTTTTTTCATAGTAGAAAAAAGTCTGGAAACAAGCAAAATTTATATTTACAAGATACTGGTCAAATAAATCCTGAGGTGACTATGTAAATGCAAGGCAGTGATTTTTTTAAAAATCAGATAATTCTATATGTATCTTAAAGTACTGTGCAAAGATATTTTTTGAGTTAAGTTGTGGGAATGGGGCTCTTATGGTGTCTGACATTTCAAAAATCTGAATCAACTGGCAAAATATTACCATCTGTTACACATATACGGGGAGTACATGGTTTCTCTTATATTATTCTCTGTACTTTATGTTTGAGAAATTTCATAAATACGAAAAAAGCAAGTCACAGTAATATGTACAGTGTTGTTGGTATACAAAAAGTTTTATGTACTTGCATAGTTGTATAGACATGGAAAATAGCTGTTGGATATCCACCAAACTGAAGCTATTAGGAGGGGAAAAAGATGAGCAGAGGTGAGAGAGAGTCCGTTTTACTAGCTTCTTTCTATACTTTGATGGTGTTTATTTCTTGTCTAACTCAGAGAAGAGGCAGGTGAAAAGTGCTGATGAGGAGCAAACAACTGACATGGCACAGTACTGCCCTTAGTAGGCTAGGAATGACAGCAGTACCCAAAGCAGAGGGTCCCTCACACTAGCAAGTACAAGTTGGGTCGTGCTGAGATGGAAATGAATCCCACCAGACAGGCACTCCAGGGTGAATGGCAGTTAAACCTGTTCCCTTGTGTGGCAAGCTAAGTCTCTTTGGAGTTACCTTAAAATTCACTGCCCTTATTTACTCAATAAAGATACCCTTCTCGTGAATAATTACAGTTTCTCTTAGAGGCAGTGGTTCTGTTTGTCTCAAGATCAGTGATCTATACGCATTGCATTGTGTTTTTCCGTAGAGAATTCAGCCTCAGCCCCCAGATGAAGATGGGGATCACAGTGACAAAGAAGATGAACAGCCTCAAGTGGTGGTTTTGAAAAAGGGAGACCTGTCAGTTGAAGAAGTCATGAAAATTAAAGCAGAAATAAAGGCTGCCAAAGCAGGTAGGTCTGAAAGTAATCTGGTTTTTCTGACAATGTAAGGAGCCCGGGGTATGAAATTGTTTATTTTATTTAGTAGTGTGGTATGTTTCAAGGCAGCAGTTCCAGGTTCCAGCCTTAGCTTTGACACTTACCAGATGTGTAACCTTGAGCAAGTTATTACACCTCTCAGCCTTAATTTCCTCATCAGTAAAATGGAAATAATTGTACCTACTGGGTTGTTATCAGGATTAAGTGTGAATTTAAGTAAAAGCATCCTTTTTAAAAAAAAAAAAAAAAATAGGTGGTTAGACTTATAAACCAGTCGATAAAGGTGTATTTCATTACTGCCTTAAGTTTGGTATGCTATGTAGTATATTTTTCATTATTTCTGAACATTTACTACATTGCTTTAGGGGAAAATGCTGTAGTTCCAAACGATCACTTTTCAAAATACTTTAAAATACAACCTGATTGTAATTGGGAACTGACAATATTATAGAATACTTTAGCGTGTGAGTTTTTATTAAGTAACTGCATGTCTTGAGGGCAATTTAGCTAGAAACAATGTAGAAGACCAGACCGAATCAGATTCAGGGATATCCTTAAATACAATATGAGATTTTCTTGTTATTTGCTTCTAAGATAAAGGCAAAATAATGAGGAGAAGAAAGTTCTTAAAAATTCTGTTTTTGCTCAGATGAAGAACCAGCTCCAGCTGATGGAAGAATCATATACCGAAAACCAGTCAAGCGTCCCTCAGATGAAAAATATTCAGGTTTAACAGCAAGCTCAAAAAAGAAGAAGCCAAATGAAGATGAAATAAATCAGGACTCAGTCAAAAAGAGCTCACAAAAACAAATTAAAAATAGTAGCCTCCTTTCTTTTGACAACGAAGATGAAAATGAGTAAGTGTAAATATTTTGAATGTAGTCTACTTTGAAAGTATATGGAGTGTTTTTCAAAATAACATTTTTTCCTATTATAAAGATACTACAAGTTCCTTATAGAAAGTTTAGGAAATAGAGAAAAAAATTTAATAAACTATGTTTATTCATCAATCAGAGGGGTATTGACCCCTCTGACTTAAAATGCCAACTCTATAGAAATTAGCTAGTATTAACATTTTATTTCCCTTGTGTGGTTGTATATGTATGTAAATTATATTTTTAAGCAGAATACTTTTTTTGTGTGTAAACAAAATTTTATAAATACAGTTGTGTTGCAAATATTCTTTGTCCTGCTTCTCACTTGACATTGCATTATGAGTATTCTTCCAGGTCAGTAAATTTCAAAAACCGACATTAATAGCTACAGAGAATTTCATAATCTCATTGTATCTTTTTCATTAGCAATAGCTCCACTTTGGGTGGGGGAGATGATAATGTGCCTTGTTAAAAGTACCTCCCTAACTCCTGCTAAGGGTGGCCATGAGACTCAGCTCTGGCAAGTTAAGAAATACAGGTGGAAATCTGCTTGATAAAGCTGCTGGGTTTTTTGATACAAAAGGACAGACTTGGCAAGCATGAGCCTTTGCTTTTATCTCTTCATCCTACTTGGAATGCAGAGATAAAACCTGAGTAGCAGAGCCATTTTTAGGCATAAGGAAGGCAGCCATGTGTTTTGGGTCATGTTAGTAAAAAGACTCAGAACTTGGCTCCTTGCTGACATGCCTCGAGGAGCTGCTACACCAGCTTGAATTGCTGACCTCTGACTTCTTGGTAGTGAGAAGAGTAAACACTGTGCTTAATTAGGCCTCGGTCAGGTTTCTCTTATATGCAACCAAATGCAGTCCTAAATAATACAATAAATAACTGGTCAAACTGTTACTGGTGGAGGGTGTCCAGGTTCTTGGCATTTTGGACAAATAATTGGACAAAACGCACAAAGCAATGAATATCCTCTAGAGGTCTGCCATTGGTTACTTGGTATACACCCTATGTAAATGAAGTAGTGGCCCGTGACCTGTCTGATTGGTGCAGAAAGTGACCAATCAGAGGCTGAAGTGAAGTTACAAAGTTATACTCCTGTGTAAATGAAGACTTGGCCTATGACCAGTCTGATTGGTTGCAGGAGGGGACAAATCAGAGGCACTTACGTTTTTCATCTGCAACGCAGAAAAGGCAAGGAGATTGCAAAGGGAGTAGCCTCTCATCCTTTTGTTACTTAGGTATGGAGAGGTGGGGTTTTCCTTTTGATTCAGTTCTAGGAAGTCAATGTGAATCAGCCTTAGGTTCCCTGCCTCCAGACCCTATTCTCCTGCCTCATTTTCCCCCTGAGAGAGGTGACCCTCACAAATCTTTATGGGAGGCTAAGAGACTGAGGGTCTTTCTTCTGTAACTGCTTCATGCTAACTTGGGACACACTCCCTACCTATTGGAGATCACGTAACTCTCACCCTGTTTTGTCTAGTGGAGACAGGGTAGCTTCTTGATGGCCGGTGGGGTGTTCACCTGAAACTGGCTAGAAATCTTGTCACATGATCATCTAACTTGGTGGTCTAGGCAAAAGGAAATGGATTTGGTTAAAAGATTTAACAAATATGATCCAAAAACCAAGGCAAGTATAATCATTAATAATGGGCTGGCCAAGGGAGGGAACCATGAAACCCAACTTAGTGCCCTTTAGCTGCCCCATGACCCAACAGCTGGTACCATATTTTGGAGGCCCAGTCAGCTAGTTTTCAGGTGGTGTCCCTTACTAACCCTGATTGGTTGACGTCAAAACAGCATTCTTCTAGGAAAAAGACATAAGCCACCTTTTTCAGCAGTTAGGAAATCTAGTTCCCTTTGATTTTGCAAAGCGACCACTGCCAAGGAGCCTATCTGATTTTGTAAGGCGGCAATACTTTGAGCAATGTCATTTAAGCTTTCCATAAATTCCTTGGACAAGCATTGGTAATAGGATAGGGAAGTTGCAGTCCCACTAACTCCCATTCCTACCCTTGCTGTTATTCCTAGCCCTTGTGTCTTGGTGGTTGCAGTTAAAGTATAATGAGGGATTGGTTGTTGGGAGCTATATTAATTTCAGGACATACAAAGACAAATCACAGCAGAACCAATCTAACTTCAAAATAAGCTTCAGTCCTGTATACTTGGCCTGATTACCCACACAAAGTGCAACAAGAATCGTTGTCCATATAGACTCTCCTAGGTTGGCTTTGCTGGAACATTTCACAAGGCCATTTCAGTCAAAGTCCTGAGAAAGTAACTGGTTTCTTCAATTGTGTCCTATTACAAAAGAAAACGTGGTTATTAACGTTATACAAACAAATACCATGAATTAAGAATATTCATAAATAGTTTACAAATTCTGGAGAAATTAGAATACTCAATATACTTAAAGTATATTTCAAGGCTATAAATAGTTCAAAATAAAAAGATTATTCAGACTGAAAAAAAACAAAAAGAATTAGCAATATTTCAGACAACAAAAGCCATACAAATTATTTCAGTCTTCCATTAGTTCATTTCAGTCCATTGTAATCAACTCCTGCTGTACTTCATGTTCATCTTTATGAACACATCAGCCTTTCAATTAGTGCCTTGGAAGTTTTCTGTCTAATCCAATGGCACACTCTCCAAAGTTATCAGAAACCTGCATTCAAGAGTTCTTTCATGAACTCCTCCAAAGAAGTAAGCCTTGGACTGTAGCTGATTATAAGTCACTTTTTTTTGTTGTTGTTGTTGAGAAGGATCAAAGCAAAACATCAATTATGGATGACAAAAGTCTTAAGACAGCCATAAAGACACAGTTGACAAAGAAATTTGGTTATTTATGTGGCTTACAACAATTTAACATAATCATTACAACATATATTAAGACATCAGAATTTTAGAAATCTCATACAATCCTGGAACATATATTAACAACAAATCTCTATCAGTATAACCCAAAGGAAGCTAAACACCACCTCACACTTGACAGTGTTTCCTGTGTAATTCTAACATTACAAATGAGCCTAATATGTCACTCTTGGACTTCAGGAAGCCTGATATCTAAAAAGTTAGTTTAAGGTCAAAAGTTTTCGAATTAACTTTTTTCCATTAGTATGGTCATATTTTTCTTACTTATTTGTAAGTTATATAATTTATCAATTTTTTGTTGTTCTGTTCCCCAACCTCTACGTCAGATAAAGAATCGCCCAGGCCAGATACAATGGCTTATGCTTGTAATCCCAACACTTTGGGAAGCCAAGGTGGGAGAATTGCTTGAAGCCAGGAACCTGAGACCAGCCTGGGCGACAAAGCAATACCCCTATCTCTACAAAAAATAAAAAATAGCCAGGTGTAGCGACATACACCTGTAATCTCAGCTGCTCAGGAGGCTAAGCAGGAGGATGGCTTGGACCCAGGAGTTCAAGGCTGCAGTGAGCTATGATTGCACCACTGCACTCCAGCCTGGGCAACAGAGTAAGAACTGTCTCTTTAAAAAAATAAAAAATAAAAATGGGCTGGGCGCGGTGGCTCACGCCTGTAATCCCAGCACTTTGGGAGGCTGAGGCGGGCGGATCATGAGGTCAGGAGATTGAGACCATCCTGGCTAACACAGTGAAACCCCATCTCTACTAAAAAAGACAAAAAAAAATTAGCTGGGCGTGGTGGTGGGCACCTGCAGTCCCAGCTACTCAAGAGGCTGAGGCAGGAGAATGGCGTGAACCCAGGAGGCGGAGCTTGCAGTGAGCTGAGATCGTGCCACTGCACTCCAGCCTGGGCAACAGATCGAGACTCCGTCTCAAAAAAATAAAGAAATAAATAAAATTTAAAAAAATAAAAATAAATTTAAAAAAAGAATTACCCATGTTCTCTTTGTTTTTGTTTATTCATTTGAAGCTTTATTCTATCTGGAATTTATTTGAGTATACTTTTTCCTCAAATAATCAATTGTCCTAGAACCATGTGTTTCTCATTTATTTGAAAGGTCATCTAGTGAGAGATTTCTCCAAGTGTTGGGGTAGGGAAGGGAGGGAAGCACTGTAAAGTCTGAGCCTTTCCAGGTGATTCCTCAAGACCCTGCTTAATCCTAACAATTTTCCTCATTAGTAAAAGCCCATACTGGGGGCTTGTTAAGATCCTCACCAGCCACATCTATCTGAAATTATGAATTTCAAAGTATCTTACGAATTTGATGCCACATTATCTTTTTTAAGTTTGTTTTGTTTTGTTTTTTTGAGACAGAGTTTCACTCTGTCACCCAGGCTGGAGTGCAGTGGTGTGATCTCAA
This sequence comes from Macaca thibetana thibetana, assembly GCF_024542745.1. Taxonomy (NCBI): domain Eukaryota; kingdom Metazoa; phylum Chordata; class Mammalia; order Primates; family Cercopithecidae; genus Macaca; species Macaca thibetana. The sequence goes on along the minus strand of NC_065579.1, from coordinate 98,964,984 downwards.
TCTCAGCTCACTGCAAGCTCCACCTCCCATGTTCACACCATTCTCCTGCCTCAGCCTCCCGAGTAGCTGGGACTACAGGCACCCACCACCATGCCCGGCTAATTTTTTGTATTTTTAGTAGAGACAGGGTTTCACTGTATTAGCCAGGATGGTCTCCATCTCCTGACCTCATGATCCACCTGCCTCGGCTTCCCGAAGTGCTGGGATTACAGGCATGAGCCACCGCGCTTGGCCTTTTAAGTTTTAAGTACCTATAAAGAACACTTAAAGGTATTGTATGTAGGTGAGCTAGGAAGACCTGAAATAGGCTCTAAATTACTCAAATTAATCCCGAAGCCATTCTGCAATACTGTCTTTAATGTATACTCACTTGTTATAGAAGCCAGGGTTTTTTCCCCTAATTTGTACCATTGCTATATGTATTATTGTACCAAACTATAATTACTGTAAATTTTAATATATCTTAGTATCTGGATGTGGGAATCTTGAAAACAGGGACTTTGTGTTATTCACCACTGTATTCTCAATATCAGAAGAGTATGTGGCCTACTAAGTGCACAATAAACATAGTTAAAATGAATGAGAGTGTTGTCTGTAATTTTCTTTTTATAGATGAGTAGGTCTCATGTGTAGACCCTGTACAATCAGCATCAGAACCCCCCAGAAACCTAAAAATTAAATTCTTGGTCCTTGCCTGCTGAATCAGAAACTGTGTATAAGGCCCAGTAATCACTGTAACATGCCAACCAGGTGGTTCTGTTATTCACTCACATTTGAGAACCACTGATAAATACTATAGTAGTCCTCCCTTGTCTGTGGGGAATATATTCCAAGACCTCCAGTGGATGCCTGAAACCACAGGTAATACTAAACTTCATATGTAGTATGTTTTTTTCCTATATGTACATACCTATGGTAAAGTTTAATTTATAAATTAGGCACAGTAGAGATTAACAATAAAATAGAACAATTATAACTATACTATAATAAAAGTTATGTGAATGTGGTTTCACTCACTCTCAAAATATCTTACTGTACTGTACCTTGGGTATAAACCACAGAAAGAAAAACCATGGAAGACTACTCTATTAGAACTATGATAAAAAAAATGGCTCACACCCATAATCCCTGCACTTTGGGAGGCTGAGGTGGGGCAATCGCTTGAGGCCAGGAGTTTGAGACCAGCCTAGCCAACATGTTGAAACTCCATCTCTACTGAAAATACAAAAATTAGCTGGGCACAGTGACTCTTCCCTATAATTCCAGCTATTCAAGAGGCTGAGGCATGAGAATCGCTTGAACCCAGGAGGCAGGGGTTGCAGTGAGCAAAGATCACACCACTGCACTCCAGCCTGGACAACAGGGTAAGACTGTCTCAAAAAAAAAAAAAAAGATGGAAAATTTAAACAAGGAATATGAAAAACTGTTTAAAAGGTCTTAAATCTTGAAACATCATATTGGTGAAGCCTTTACTGCAGGTGATACTTCTAGCAATGTAAACATAAAAGCTCGGCCAGGAAGCACATCTTGTGATGAAAGACAAAGACCAAGACATGGTGGCACCTGAGATGTGCTTATCATCCTTAGGGAAACTGCTTCCTAAGAACAGTGGGTTCTGTTAACTGCAAGATCTATTTTGCTAAGAGTGGTGAGTTTGGAGTCAGAGAAGACAGGCTCAAAGAAGAAAGACGAGGCCTCTTCTCTCATGCTGCTTCTAAGCAATGTTGAACACGTATTTGAAGCTCCAGAGTACAAATAGTAAATTTTGGTGGTGTCCACCTGCTAATTCTGTAGGCTTGCAGGGAAAAAAAAAAAAAATCAGGCCGGGCGCAGTGGCTCAAGCCTGTAATCCCAGCACTTTGGGAGGCCGAGGCGGGTGGATCACGAGGTCAGGAGATCGAGACCATCCTGGCTAACATGGTGAAACCCCGTCTCTACTAAAAATACAAAAAACTAGCCGGGCGTGGTGGCGGTCGCCTGTAGTCCCAGCTACTCGGAGGCTGAGGCGGGAGAATGGCGTGAACCCGGGAGGTGGAGCTTGCAGTGAGCCGAGATCGCGCCACTGCACTCCAGCCTGGGCGACAGAGCGAGACTCCGTCTCAAAAAAAAAAAAAAAAAAAAAAATCTGTGGATGTTTACCAGCCTCCACCAAAATTTCAAAGGATGGCTGCCCGGGCAGAGACTTGTTGCAAGGAGTGGAGCCGCCCCCAGTAGAGCAACACCGAGCAGAGATGACCTGGGCTACTGTAGAAAGTCCCGACCCAGGGCAATGCATAGTGGAGCTGTGGAAGCAAGGCCACTACTGAGAGTCCTCACTAGGGCCATGCATAGTGGAGCCATGGGAACAGAACCACCACCAAGAGCTGTAGAATCACAGGCAGTATGCAGCACCTGCTGGGGAAAGCTACAGGCACCAGACTCCATCCTGTAGGAGTAGCCATGTGGGCTGCACCCAGCAATGCCATAGGGGTGGGCCTGCCTGAGGCTTTGGCGGTCCAATCCCTGCCCCAGTGTGTCCAGAAGGAAGCACATGGAGGCAAAAGGGATTATTCTCCAGCTTTAAGATTTGGCCCAGTTCAGTAGCTCATGCCTGTAATCCCAGCACTTTGGGAGGCTGAGGCAGGAGGATCACTTGAGGTCAGGAGTTAGAGACCAGCCTGCCCAACATGGTGAAACCCTATCTCTACTAAAAATACAAAAATTAGCTGGGTGTTGCTCGCGCATGCCTGTAGTCCCAGCTACTCGGGAGGCTGAGGCAGCAGCAGCAGAATCACTTGAACCCTGGAAGAGGAGGTTGCAGTGAGTTGAGATTGCACCACAGCACTCCAGCCTGGGCAATACAGTGAGACTCCGCCTCAAAAAAAAAAAATTAATGTCTACCCTCCTGGGTTTGACTTCCTTAGGGCCTGCTACTCCTTTCTTTTTGCCTATTTCTCCCTTTTAGAATGGGAATATCTGTCTTTTGCCTGTACCACCAATGTATCTTGGAAGTAGATAACTTGTTTTGATTTTATAGGCTCATAGATGAGATTCTGGACTTTGGACTTTTGAGTTGAGCTGGTTGTTAAGACTTTGGAGTTACAGGATTGTACATGAGAAGTATGTGAGTTTGGGGAGGCCAGGGATGAAATGCTATGGTTTGAATATTTGTACCCTCCAAAATCATGTTGAAAGTTAATCCCCAGTGTGGCCTTTAAGAGGTGATTAGGTCATGAGGACTCTGCCCTCATTAATCGATTAATTCATTCATGCATTAGTGGATTAATAGGTTCATGGATTAGTGGGCTATCATGGGAGGGGGCTAGTGGCTTTATAAGAAAAGGAAGAGAGACCTGAACTAGCATAATCAGTCCCCTTACCATATGATACACTGCATCAGGACTGCAGAGTCTCCACCAGCAAGAAGACCCTCACCAGATGTGGCCCCTCTACCTTGGACTTCTTAGCATCCAAAACTGTAAGAAGTAAATCCCTCAGACCAGGTGTGGTGGCTCACACCTGCAATACTAGCACTTTGTGGAGCCAAGGCAGGAGAATTGCTTGAGCCAGGAGTTTTGAGACCAGCCTGGGCAACATGACGAGACCCTATCTCTACAAAAATGAAAGCATTAGCTAGGCATGGTGATGTGTGCCTGTGGTCCCAGCTATTTGGGAGGGTGAAGTGGAAGGATCACTTGAGTCCAGGAGGTCAAGGCTGCAGTGAGCCATGTTTGCACCAATGAACTCCAGCCTGGGCAACAGAGCAAAATCCTGTCTCAAAAATAAATAAATTTCTCTTTTAAAATAAATTACCCAGTTTCAGGTATTCTAAGTAACAAAAAATGGATTAAGACAAGCTTGAACTGCTCATTATAAAGTTTCTTTTCAACCCTTAACCTAATAGTTGGACATCCAATTCTTTTTTATAAAACTCCCTATGTGATTCTCATGTATAACTTAGGGATGAGAAACAGAGCCACTCATACCCAAACCACACCTACATTAATTAAATCGGAATCTCTGGTGGTGAAACCAGTAGTTCTGAAAGCTTCCAGTGATTTCAAATTTCAGCCAAGGGTGTGAACCACACTGCCCTACAACCTAGGAGACTCTCACTTTTAAGAGGAAAGATGCTCTTTGCTAAGCATAAGGCAGGTAAGCCAAAGGCTAGGCAGGGAGGCAACTTTAGGAAATCCCAATAGAACTGGGCCATGTTAGTGTACAGTATTTCCCTTTTTTTGTGGCCCCCAAACTGGTAAAACCTTATCAAATGTGACAGTCAAGATTTAGCTGGTCTTTGGAAATTAAAGGTAGTACCAAGGTCCTAGGTTGAGGTTGGAATTGGATAGGAGAGAGATGAGCTCCCTGAAGTTTGTAACACTGATGGTGGCAGCATTGCTTGGAAAGTTTCTAAAGATCATTCTCCTAAAAAGAAACTAGGGATCCTTGGAGAAATAGTTGATTCTGGGGCTAAAGTGGGGATAGTAAAAGCTGATCCTGGAACATCTTATGCCAAAAAATAAGAAGGTGTTTAAAAAATGATGAACGGCTGGGAGAGGTGGCTTATGCCTATAATCCCAGCAATTTGGGAGGCCAAGGCAGGTGGATCACTTGAGCCCAGGGGGTCAAGACCAGCTTGGGCAACATGGCAAAACCCTATCTCTACAAAAAAAGTACAAAATTAGCAGTATCTGGTGGTGCACACCTGTAGTCCCACCAACTTGGGAGGCTGAGGTGGGAGGATTGCTTGATCCCAGGAGGTTGAGGCTGTAGTGAGCCGTGATCACAACACTGCACTCCAGTCTGGGAGACAGAATGAAATCCTGTCTCAAAAAAATTAAAATGATGAAGGCATGTCAAAAGGATATAGGAGCCAACTAGCAGGAGTTACCAATGGCCAAATCTGGGGCAATTTGAACAAGAAATTAATGATAGTAGATTACAACTCATAAAATTCTTATTGATATGAACAATATATATACTTTTTAACACATGAGAAGGGCTAGGTCTTCCTTATAGTAGAATTTTAATAAAGATAGGAGGAATTGGCCGGGCGCGGTGGCTCAAGCCTGTAATCCCAGCACTTTGGGAGGCCGAGACGGGCGGATCACGAGGTCAGGAGTTCGAGACCATCCTGGCTAACACGGTGAAACCCCGTCTCTACTAAAAAATACAAAAAACTAGCCGGGCGAGGTGGTGGGCGCCTGTAGTCCCGGCTACTCGGGAGGCTGAGGCAGGAGAATGGCGTAAAAACCCGGGAGGCGGAGCTTGCAGTGAGCTGAGATCCGGCCACTGTACTCCACCCTGGGCGACACAGCGAGACTCCGTCTCAAAAAAAAAAAAAAGAAAAGTTAGGAGGAATTATGGAAATAGAAACTTAGCATTTGGCAAATTCTACAGTAAAAAAAATTTAGTGGGCTGAATGATGGTCTCTAAAGACAACAGGTATTGATCCTGGAACTTATGAATGGTACCTTATGTGGTAGTTTTTTGCAAATGTGATTAAACGAATAATCTTGAGATAAGTGGATTATCCTGGATTATATAAGTGGATCCTAAATGCCATTACACTCACACCTTTCCTTATAAAAGACGGATAGAGGGAGATTAGACACAGCAGGAAATGTGAAGATGGAGGCAGAGACTGGAGTGATGTGGCTATAAGCTGAGGAATACTGGCTGCACCAGAAGCTGGAAGAGACAAGCAGTGGATTGGCCCCTAAAGCCTTTGGAGAGAACATGGCCCTGCCAACACCTTGATTTCAGCATAGTAGCTGATTTGAAACTTCTGGCCTCCAGAATTCTGAGAGAATAAATTTCTGTTGTTCTAAGCCACCAAGTTTGTGATAATTTTTTATAGCAGCCATAGGAAACTAATACACAAGTGCTGTTGGCAAGATTCATCAAAGGATGCCAAAATCAGTGGCCAAAATTATGCTCAAAAACAGAATATTTGCATAGTCTCAAAGTATCTCCCCACAAGACACTAATTACAAAAGAAAAACTAGTGGCCAGGTGCAGTGGCTCATGCCTGTAATCCCAGCACTTTGGGAGGCCAAGGCGGGCAGGTCACAAGGTCAAGAGATCAAGACCATCCTGTGAATGGTAAAACCCTGTCTCTACTGAAAATACAAAAAATTAGCCAGCCGTGGTGGCGGGCGCCTGTAGTCCCAGCTACTCAGGAGGCTGAGGCAGGAGAACGGCATGAACCTGGGAGTCGGAGCTTGCAGTAAGCTGAGATTGGGCCACTGCCCTCCAGCCTGGGCGACAGAGCCAGACTCCATCTCAAAAAAATAAATAAATAAACAAACTAGTAACATTACAGTGGAGAAACTAGGCAAATGTCACCTTAACTGCATGATCAAAGTTAATATTACCAGTAATAAGTCATACTGATGCCAGGCTTAGGCCTGTAATCCCAGCCCTTTGGGAGGCCAAGGCAGGTGGATCACCTGAGGTCGGGAGCTTGAGACCAGCCTGACCGACATGGAGAAACCCTGTCTTTACTAAAAATACAAAATTAGCCGAGCATGGTGGTGCACACCTGTAATCCCAGCTACTTGGGAGGCTGGGGCAGGAGAATTGCTTGAACCTGGGAGGCAGAGGTTGTGGTGAGCCATTGCACTCCAACCTGGGCAACAAGAGCAAGAGTCTGTCTCAAAAAAAAAGTCATACTGACATCATGACCTACTGATATGCACTGAGAAGGACACCTCACTTCCAAAGGCCACAAAGATCCTGCTAGGGCCTTCCTGATGTCCTTTTCAAGGATAGGGCACAAGGGCAACCAATGTCCAGCACTAAAAAGGCCAGAATCCTAGGGTATGGCAATGGCACATGAATGCCAATACAGACTCCAGGGCTTGTCTGGTGGCAAAAGGGTCAGTGTAAAGATGTCAGATTATCCTCTCTTCAGAATGAGTCCTTTATTCTGAGATTATATCTTTCTTGTTTCTTTGAAGTTAAAATATACTTTCTTTTGTGAAATAATGATTTTCACAGGTGGTAGTTTATTGTACTTACTTTGTTAAAAGGTTGAAAAATCTATACCAGCCTCCAAAGAATATGTTGAAATTTACTGTCTGGGAATTCCAAACATCAAGTGCCAAGTGTTGTCCAATAGAACATTCTGCAATAATGGAATGTTAATAGCCCCAGCCACCTATGGTTATTAAGCACTTTAAATGTGGCTAGAGTAACCAAGGAACTGAATTTTTGCTTCTACTTAATTAATTTAAATTTAAATAGCCACAAATGGGTAGCAGCTACTGTATTAGTACAGTTCTAGGTATTACTGGGATTTTTTTTTTTTTTAATTGTTAAGAGTCCTGCAGCCCACAAGGGATTCCCTCCCACTTTGTGAAGGTCAGGGACGTTCTGATGTTTGACACAAAACAGCACAACATACAGTCATATCTGGCTGGATGGCTCAAGACAACCAGGGCCAGACAGTCACATTGGGAAAGAAGATGCATGTCTGAGTTTCCAGGCTCCTGTTTCTGTGGCCCTTTCACCAGTCCTGGGCCTGCTCTCTCCCGCAGAAAGCAATAAACTCTGCGATAGAAACTATCTTTCAACTGACACCTACTTTCACCAACCTATGGCTTCTCCCAGATCATGCATGGAGTCTTTCAGGGAGGAGAAAGGGCAGAGAGAAGGCATCTGTCCAGGTTTGAGGTTAGGAACCCTCCCCATTGGCCCCACAGTCATTCTTAGGCTAATGGCAGCTCTAGGTTTAATATGACTTAGGCATATATGGTTCTAGAAGCTGGGGTAGAAGGGACCATTAAGTATAATCAATTTGAATGTTGTCTTAGAGACCGGCGATGGCTAAGACAAGCCTGGTGCCTGGAGCTGTTGGGGGACAGCTGATTAGGTTCTTTAGCTACAGGATGAAACCCTGAACTTTATATTTTTAATCATTGTTTCCCCAAATTCTCCCATGCCTAGCTATAACTTTTCTTGCTACTTGGTTGATCATAGCCTCCATTTTCTCCAGAGCCTAGATCCTTCTTAACCCGCAGTGTAGGGTCCTAGAATGCAAACCATCTTCCCAGTTGCTCTGAGACTCTCAATCCTTACCAACCTTCTCCATTCTGCACCAATCCAGCTGGACCAGTCCACTTTTCCCCTCACACCCTGTGCAGATGGTGGCATGGCATCAGTTTTCCCTTTGCCCCTGCTTCTCCCTGAGTCATCAAGTCAACCTGAGTCTCTGGCACAAATGCAGCAGGACTGTCTGCCTCTCAGAGGAGATTCTCTGTAACCCCATGAGCAATGGAAGTTGGACTTGGCAGAATGGAAACGGTGATGGGCAGGGCAACAAGGGAGCTACAGCCTGGGCTTTGGGGCAGGTAAAGGATTTAAGGAATCCCAGCTTCAGGGTTATAAGCTTGGTGTCTTGACTTCTCCCTGTCACCTCATGTATCTAGTTACCACTGTGCCTCTTTTGCAACTCAACATGTTCCCTGTCTGGCCTTGCAACTTTTACCTTTCTCTTTCCAAATATCATCCTATTTTACTGACCTGGCAAATCTTCAGCCCAAGTTCTAGCTTTCTTTAGTAGCCACTCCCATACAGTGAGAGGCTCTACAACAACTGACAGACATTTGGATTGGTTCCATTTTCTGGCTATAACAAATAAATTTGCTATGAACATTCACGTGCAAGTCTTTTTCTGAACATGTTTCCATTTCTTTTGGGTAAATGCCTAGGAGTTGAATATTGGATTGTATTGCAGGTATATCATCTTTTGAAAAACTGCCAATCTTTTCAAAGGAATTGTACCATTCATTTTGCTTTCTGTCATCAGTGTATTAAAATTATTACTCTCCAAGTGGAGGCTCCATATGTGAATAAGTTGTGAGATTTCAAGTTCCAATACTTACTATCACAGTCTTTTAAATCTATAAGAATATATTTAAACTCATTTAATCCTTAGAAAATGTTCATGGTGAGGCATAATATAAATTATTGCATGTGAATTATAGTGATATAATTAACATACATATCTTTGATGTTCAGTTTGGTAAGTTTTGACCAGTGTTTACCTGTGTAGTCACCACGCAAACAAGAAACTATAGGACATTTCAATCGTCCCAGAGAGTTCCCATGCTGAATGTGCGTTGGTAATTTATTTATTTATTGCTGTGTAATACGTCATTATATGAATATAGCATAATTTCTTTTTTTTTTTTTTTTTTTTTTTTTTGAGATGGAGTCTCTCTGTTGCCCAGGCTGGAGTGCAGTGACGTGATCTCTGCTCACTGCAACCTCCACCTCTGAGGTTCAAGCAATTCTCCTGTCTCAGCCTCCCGAGTAGCTGAGACTACAGGCACACGCACCACTACACCCGGCTAATTTTTGGATTTTTAGTAGAGACAAGGTTTCACCACATTGGTCAGGCTGGTCTCGAACTCCTGACCTTGGGTGATCCACCCACCTTGGCCTCCCAAAGTGCTGGTATTACAGGTGTGAGCCACCACACCCAGCCATGCATAATTTCTTTATTCACCTGTTGATAGACATTTGGGTTGTTTCCAGTTTTTCACTATTAGAATAAGGCTGCTATATACATTCTTCTAAAAGTTTATTGTGAACAGGTTTTTATTACTCTTGGGTTAATAAAGACTAGAACTGCTGGATCATAAGCTAAATGTATGTTTACCATTTTAAGAAACTACCAAATAGTTCTCCAAAATGATAATACCATTTTATTTATTTATTTATTTTTACTATTTATTTACTTGAGACAGGGTCTTGCTCTGTCACCCAGGCTGGAGTGCAGTGGCGCGATCTCAGCTAACTGCAGCCTCTGCCTCCCAGGTTCAAGCGATTCTCCTGCCTCAGCCTCCCAAGTAGCTGGGATTACAGCTGTGTGCCACCACGCCCAGCTAATTTTTGTATTTTTGGTAGAAACAGGGTTTTACCATGTTGGCCAGGCTGGTTCAAACTCCTGGCCTCAAGTGATCCGCCTGCCTTGGCCCCCTGAAGTATTGGGATTACAGGCATGAACCATCATGCCCGGCCAAAATGAGTATATCATTTTAACTGCCATCAATAATGTTTGAGAGTTCCAGTTGCCACACAAATTCACCAACATTTGGGGTTGTTAGTCTTTGTTTTAGGGATTTAAGAATATAAGAAATGGTATCTTATTTTAATTTGCTTATCTCTGATGACTAAAGATGTTGTGTTATCATGCATGGTTCTCCACAGAAACAGAACCCATAGACGGGGGTAGAAAGAGAGAGAATGATACAGATTGATTTTATTTTAAGGAATTGGTTACATGCTTGTGTGGGCTGGTGGATGGCAAGTCCAAATTCTGCAGGGCAGGCCAGCAGGCTGCTGGCCCAGGGAAGAGTTGTTGCAGCTCAAGTCCCAAGGGAGTCTGGAGACAGAATCCTTTCTTCTTCAGGGGATGTCAGTCTTTTCTCCCTTAAGGCCTTTAACTGATTGGCTAAGGCCCACCCATATTGTAGAAGGTAATCTGCTTTACTCAAAGCCTACTGATTTAAATGTTAGTTACATCTAAAAATCAACATCTAGACTGATGTTTGACCAAACATCTGGGTACGATAGCTTACTCAGTCAACTTGATACATAAAATTAACCATCACAGACCACTGAGCATCATATTTATGTATGAATGGCTAGTTGTATATCTTTGTTTAAATGTCTCTTCTTTTGCCCATTTTTAATTGGGTTGTTTATATTTTTATTTCTCCTTAATAGGAGCTGTTTATAAATCATGGGTACAAATCCCTTGTTAACATATCTGTTATAAATATTTTCTCCAGCTGGACACAGTGGCTCACGACTGTAATCCCAGCACTTTGGGAGGCCGAGGCGGGCGGATCACGAGGTCAGGAGATTGAGACCATCCTGGCTAACACGGTGAAACCCCGTCTCTACTAAAAATACAAAAAATTAGCCAGGCGTGGTGGCGGGTGCCTATAGTCCCAGCTACTCGGGAGGCTGAGGCAGGAGAATGGCGTGAACCCAGGAGTTGGAGCTTGCAGGGCGCCAAGATCGGCCACTGCAATCCAGCCTGCGCGACAGAGCGAGACTCTGTCTCAAAAAAAAAAAAAAAATTTCCCCAGCCTGTGGCTTGTCTGTTTTCTTAAAGGTTTCTCTTAGTGACAGAATATTCTTCATTTTTAATTTATTGATTTTATGAAATTATATTTTTTATTTTATGGCTAATGTTTTCTCCTGTCCAACAAATCTTTGCCTACCTAATGTTTGCAAAAATAATGTTCTAAACTTTCATCTAGAAGCTTTATGGTTTTGGGTTTTATGCATACATCTAGGATTCATCTCAAATGTTATTGTGTATTTCTTTTTTACAGAAGTCCTGGAGTATTATTAATAGCATCTCATTTCCATTTTACAAATAAAAGGGGGCAATGTTCAGAACTTTAGCTAAGGCCATACTTCTAGGCCTCAAAGTCTAGTCTCATTATAATGAGCATATTTTCTGCATTCTCTAATATATGCCATGAAGCTTTCACTAAGCCCCCATCAAACCCAATGCCCTACAGAGTTTTTTTGAGACAGAGTCTCACCGTCAACCAGACTCTAGTGTGGTGGCAAGATCACAGCTCACTGCAGCCTTGAACTCCTGCACCCAAGCGATCCTCCTGCCTTAGCCAGCCAAACACTGGAATTACAGGTGTGCACCATGCCGCCAGCCTACACAGATATTTTTATAATACCACCTTTACCACCCTAAAATGAAAATCCTAGGAAATATAAACTACCTACATATATACATTTCTAAAAACCAATAAATCACCTAGCTTAATATGGAAAAAGTCCTAAAAATAATGTAATTTATAATAAAAACGATATATTATTTCAGTATATACAGGCTTGAGCACGACTGTAATATAACACACAGGGTGTAAAATGCTTGATCCTATGCAGAATCACTATGAATGTGACAACTACATTGCAAATGGATTCAAGTGTGTTATGCTGGTTACTCAAATAACAGTTGGAAATTTTTTTTTTAATTTTTCAATTTTTGTGGGCACATAGTAGGTGTATATATGTATGGAATAAATGAAATATTTTGATACAGGCATAAAATGCATCACATCAGGGTAAACAGGGTTTTGTTTTGTTTGTTTTTTGAGGTCTTGCTATGTTGCTGAGGTTGGTCTCAAATGCCTGGGCTCACTTGATCCTCCTTCCTCAGCCTCCTAGCTAACAGATGGAAATTCTGTCAACAATGTGGGGTGAGTTAGAAATTCAAAAAAAATTTTTTGGTACCAAAGAATTGTTGAGCAATTGTTTATTTGCTTTACTGAGCACACCTCTCATCCATTGTTAGTGGCAGGAATAACTAAACATCTGGGAGGTCACAATCTCTATCAAAGCTACCAAGGCACATACTTCTCCTCCTCCTAATTTTTTTTTTTTTTTTGAGACACAGTCTTGCTCTGTCGCCCAGGCTGGAGTGCAGTGGCGCAATCTCAGCTCATTGCAACCTTCAATTCCCAGGTTTAAGCAATTTCTCCTGCCTCAGCCTCCTGAGTAGCTGGAACTACAGGTGCCCTCCACCATGCCAGCTAATTATTTTTGTACTTTTAGTAGAGGTGGGGTTTTACTGTGTTGACCAGGCTGGTCTCGAACTCCTGACCTCAAATGATCCACCCATCTCGGCCTCCCGAAGTGCTGGGATTACAGGCGTGAGCCACCGTGCCCAACCTGGAATTATCTTATAAATATCTTGCACATGTGCCTAAAGACAAGGATGCTACATATGCAGTTTTGCTTACAACAGAAAAATAAAAGCTATTAAATGTCCACCAATAGGGAACTAATAATGGTCTATTAAGACAATGACACATTGGGCAACGGTGGGGGAAAGATCTTTATTTACTGATACAGAACAATCTGTGAGATGGATTAGTCTTAAAAAAAATGGACAACTGTGTATATTATGCTATCATTTCTTTCAAAAAAGAAAAAAGAAAAAAAAAAGTAAAAAGAGGGAATCAAGGATTGAGAAAATAAGCCACAGACTGGGAGGAAAATATTTGCAAAAGACCTATCTGATAAAGGTCTGCTATACAAAACATACAAGGAACACTTAAAATTCACCAATAAGAAAATAAGCAATCCGATTAAAAATGGGCAAAACCTCTAACAGATACCTCACCAAAGCTATACAGGTGGCAAACACATGAAAAGATGCTAAAATCATATATTATTGGTGAACTGCAGATTAAAACAATGATTACCACTACATACCTATTAGAATAGTTAAAATCCGACCAGGTGTGGTGGCTCACACCTGTAATCCCAGCACTTTGAGAGGCTGAGGCAGGCAGATCACTTGCGTTCAGGAGTTCGACACCAGCCTGGCCAACATGGTGAAACCCCGCCTCTACAAAAAACACAAAAATTAGCTGGGTATGGTGGCGGGTGCCTGTAATCCTGGCTACTTGGGAGGCTGAGGCACGAGAATCACAACCCGGGAGGTGGAGACTGCAATGAGCTGAGATCGTGCCACCACACTCCAGCCTGGGCAACAGAACGAGACTCAGTCTCAAAAAAAAAAAAAAAAAAAAAAAAAAAGGTTAAAATCCAAAACACTAATACCACAAAACGCTGGCAAGGATGTGGAGCAACAGGAACTCTACTTCATCACTGATGGGAATGTAAAATGGTACAGTCACTTTGCAGACATTTTGGCAGTTTCTTAAAAAGCTAAACATACTCTTACCATACAATCCAGCAATTTCACTCCTTAGTAATTTACTAAAATGAGCTGAAAACACATGTCCACACACAAACTTCAAGCAAATATTTACAGCAGCTTTATTCATAAATGACAAAGCATGGAAGCAACCAAGATGTTCTTCAGTCGATGAATGGGTAAATATAGCACATCCATAAAATGGAATATTATTCAGCACTAAAAAGAAATGAGCTGATCAGCCATGAAAAGACATGGGAGAAACTTAAATGCATACTACTAAGTGAAAAAAGCCAACCTGAAAAGACTACATACTGAATGGTTGCAACTATATGACATTCCAGAAAAGGCAAAAGTATGGAGACAGTTAAAAAGATCAGTGGTTTGGGAGGCCAAGGTGGGTGGATTACGAGGTCAAGAGATTGAGACCATCCTGGCTAACATGGTGAAACCCCATCTCTACTAAAAATACAAAAAAGTAGCTGGTTGTAGTGGCATGCGCCTGTAGTCCCAGCTACTCGGGAGGCTGAGGCAGGAGAATCACCTGAACCTGGGAGACGGAGGTTGCAGTAAGCCAAAATCGTGCCACTGTACTTCTGCCTGGGTGACAGAGCAAGACTCCGTCTCAAAAAAAAAAAGAATCAGTGGTTGCCAAGGGTTACCATGGAGGGAGGGATGAATAGGAAGAACACAGAATTTTTAGAGAAGTGAAACTCCTTATGAAACTATAATGATGGATGCATATCATTATACATTTGTCAAAATCCATAGAATATACAAAACCAAGAGTGCACCCTAATGTAAACTATGACTTTGGGTGATGATGATGTGTCAAAGTAGGTTGTACCACTCTGGTGGAGGATAGGCAGGCTTTGCATGTCTTGTGGCAGGGCATATATGGGAACTTTCTACTCAATTTCACTGTAAATTCAAAACTGCTCTAAAAAATAGTCTTTAACAGAGAGAAAGATGTTTGCTTATTCATATCTTTGTAAGAAAAACAAAAAATGGGTAATGTTGGTTGTCTAGGATAGAATGAGGGGACAAGCGGGTGGCTGAGTGGAAGACTTTTCACTGTTCAACCTTTTATATTTTTAGAATTTTAAGCCATAAGCTTATATTATCAAGTCAAAAAGATGAATTAAATTTTAAAAATAAAATTATACCCTCTGAAAATCCTCAGAAAATAATTTTAAGATGGTAAAAACATTATATACAAATATATTTCACTGCCAAATTAATATTACTAACAGGAGCTCATACCGTGACAGGCACCATTAGATTCTCTGATTTATAAGAAAAATATATTAATACAAATATCACACAGACAGGGAACAGGTCAAAAAATTATGAACAGACCAATGAAATGTTTGGCAACCATTAAAATAAAGTTTATAGAAAGTCTGTAACATATTGCTAAATTGTTATGTTAAAAAGCAGGCGGCCGGGCGCGGTGGTTCACGCCTGTAACCCCAGCACTTTGGGAGGCAGAGGCGGGTGGATCTCAGGGTCAGGAGATCGAGACCATCCCGGCTAACATGGTGAAACCCCGTCTCTACTAAAAATACAAAAAATTAGTTGGGCATGGTGGCGGGTGCCTGTAGTCCCAGCTACTCAGGAGGCTGAGGCCGGAAAATAGCGTGAACCTGGGAGGCGGAGCTTTCAGTGCGCCGAGATTGTGCCATTGTACTCTAGCTTGGGCAAGAGCAAGGCTTCGTCTCAAAAAAAATAAAAAAATAAAAAAATAAAAAAGCAGGCTATAGTACTCTATATAGTACTCTAATATACTACAAGTCTAATTATTGTTAAAAGGGAAGAAAAAAAAGCTATGCAGAAAAGAAAGGCTAGAATAAATACACTAAGGTGACTATTTGCTGAAAACATGCAATTTTAATTTTTTTCGTTTTTCTAATTTTATCAATGTATTTAAATAAGCACACATTAAGCTGAAAAAAATAAGTCTTTACTTTTTAAAAATGATTTTCACAGATTTGGCATCTCACACTAACAGGAAGGTTCAGTGGTGGGAAATTACCTGTATGTGACTTTGGTATTGTATAAACCAGAACTACATTTATGGTAAGATATAGATTTGAGATTCAATTCTGACATTACCTGTTTGACTTTAAGCAAATCAAACATCTTCTCTTTTTCCTTGATTCTAGGATGTGAATAGTAACTCCTATCTTCCTTGCAAGGGTGCTTTTAGTATTAGAGGTGCTTGTTTAAAGAGCTTAGCACAGCCTAAAGCTCCACCAAAAGTATCTTTTGATTTCTTTGCTTTTTTATGGCTTTTAACAGCCATTAAGCACTCCATCCCATCAGCATCCCCAAGACACTGTTCTCTTCTTCCTTTGGCAAGTGGCTAATTGTTAGTGGCATTGCCTGCTGGAACTTGAGATCTTAACATCTTCTACCCTCATCTTCCCTTAAGAGACCACATTTGGTGCTGTGCTCCTAGAACTGGAAACAAATATAGTCACATCCTCATCTACATGCTTATATTCTCCTCTATATTCTAGTACTCTCTACTGTCATATGCCTTCTCCTAATCATCTGCTGCCAACCCTAAACACACACAGAAGTCCCACAACATGAGGCTTTATTCTAATGTTAGGGAGGCTTTCTGTTTAATGGAAAAGTGAAACGTAGAGCTTAAAGTCAAATTAGACCTAGTAATAGAAAGTATCAAAATGTAAATGAAGATCTTGAGGGTATCCAGAAATATACCTCACGTCCACTCAAATCCCAATCAGTACATTTTTCTCTGATTAAATCTGAAATTTCTCAAAGACAAACCAGTCTTAGCTTGTATTATCCTATTTAAACCTAGACATTAGAGTTTAAATAGACATCTGTAGATTAATCACAAAATCAAAGCCCAATTACAAAATGTTCTTAAGAAATAATACATTGAGAACCAAACAACAATGCTGATTTACTTGTCAGATTTTGATATTGTAAATAAACTTTTAGAATGGCTAATTAATGGCAGTTAACTGTCATGCAGAACTCATTTTATTCTCAGGACAACCCTAGGAAATATCCCCATTTTTCTATTGGGGGGATGGGTAAACTGAGGCTCAGAAGGGATAAGGTTACACCCACTGAGCAGCAGATAAGGCATCAGACTCCAGACTAGGACACATTAGGACACATTTTTTGTTCAAAACACAAAATATTCATACTAGCTACAGATTGAGTCTTACATTCCTAGGAATCTAGGAGAAAAAAAGGAGCTTTCATACAAATCTTTCCATAGTCATTACATTCCAAATTTTACTCTCCAGCATGAAGCCTCTGATGTCGAAGAAGTGCTGAACTGTGCCTAAAGGATTTCCCACATCCAACACACTCATAAGGTTTTTCTCCAGTATGAATTCTGTAATGCTCACTAAGGTGTGCTTGTTTGCGGAAAGTTTTTTCACACTCACTACATTTATAAAGTTTCTCTCCGGTGTGAGTCCTTTCATGTTCAACAAGGGAAGAGTTCTGAGTGAAGGCTTTACCACATTCAATGCATGTGTAGGGTTTCTCTCCTGAATGAATTCTCTGATGCTGTATGAGACATGCACTCTGATTAAAGGCTTTCCCACATTTATTACACTTAAAAGGTTTATCTCCAGAATGACTTCTCTGATGACGAGTAAGGCATACGCTCTGACTGAAGGCTTTGCCACATTCTGTGCATTTATACGGTTTCTCTCCAGTATGAATTCGCTGGTGTTTAATAAGGGATGGGCTCTGACAAAAGGCTTTTCCACATTCATTGCATTTATAGGGTTTCTCTCCAGTATGAATTCTCAGATGCTGAACAAGAATTGCTTTTGTTTGAAAGGCTTTGTCACATTCATTACATTTAAAAGGTTTCTCTCCCGTATGGATTCTCAGATGTTGAGTAAGATTTGACTGTTTACGGAAACAACTTCCACATTCAGTGCACGCATAGGGCTTCTCTCCTCTGTGAATCCTCTGGTGCTGGGTAAGAGATGATCTCTGAGTAAAGAACTTTCCACATTCACTACACTTTGAAGGTTTCTTCTGCATGTTAACTCTCCGATGTTTCATTTTGAGTGATATTTGGCTGGAATTCATGCTGCTTGTAACACCAAATTCATACTTACAAAATTTTTTTTTCCTCACAGATGATTATCATTAGAGTAATACTGTTCTAGGAAAGGTTACTGTGTGTGTGTGCTCACACACATCACACATGCATTGCTGTCCTCTCATTCATCCCTGCAGGATTCCCCTTCCTCTTCCTTGTTCAGCCTGTATTCTCAACTTCTCCAAAAGTGAACCCCTGATGATCAGCCTCTCTGAAGAGAGAGATTAAGTTGTGACAGGTATTAGGAATTCTATAAAATTCCGTATCACGATTGATTCTGAAACAATCAAATACTAAAAACTAACCCAGGTAATTTGGGATCATTCAGATTTGCATCCACAGTGATAAATAACTGGAAAATATGAAAGGAATAAGTATACTAGACTTGGACATATAAGTGTTAGGGAAACTTACTGTCCACTTAGTCTCTACTCCTCAAAAAACAGAGGAATAATAATTCTATTTTCTTAGGTTGCCTATAATCATTGCAGACTAGTGATACTCAAAGAGTTGCCCTTCTAAAACTTCAAATGTGATTCAGGCTGTAACTTTCACTAGGCCTATCTCACCAGTCCTTCCTTATTCAGTCACGTTTACAGGTGTCTCACTGGATCTCTTTCTCTCCACAACATTCACCATCTATAGTTCTCTCCTTAAGTCTAACTGGAAACCTACAGGTTTGAAAACTAGAGTCCTGCTTACTGGAAGAAAGTAAGATGTTGCTCTTTTGTTTCAGGAAAATTAGAGAAGTGGTCCTTAAAGAAGAAGGTTTAATTGGACAGTAACTTGACTGTAGCATCTTGGTCCAGGTGCTGGCCCTCACCTTTGTAGCCAAAGAAATACTTCAGAATCTGAAGTATACTAATCAGATTTATAAGGGGAATGAGAGAGAAAATAAAGTCACTTTATTTATTTACAATAAAAATAAATAAAACTTTTGTGCTCAATATAGAGCTGGTTAACACATTCTCTGGACTTTAGAAAAACAGTATGTGAACCAAATCATTGTCATTAGAGCACTCTTTGGGAAACAAAGAACTGGAGAAAGAACAAAATATTTAATTGATCATAACTAAACGATCATCAAATTTTGAAACCCTGGTGCCCTAAATAAGCTACACGGAATTAAAGAATGAATATTCAGGTGCTGCACATCAGAGCAACCTCTTCCCTAGTAGGTGCTGGAGACACACATTCTTTTTCTCTGAGGCCCATTTTTGTCTTAGTTTTCTAATCATGTAAATTACACAACTATATATCCTCACTTTAAAATATTTAGATAATATAGAAGTATATAAGATAGGCCAGGCATGGTGGCTCACACCTATCATCTCAACACTTTGAGAGGCTGAGGCAGGAGGATCACTTGAGGCCAGGAGTTTAAAAGCAGCCTGGGCAACATAGTGAGATACTGTCTCTACAAAAAATAAACAATTAGCTGAGTGTGGTCATGTGCACCTGTAGTCCCAGCTACTCAGTAGGCTGAGGTGGGAAAATTACTTGAGCCCAGGATGTTGAGGCTGGAGTATGCCATGATCACACCACTGCACTCCAGCCTAGGACACAGAGCAAGACCCCGTCCCTAAAAAAATTTTTGTTAGCAAAATAAACCTATTCCTTGATTATCAAGTTTGGAGTATCTTTTTTCATTCCTTTTTTCTTCATATTTTTCTACATACATATAGCACTTAATTCTCTTTACATAAATGAAACAGTTCTACAGGTTCTGCTCTGCAATTTGCTTTTATTTCCCACTAAAAAATGTGTCTTAGAGATCTCTTCATGTTGGTACATATGGATCTACTGGGGCTAAGAGTCAACTGATACATACTGGTATATCTGTACAAATTGTTCACGACTACCTGCTTGGGCAATGCCTGTACCATACTGTTTGTTAAATATGTCGACTACCTTACCTAAACCTATCTTTATCTGATGTATTAACTTACAGCATGGATATGCTATATACAAAAACAAACTCCAGTTGGTTTAAGCAACTAGATGTAAAACCAAAACTCTAAGCACATTTTTAATTCCTTTACGCATATTTTTCCAAAATAAAAAGGTTTTTATCTTATCATACAAAGAATGCATACTCATTCTATTAAATGGTCAGCTACTCCAAAGAGGAAATCACTTGAAACCCAACCACAGAAAATAGAGTTAGTATGTTGATGGACTTTCTTCTAGGTATCTCTTGATGCATATAAACACAGATACATACATAAGTGTTCATGTATTATGCATACATATTAAACTAGGCCAAATTCTTCAGGACACAGTCATATTCTCTTCACAGAGTTCCCATAACCTAAGAATACAATTTACCCAGAATTATTTTACTGAGTTTGACAGACACCCAGGCTCCAATTGCCTTTTGATAGCCAGTGACAGTATCAGTTGCAGTAACTTAAGCACTTGTTCTAAACACGGCCAGAAACCCATTCCATATTCTCTGAGGAAACACCTAATCACATTTGCAATGGGTCTTCCAATAATTTACTACCCATATTCCTAGATCCAACCACTACATCATTAAGGCATCATACTTAGCAGTTCAGTAAGTAGTTTAAAGATGTGCTACCAGATGACTGTAGAGTCTTCAGTTCAGGTACTCTGATAAGAACTTAGTGCACTCTAACCAATTATTCCATAGCCTTTTTCACAGTGGGCCACTCTCACTGATTTGAGTAATATGGTACCCATTTCTGCGTGGTTCTGCATTTTCAGTCTCCTGGGTCCACATATAGTGGACGTTGGTGGGTCCCATCACTTCTGATGGCAGTCTCACAACCACCACCATCTAGTTAGAATTAACTTACCAAGAGACAGGTTGTTAGGCACACAAGCAATACTGGCTTTTCTCCTGGGGACTCTTCTTGAGGAAAGGCAGGAATTTGAGGCACTGAGGGAGGAAAAAGAGCCACCCATAAATTGCCAGCCGACTTTTCTACATATTCTGGATTCGGGGTAACTCAAGAACATCCCATCTCTAACCAAATGACCATTTTAAGTTTAAATGAAAGAATATCGTTATTATCCTAGAGGAGTATCTCCAATGACAAAAATTAGTGAGTGGGTACACTTCAGAGCGATGTGGCAATGCACAAAGAGGGCAGGTTGTTCTAAGGACTAAGCATCTGGGGGTAAAAATTTCTTTATAGGAGATCAGGTTGGAGCCCAATGGCTCCCCTAAGCCTACTGGAAAAGCCATTTATTCCAAAAGTCAAAGGCTGCAGGGCTACAACAGAGGGCAGGACCAGTAATAGACTCAGTCAAGAGGTGTGGATTCTAGTCTCAGTTCTGCCACAAATTTGTTCAGTGACCTAACGCAGGTCACTCAGTCTCATCCATTTCTTATTTGTTAAATGAAAGTGAAAAGCTAGATAATATTTAAAGCTTCTTCTAATATCAACATTCTATGATGCTTTGATTCTATATAGATGGGAAAAGAGCAAAAACCTAAAATCAAGCCCTTCCAGTCCATCTTTGATTGAGTCTGTTTATTCATTTATTTGAAAAGTACTAAAGGAGCTAGCAGTGA
Organism: Macaca thibetana thibetana; assembly: GCF_024542745.1. Taxonomy (NCBI): domain Eukaryota; kingdom Metazoa; phylum Chordata; class Mammalia; order Primates; family Cercopithecidae; genus Macaca; species Macaca thibetana. The sequence continues at coordinate 98,943,642 of NC_065579.1, read as the reverse complement.
GGTGAGTGGGTCTTGTTAAGAACAGGTTGAATGAAGGGGTGGCCTACCCTTCCACAACTGTGGGTGTTTCTCGTTAGGTGGAACGAGACTTGAGAAAAGAAATGAGACACAGAGACAAAGTATAGAAAAAGAAAAAGTGGGCCCAGGGGACCGGCGCTCAGCATACAGAGGACCCACGCTGGCACCCGTCTCTGAGTTCCCTTAGTATTTATTGATAATTAATCTTTACCATCTTAAAGAAAAGGAAGTGGCAGGATAATAGGATCATTGCAGGGAGAAAGTCAGCAGTAAGACATATGAATAAAGATCTCTGTGACATGAATAAGTTTAAGGAAAAGTGCTGTGCCTTGATATGCATATGCAAACATGTCCATAAACCTTTTTACTGCATAAAGAGCAGCATTGCGCTAGCAAGTCCTGCCTTTTGCCCTAAGGCGGTTTTCTCCTCTCTCAGTAAACTGAACATACAATTGGGTTTTATACCGAGATGTTCCATTGCCCAGAGACAGGCAGGAGACAGATGCTTTTCTCTGTCTCAACTGCCAACAACCGCCAAGAGGCCTTCTTTCCTCTTGTACTAGTCCTCCTCAGCACAGACCCTTCACAGGTGTCAGGCTGGGGACGATCAGGTCTTTCCCTTCCCACGAGGCCATATTTCAGACTATCACATGGGGAGACACGTTGGACAATACCTAGCTTTCCTAGACAGAGGTCCCTGTGACCTTTGGCAGTGTGCGTGTCCCTGGGTACTTGAGATTAAGAGAATGGTGATGACTTTTAACCAGCAAGCTGCCTTCACTTGTTTAACAAAGCACACCCTGCACAACCCAAAATTCTTTAAACCTTGAGTTGCCATAGCACATGTCTCTGGCAAGGACAAGGTTGGGGGTAGGGTCACAGATTAACAGCATCTCAAATACAGAACAAAAGGGAGTCTCTTATGTCTACTTCTTTCTATATAGACACAGTAACAGTCTGATCTTTCTTTTCCCCACACTGAATCAACAGCAGGGAAACTTCCTGTCAGTTATCCTCCAATTAGAATTGGGGGAATTTCTCGAAAATAACAAGAGGACTGCCTTTTTGTGAAGAGTATCTGCTGTAAGATGTCAAGGACCCTTCATAAGGGAAAGGTTTCAAGAACCCCTCCTAATGTAAAGAACACTGTATTCAAAGGCAGGAACCTGGTTTCCTGTCTAATACATGCCAATCTACTAGCATCTCTTAACTGACACTGAACAAACTGTTTAATTATTTTCAAACTTCTCTTTTTTTCCCCCATTTGGTCAAATAAGCCAGCAATTATTTTCAAGCTTGCAGTCAACCTTTAATATTTAGCTCAAATGTGAACCTCCACACCTCTTCCATGTGGGAAATTTTTCTTGACTTTTCCAAGGCACTTCTTCGTCTACATTCTCAAAGAATTTTACAAGTTTCCACTGCAGGACTTTCTAGTCTGATTACACTCTGTCTTCCTCCACCAAACTTACAAGTATGGCATGGGCTCTGGGGCTAGGACTTTTGAACAAGTTACTTAACCTTTCTTTGCTCCAGTTTTTTCAATTGTTAAATGGAGACGATAACAATAACCACTCTATAGGGTTGTGGTCATGAATAAGTGGGTTACTACATGGCAACTACCTAGAAGAATGCCAGCTGGTAAGCATTCAATAAATAGTGCCTGCTGTTAAAATATTGAGTCTGTATGTCTTCATACAGTACCTATTTTGTTGCTATTAGAGAAGAATAAATAATGAAAGGAAGTGGATAATTATTGCATACACTTATTTCAACCCGCACAACTTTGGAAACCGGCAAGGCAAGAAACAGTATTTACTTCTGGAAATCAGAAAACTGAAGTGTCCAGAAGTTCACTAACTTGCTCAAGTATGTACAAATCGAACGCATGTCCCCCGACTCCCAGCCTAGGGCTCTCGAACAGCCTCTCCTCCCTTCATGGCAAGTTTGCGCTAGGCCTCGGGCCTCTGCTCCAAAGGCCCTCCAGGAAGGAAGACGCCCTGCCTCCCGAGGGAGGCGCTGGAATCGACCCGCAGCAGCCCGGCACAGCGGAAACTGCTCACCATGCACTTCCCGCGGCGCTCCCCTCACGAACCTTGCGACAGGTGCCTGGGTCTGCTCTGTGGAAAGGAGTAATTCCCGGACGCGCCCCGCCGGCGTGACGTCAGCAGTCCGCGCCTCGGCCAATAACCACGGCCGTCTCCTCTCTAGGAAGGCGGGAGCGGCTTCCTCTCTGTGGTTCCTCCCCCCGACGCAGCTACGGGTTTCGGGTTTCGGTGCTGTGCGGGATAAGCAACCTGCAGAAACAACCTGCGAGCCCACCTGACGCGCGTCTTCCAGTACAGGGAAACGGAATGGAAGTCAGAAGGGTCGACCACAAGGAGCTCTTACTGTGCATCACTTCATCCTGCAAGTCCGCCACATTTAACTTCCTATGTTACTGTCCTTTGGGGATTATCAAGGCTTTTCACAAAACTGGCTTCCACCTTCTTCACACACATCCTAACCTGGAAGAAAATTGACCTCCTCACAGAAACCCCTGACACCTTACTGACCCAGGATCTTTGTTCAGGTGGCCAAAAAAAAAAAAAAAAAAAAAAAAAAAAAAAAAAAAAAAAAGCACTGCTTTGGGCTCAAATCCCTGATTCTCAGTGTATGAACTTTGCAATTTTACCTCTCTGTGCCTGCTTCCTCACTTATCAGGTATAATAATGGTACCATACGGTTGTTGTGAGGATTAAATGAGGTTAATACGTGTGAATTACTAACATCTAGTATTTTTAAAATCTTCAATAAATGTTAGAACTATTATCTGCTTCTCAAATCCCAGCTCCAGTGCTATTGTTCTGCCTTGGCTTCAGTGACCTTTTAGGGCCTCAAGACAGCACACTCATCCCTTTCTACAAAACTTCAGATCTTGCTGGCCCTAACCAGGAAATATTTGCACACATGGGCTCATCTTGACAGGTAAAGTCTAGAGATAAAGGCATGAGTGGAGAGTACCTTATTCACTTCCAAGCATTCCTATTGATCTGCAAGCTCAGGACAACGGGGCTGCGTGCATACTATCATATCCCTAGTGTGCAGCATATAGTAAAGAACACTTGCTGAGTAAATTAATGAGATGCAGCAGAGAAATTATCCATTCCAGGCCAGGGGTGGTGGCTCATGCCTGTAATCCCAGCACTTTGGGAGGCCATGGAGGATGGATCACGAGGTCAAGAGTTTTGAGACCAGCCTGACCAACATGGCAAAACCCCGTCTCTACTAAAAATACACAAAATAGCCGGGTGTGGTGGTGCGCCCCTGTAATCCCAGCTACTCAGGAGGGTGAGGTAGGAGAATCGCTTGAACCTGGGAGGTGGAGATGCAGTGAGCCGAGATCATGCCACTGCACTCCAGCCTGGGTGACAGAGCCAGACTCCACCTTAAAAAAAAAAAAATTGGCCGGGTGCAGTGGCTCACGCCTGTAATCCCAGCACTTTGGGAGGCCGAGGCGGATGGATCACGAGGTCAGGAGATCAGGACCATCCTGGCTAACATGGTGAAACCCCGTTTCTACTAAAAAAATACAAAAAAAAAAAAAAAAAAATTGCCGGACGTGGTGGTGGGCGCCTGTAGTCCCAGCAACTCCGGAGGCTGAGGCAGGAGAATGGTGTCAACTCAGGAGGGGGAGCTTGCAGTGAGCCGAGATAGTGCCACTGCACTCCAGCCTGGGCTACAGAGTGAGACTCCGTCTCAAAAAAAAAAAAAAAAATTATCCATTCCAATCTTCAGATTGGCAGTTTTCCCAAAATGGAGTCCCTATTGAACACAAATCAGGAATGGTGGTGCCACAGACTGGGGCCATCACTATCTTTGGCTAAAAAGTGACCCTTCGTAAAATTGTCAGTTGACATGCCATGTAACAATAATGTTAAGTTTCTCTTTCCAGGTGTCACATTCTCAGCACTTTTTTGGAATCAGCAAGTTCTTCCCTCCAGCCCTAACATCTCACAGGCCAGAGAGCCTAGGTCTAATTATTCATTCCCCAAACATCAGGCTTCAAAGAATCTCCAAATCAGCAGGCTCTAGTGTGTGGAGGACATTAAGTCTGGAGTGAGGTACCCTAGGTAGAGCAGGTTACTAGAAACCGTAATCTGGAGTTTAATAGCAGTTTGGGCTGAGCTTCTTTCAATGAGGTGTAAAATAGATGGTAGGGATGCACACCAAAAACATTCCATAACACTAAAATAACCTTAGCCCTCATGTGGCCAGTGGATAAAAGAAATGAAACTAATGCCACATACGGTCAAGATTAGGTTTCTGCCTTATGTAGAAAAAGTAGGGGCCAAAAGGTATAATCAACTTACTTGTCACCCTCACACTCAGGAAAGTCTGAGATTCTGAGAACAAAAACCCTCTCAATCTTATACAAGTGAGCTCCTCACATCCTCAGGATAAGGAAAAGACTGGAGCACTAAGTGGTCAATTCTAGGCTGGATGCAGTGGCTCAGGCCTGTAAGGGAGTCCAAGACAGGAGGATCACCTGAGAGCAGGAGTTTGAGATGAGCCTGGGTAACATAGCAAGAACGTGTCTGCACCAAAAAATAAAATAAAATAAACTTTTTTTTGAGACAGGCTCTTGCTCTATCACCCAGGCTGGAGTGCAGTGGCATGATCTTGGCTCACTGCAACCTCCGCCTCCCGGGTTCAAGCGATTCTCCTGCCTCACCCTCTTGAGTAGCTGGGATTACAGGCATGCGCCACCATGCCTGGCTAATTTTTGTATTTTTAGTAGAGATGGGGTTTCACCATGTTGGTCAGGCTGGTCTCAAACTCCTGACCGTGTGATCCGCCTGCCTTTGCCTCCCAAAGTGCTGTGATTACAGGCGTGAGCCACCGCACCCGGCCATAAAATAAACTTTTTAAAAATTAGGCAGGCATGGTAGCTCACATCTGTAGTCCCAACTACTTGGGAGGCTGAGTTGAGAGAATCGCTTGAGCCTGGGAGGTCTAGGCTATAGTGAGCTAGGATCATGCCACTGCACTCCAGCCTGGGCAACAGAGTGAAACCATCTCAGAAACAAAAAAAAAAAGTGGTCAGTTCTACAAAAGATAAAGAGGCATATGGAATAGAGGTATAACCAATACAGGGGAAAGTGAATGAAATACAACGACACTGCAGTTTGAACCTCATCTGACACTGGTTGTGTAGTCTTGAGCAACCCCAATCACATCTTTCCTCTTTTGTTCTGAGGATCTGATGTGGCTCCATCCCACTGTGTCCTTCTGAAGTCATGAATTAAATTTCAGTGCACAATAAGCAAGACACTCAAATTCTTTATCATCCCAGAGCCCAAAATCTCAGGAAGTGCTTCCACTTTGGAATTTTTTTTTTTTTTTTTTAAGAGAGAGGGTCTCACTGACACACAGGCTAGAGTGCAGTGGCGTGATCCTAGCTCACTGCAGCTCCAAACACCTGGGCTCAAGCAATCCTTCCACCTCAGGCTCAGCATCCAGAATAGCTAGGACTATAGGCATGCACCACCACACCTGGCATTTTTTTTTTTTTTTTTAGAGACAAGGTCTTGCTATGTTCCACAGGATGCTCTCGAACACCTGGCCTGAATCAATCCTCCCACCTCAGACTCCTGAGTATTTGGGATTATAGGTGTGGGCCACCATGCCTGGCACACTTTAGGATTTGTAAGCTCCAAATGCCCTCCTGCTAGGCCAGCATTACTCTTCCGTTCCTGTTTACTATTTCATAGCTATTCCAGTTGACACAGGTATGTCTCTGCAGTTGCATGCATTTTCCTCCTCCTGCTGACCCTGACATCAATATAATTGAAAGCATTTTGTTAAATTGTGATAGGACTTTTAAATCTCTAATTGAAAAATACTGTTTTTTATGGGATCTTCTGTTTAATAAAACCACATACCTTATCTTAGGGAAAGTTGCAGAATTCTTGCTCCTGGCAGACACTTCATGGATACACATACTCACCATGCCTCCTTCCTGCTGACAACTGGGGACCTAAGGCACAACCTGCAGACTGGCACACAGAAATGTCTGACTCTTCAGCTGAGTTCAACAAATACTTATTGAGCACCTCCTAAGTACCAGGCACTGTTGATACAAAGGTAAACAAATTTCACATTGTTCCTTCCCTAGCAAAGCTGAAAAAGGGAAAGATGTTTGGACAAACCATTATAATGTAACATAATAAAATGATGAAAAATACAAGACAGAATAAAACATCCATGAGGTTAGAGACAGCTTTGAGATATTGCCTGAGCACATTCCTAAGTGAAAAATGGGAGTTTTGCAGGCAAGCAGAAGCAGGGAAGGGAATTGAGGCAACAGGAATAGTATGTGCAAAAGTGCCAAAGTAGAGTCCAGAGGTGATATTCCAGAATCACAGGAATTTGAACTATGGAATAGAACATGCCAGGCAAGGAATGGCAGCTGGGGATGGCAATTCAGGCATGGGCCAGATGAGGGGCCTTAAATGCCTCTTTAAAGGACTAGTACTTTATTCTGAAAACAGTAAGTAGCCAGTTATGCTTACAAAGATCAAGAAGAAATGGGAAAATGGCGTAGTGGGGCAAGAAACCGGAAGACTGTAAGATAAATTTTAAAATAGGAAGCCCAGGCACAGTGGCTCATGCCTATAATCCCGGCACTTTGGGTGGCTGAGGCAGGCACATTGCTTGAGCCCAGGAGTCCGAGACCAGCCCGGGCAACATGGTGAAACCCATCTCTACAAAAAAAAATACAAAAATTAGCCAAGCATAGTGGCACATGCCTGTAGTCCCAGCTACTTGGGAGGCTGAAATGGGAGGACCGCTTGAGCCTGGGAGGTAGGGTATGCAGTAAGCAGAGACCATGCCATTGCATTCCAGCCTGGACAACAGAGTGAGATCCTGTCTCAAAAAAAAAGAAAGAATTAAAATTAAAGGAGTAGGAGACTGGACTACAATTGCAGTGGAGATGGCTTCCAGAGATAGGAGATAATTTCAACAGGACATAGTGGTTATATGGCTATGAAGACTGAGTAAGCGGGAAAATTGAGGGTGAGGGCAATGCCTAGGTTTGGGGCCACACTGGAGTGACTAGGCACATCATGGGCCAGCAACTGAGAGAAAATCAGAGCACATAAGTGCAAGTGTGAGAATATGGGGTCATGGTAGTGGAAAGACTAGTTATTTACCTTTGTTTCCCCAGAATGTGAAAACATGCCAGATTTTCTCAGCCTGAGAATTAAAAATCCAGGATCAAGTCTGTTCCATTTGAGAAAATTTTTCCCACAAGAACTTACACATATCTTTTTTTTTTTTTTTTTTTGAGAAAAAGTCTCACTCTGTCTCCCAGGCTGGAGTACACAGGCACAATCTCGGCTGACTGCAGCCTCCACCTCCCAGGTTCAAGTGATTCGCCGTGCCTCAGCCTCCCAAGATATCTTTAAAGTTTTCTTGTTTCTTTGTTAAGAAAACTCTCCCTATTCTCTCTAGTCTCCACTCATAATTCTCAAGATAGTGTACAAATATTGCTATAAATATTCATCAGGAAGTTCCAAGAAAGGTTCTGTTGGGGAATGGTTGATATATTAACTCATGAAATAAATATTTACTGAACATGTATTATGTGCCAGTAATTAATTATACAGTGTTTTTATCTAGGAAGTATAAATACATTGTTTGTTTTTGGTAAAATAATATTTTCATGAACATATTTAGAAAGCTTTTACAGCATTTTTACCCATAATGTATTAATTTCCTCAATTATGACTTCATTGGTGGTAGGTTTTAAGAACATAATCTTCATAGAAAGTGAAAAAGATATATGATATTTATACCATATTCCCATTAATGATAATTCACGGCCCAAACCTATCCCTAGAAGGCAATTGCTCTAGAAAAATCGATGAGTTCCAAATAACCAAGTATTCCAGAATCAACTTAATTTAGTGTTTTTAATAGCCACACTTTAAAAATGCTATAAGCTTCACAGCTTAGAAACTATTTTAAATACCAGTCAAAGGCTATCCTCAATCTTCTGGAGCTCAATTTCTGGGTGGCAGTTAAGAACATGAAAGGAATTTGGGAAATAAAGGGAAAACTATGTCATTTCTCTCAAAAGAATAAAATACTCTCACAGTCAGTGGCAAAATGTACTATCCTGATTTTCAGGGATTTGAAAAAGATTCTTTTAGAAGTCTTTCCAAAATCATTCCACGACAAATGTCAACACTTTCTTAAGCGGCCCCAACGTCCAATCAACTGAAAATTCTATCTTCTTTCATTACTAATGCTTTCTCCTAAAGACCAACAAACTAACTATCACTTTGTTAAGATGCTGTTAGTCCTAGTGGGTCTCTCTCCTCTGGTCTCTGTACACCAAGAGCCTAGGCAAAGTTACAACAGACAGGTGTACACCTTAGCACAGGCAGGGTTATGTAGGTGACTTGCTCAGTCACATGCAGGCTTCCTGTTCTGAGGCTTGTCACTTGAGCAGACCATTTCCTTCCTGGGTAACCATTATTCCTCTGAGATAGATATTGGGTCTTACTGGTTCTCTGAACAGGTATGACTGCCTTCCCAGAAACCAAAATCATGAATTCTAACTTGGTCTCCTGTTTCATTCTTAGCTCTGAGTCACCCCAAAGCTTGGAAGAATCAGGAAAGACCTTCTTTACTGGCAGATCTATAGAGGTCAGCCCAGTTGTTGCTTTATATCTCCTTTTTTTAAATGAATGAATATGGATTTTTTTTTTTTTTTGGTTCTTATTTGTTTGTCTCCTCTTTACAGGACCACTTCCACAGGTTGGGAGCTTTCCCCATGGTAGCATGGTCAGGGCTGCCTCAAATCTGGAGGCTAGACTTAGCACTACATCAGAACTGTGCCACTTCACACTGACAGGCAGTGTTTAAGAAAAACATCTCAACCTGCCAGCCAACAAAAATGGGTGATAAGTCAGAAGATGGGGCAGGGTGTAGTAAAGTTAGCAGAAGTGCTAACTTAACAAATGCCCCCTCAAGCTGTAAGAGTCACATGGGGAGACAGTGGCAATGTGTAGGCTTTATCTGAAAAGCAGGAATTTCTTTCTACCCTGTATTCCCAGATGCCCACCTCGAGTAGGCTCTGCATTCCCTAAGCTCTCACCTCCATTTCTGGAAACATTCCTCTCAGAGTACAGTAGCCAAGGCTCCTTCTTCCTTCCCTCCAGGAACTCTACCTGCCCCTCTACTCCCAGTCACATTCATAGTCATCCTCACTAGAGAAACTGTCATAACCTAAATGCCAGCATTATTCACCACTGTGAAGTTTCTGATGTCTGAAAAGGACTGAACTATGTCTGAAGAACTTTCCACACTCAATGCACTCATAAGGCTTCTCACCAGTGTGAATTCTGTAATGTTCACTAAGGTGTGCATACTTGCGGAAGGTTTTCTCACACTCACTACATTTATAGAGCTTCTCACCAGTGTGAGTTCTATGATGTTCAGTAAGAGATGAGCTATGAGCAAAGGCTTTCCCACATTCTTTACATTTATAGGGCTTCTCTCCAGTATGAATTCTCATATGCTGAGTGAGGCAGGTGTTCTGATTAAAGCCCTTTCCACATTCATTGCATTTATAGGGTTTTTCTCCAGTGTGACTTCTCTGATGCCGAATAAGGCAAATGCTCTGAATGAAGGCTTTACCACATTCACTGCATTTGTAGGGTCTCTCCCCCGTGTGTATTCTCTGATGTTTAGTGAGTGGGGTGCTCTGAGTAAATGCTTTGCCACATTCCTTACACTTATATGGTTTTTCTCCAGTATGAATTCGCTGGTGTTTAATAAGAGATGGGCTCTGACAAAATGCTTTGCCACATTCTTTACATTTATAGGGTTTCTCTCCAGTATGAATTCTCTGATGCTGAGAGAGGTTTGCCTTTGTTTGGAAAGTTTTCCCACATTCATCACATTTATGGGGTTTTTCCCCAGTGTGAATTCTCTGATGTTGTGTAAGATTTGAATGTTTTCGAAAAGAAGAGCCACATTCACTGCATACATAAGGCTTCTCACCAGTGTGAATTCTCTGATGATGAATAAGGTGTGTATTCTGATTGAATGTCTTCCCACATCTATTACATTTATAAGGTTTCTCTCCAGTGTGAATTCTCTGGTGTTCAGTGAGATGTGAGTGATTGCGGAAGGAATTCCCACATTCATTACATTTATAAGGTTTCTCTCCAGTGTGAACTCTTTGATGCTGAGTAAGAAATGATCGACATCGAAATGTTTTCCCACACTGCTCACATCCATATGGTTTCACTCCAGTGTGAATTCTTTGATGTTGAACAAGGAATGAACTACGACTAAAGGCTTTCCCACATTCCTCACATGCGTAGGGTCTCTCTCCAGTATGAGTTCTCTGATGTTGGGTAAGGGATGAGCCCTGAGTAAAGGTTTTTCCACATTCATTACATTTCCAAGATTTCTTCTGTGTGCAGAGAGTTGGACATTTACTGTGGTCTGAAAAATCATTGGTGTGTACATTACTTGTTTCCCACTGATGCAGACTCTCTTCTGTAGAAACCCTGAGACGTGTAACAAGGCTTGAGGTCAAAAGCAAGCTTTTCTCAAAATTGTAGTTTTGACTAATAATTTCAGGGGGTGCTTCTTTGTGGATGAAAGTTATTCCCCCAAAACCTCCTTCCTGGAAAAGACATGATTCAGCAATCTCCCTAGGAGAGTTTTCCTTCATGCCCTCACATGCATATTTTTCTTCAAATGTAGAATCTTGGTATTCATCCTCTTGGAATCCCTTTACTACTATCCCTGATGAATCAGTTTTACAGACATCCTGCTCTGGAGCAGGCTTGTTCTTGTTTACCCAGCCTGAAAGAAAAGAGCAGAATGAATATCTCCTATACAGGGCAGAGTGAAAGCCCCTGATCTTTACTTTTGGCAGACCTCAGTAATGGCCTATGATGAAGGGCCAGTAACAACAAGTGTGGCAAGTAACTTAAGAGTTGCAACTGGTAGAAGAGATATGTATCAGGGAAATATGATTACCATTAATGAGGAACTCCCATAGAAGGGGTAGCTACAGACACCCAAGGAGCAAGAGAATGAGACAATGGAGATAAATGAAAAACAACAACCAACACATAGGCTAAGATTAGGGCAAGACAGGAAACATGAATGCTTTATATCCAGAGTGGAGACTGGGAGAATGTAAACAGGAAAATGCTAGAAATGAGAATAAAATTAGTACTGGGAAAAAGTTGGCCGCAGACATGTTCACCCACCCCTGCCCCCAACATCCCTATAAGAGACAGTTATTTTATCTCCTGAGCCTCACCCAGCTTCTCTTCTATAATTTCCAAAGGCTTCCTGTTGGCTGGCTATTTCTTCCACTGCTTGTCCCTTGCTCACTCACCTGGACAAGTCTCTCTTCTAATCTCTCTCTCTTCGGTTCCTTGCATATTCAACATCCACAGACTGTCTCTCTTCACTTTGATTGGAAAACACTTCAGGCTTGAAAAACTGGGAGCCCTGCTCATGGGAAAAAAGGTGCAGGGAGAGAGGGAATATTACTGTCCCAGTAAACAGAACAAAGAACTGTTGCCTAGTGACACTATCTAATAACACACACAACTCTCAGGATAACAATGTGGAAGCACCCGCAAAAATCAGCATTGGCTTGTAGCCTCCTAGGTTCATACCCCATTTGTTAGCTGTCCAAAAAGTGGTAACATCAGACTAACATACTATCAAATATTTAAGTACTTAATAAATAAATCAGAATGTTATTCATTACCTTTTTATAATGATAAAGATTAAATGAATAGGTATATTCATATCAATTAGTACACTCTGTCCATCATACAATAATCTATATGAAAAGCCAGTCAATATAGTTAAAAGTTATATAGCAAAATGTCCTCATAGCAAGGCTTGTGTATTAAGTCTGATTTACCCACTTCTACCAAACACCAAGAGGCTGAGATAGTGTCAGGGAATGCTATCTACTTGATACAAACTAGAGACACACTGATTGTCCTTTCTTCAAGATGTCATATCAATTAAACAGTTTTTCTTCAGGTATAGCTCAGTGTCAGAGGACAGGCTGCAGTTAAAAAGAAACAAAAATAAATTTAATTGTGAAATAAGTTTTGACTTACAAAAAAGTTGCAAAAATACCAGTTTCTGTAAATGCTTCTTTTTAAAAATGTCAGTATCAAAACTGTTCATTCAAAAATATCTCTCCATTTAACCTTGAAGTGAGAAGCAGAACTGGCAGCATTATTCAAGGAAAAAGGGAAGATCCAGAGATGATTTTTACCAGAGTCAAGAACTTGGAAGACATGAAAGAATAAAATAAGTCTGCTCAAGTACATAATAAGCTGGTCTTATGGACTTCTCAGTGAAGTCTATGCTTTTGCATTGAACTTTAAAGTTTTAAGAAGATACTTGGCTGGAAGCAGTGGCTTAGGCCTGTAATCCCAGCACTTTGGGAGGCCAAGGCAGGTGGATCACCTGAGGTTAGGAGTTTGAGACCAACCTAGCCAACATGGCGAAACCCTGTCTCCATAAGAATATAAAAATTAGCGGGGCATGATGGCAGGTGCCTGTAATCCCAGCTACTCAGGAGAATGAGGTGGGAGAATCACTTGAACCCAGGAGGCAGAGGCTACAGCGAGCTAAGATTACACGATTGCACTCCAGCTTGGGAGACAGATCGAGACTCCATCTCAAAAAAAAAAAGAAGATCCTATCTGGGTTTTCCTGATTCTCATTCACAGGAAGAACATAAAGGGACCTGTAAGCTACTATACAATCCTACAGAGACTCAGAGACTCATGCAAGCAGACTGGGATTTGGGTGACTAATCAGTGCTAGACACTGGAAAAAGAAGCCAGACACCCTATCTGGCTCCAACTTGTGTCATAGCTGGATAAAGACATTAAATGAATCATTTCAAATATGGGAGTTATAAAACTGCAAGTATGGGGTGCTACAGAATGTAGAGCAGAGGGGACCTGATATAGTCTGGGTCCCCTTTAGACATGTGAAAGGGAAAAGTAGGCCAGGTACGGTGGCTCACGCCTGGGATCCCAACACTTTGGGAGGCCGAGGCAGGCGGATCATGAGGTCAGGAGATCGAGACCGTCCTGGCTAACATGGTGAAACCCCATCTCTACTAAAAACACAAAAACTTGGCTGGGCGTGGTAGCACATGACTGTAGTCCCAGCTGCATGGGAGGCTGAGGCAGGAGAATCACTTGAACCCGGGAGGCAGAGGTTGCAGTGAGGCAAGATCGCGCCACTGCACGCCAGCCTGGGCGACAGAGTGAGACTCCATCTCAAAAAAAAAAAAAAAAAAACAACAAAAAGGCCGGGTGCGGTGGCTCACGCCTGTAATCCCAGCACTTTGGGAGGCCGAGACGGGCGGATCACGAGGTCAGGAGATCAAGACCACCCTGGCTAACACCGTGAAACCCCATCTCTACCAAAAATACAAAAAATTAGCTGGGTGCGGAGGTGGGCACCTGTAGTCCCAGCTACACGGGAGGCTGAGGCAGGAGAATGGCGTGAACCCTGGAGGCGGAGTTTGCAGTGAGCCGAGATTGTGCCACTGCATTCCAGCCTGGGCGACAGAGCTAGACTCCGTCTCAAAAAAGAAAAAAGAAAGGAAAAAGTAGAGAGACAAAATGAACATACAAAAGGAATCAAGTAAGGAATCATAGTAATGCCCAAAGTATTAAACACCAGAAATGAGACATAAAGCCTGAGGGCAAGCCAGTTCAAACAGAACCCTAAAAAACATTTTAAGGACTTTACCCTAAAGTGAAGAGAAAGCCGTAATAAGGATTTGAAAAGTTTGATAAAATACATGACATGATTAGATCTGCTGTTTTATGGAAACACATTCCTCTGTCTACAGCAACAGATAATGTGTGTAGTAGGGGGGAGTGGGAGGGTAAGGTGAAGGCTTGAAGATCCCTTGTAAGGCTATTTCAGTAGTCCAGTATGGGGACTGGATTAAAAGAAAGAATCAACCAGAATGAATGAATATTGGTGGGAGGGGTGAGAGAGGGAGATGTCAAGGATAATTAGCCAGTTTTGGGTGATGACAGTGACCTTTAGTGACGGTGGGTACACTGGTCTGGAAAGCAATAAGATACCTTTAGTTTCAAATATCTACATAGAAGGTAGAACAGGGCATACATAGTTGAAAGAGAGACAGGTGTGGCCTGAAGAGTTTTAGACATAAAAAAAGTAATTGAAATCACAGGAGTAACAGATAAAATCTTTAAAGAAATGTGGCTAGGAAAACTCCAACAGTGAGTCCAAACACTTAAAAGATCTCTAATCCCAACAAGGTGAGGTAGCTCACACTTGTAATCCTAGCACTTTAGGAGGCCAAAGTGGGAGGATCACTTTAGGCTAGAAGTTTGAGACCAGCCTAGGCAACAGAGAAAACTCCATCTCTACAAAAAACAAAAATTTGTTGGGTGTAGTGGTATGCACCTATAGTCACAGCTACTAAGGTGGAGGATCACTTGAGCCCAGGAGTTCGAGGCTGCAGTGAGCTATTAATATGATTGCATTGGCCGGGCACGGTGGCTCACGCCTGTAATCCCAGCACTTTGGGAGGCTGAGGCAGGTGGGTCACCTGAGGTCGGAAGTTTGAGACCAGCCTGACCAATATGGAGAAACCCTGTCTCTACTAAAAATACAAAATTAGCCAGGCATGGTGGCGCATGCCTATAATCCCAGCTACTCGGGAGGCTGAGGCAGGAGAATTGCTTGAACCTAGGAGGCAGAGGTTGCGGTGAGGATGGATCGTGTCATCGCACTCCAGCCTGGGCAACAAGAGTGAAACTCCATCTCAAAAAAAAAAAAAAAAAAAAAAAGATTGCATCACTTCACTCCAGCCTTGGCAACAAAACAACATCCTGTCTTAAAAATAAATAAATTAAATAAAATATCTCTAATCCTCTAAGAGATGTAAATAAAAATAATTTAATATATGATAAAAGCAGCATTTCTAATCACAAAAGGATAGATAATTAATAAATCAAGTTGGCACCATTGCTGACTACCTGGAAAAAAAAGTGTGATTACTATATCGCGCCACACACCAAAATAAACCGAAACCAATTAAAGGGTTAAATATAAAAAATAAAACCACAAAATAAAATATGACCAAAAATTCCAGGAGATCGAGACCATCCTGGCTGACATGGTGAAACCCCGTCTCTACTTTAAAAATACAAAAAACTAGCCGGGCGAGGTGGCAGGCGCCTATAGTCCCAGCTACTCGGGAGGCTGAGGCAGGAGAATGGCGTGAACCCGGGAGGCGGAGCTTGCAGTGAGCTGAGATCCGGCCACTACACTCCAGCCTGGGCGGCAGAGCGAGACTCTGTCTCAACAAAAAAAAAAAAAAAAAAAAAAAAATGACCAAAAATTCGTTCTGGGGTTAGCACTTTCAAGCATGATGCAAAATGGATAGGACAAAAATTGATAAATCTGACCACATAAAAACAATACCCTGTATATCCAAAATACAAAGAAATGAAGACAAACAAGCTTTAAAAAAAGTATTTTTCAGTTATATATCAAGGGATAGATAGATCTAACAAAGATTTCTTACAAATGAGTAAGAAAAAAAGGTGAACTGAGAGAAAAACGGAAAATACAAAAAATACACCAAGAATTACAAAGGCCAATAAACATATCAAAACAATGTTCCATCTTTGTGGTAAACAAAGAAATGGAAACTGAAAGAATGAAGAATCAATTTTTACATCAAAGTGGAAAATCTATTTTTAATGCTACATTCAAGATTCACAAAGGTGCAGAGAAACAGTTTCTCACACACCAGTGCAAACGTAAGTTGGTACCATCTTTCTGGAGCGAATCTAGCAATATATATCAGGTGTGAAAGTTGTAGCTTAGTTATAGTTAGGATGCTGTGGTCAACATTTTGTGGATACAGGAATTCAGAACAGAATGCTCATTTTGTATATACACCATCTGTAGTGTACCTCAGAGTCATCAGTATGCCATAAAAAATGACTATATTCTGCCAGACACAGTGGCTCACACCTGTAATCCCAGCACTCTGGGAGGCCAAGGCAGGTGGATCACCTGAGTTCAGGAGTTCGAGATCAGCCTGCCCAACATGGCGAAACCACGTCCCTACTAAAAAATACAAAAAATTAGCCAGGCGCACTGGCAGGCGCCTGTAATCTCAGCTACTCAGGAGGCTGAGGCAGGAGAATTGCTTGAACCCAGGGGGCAGAGGCTATAGTGAGCCAAGATCACGCCCCTGCACTCTAGCTCGGGCGACAAGAGCAAAACTCCATCTCAAAAAAAAAAAAAAAAAAAAAAACTATACTATATTCTTTGACCTAGTAATTCTACTAGAACTTTCTCAGAAAGTAACTTTCCAGAGAGAAGAGAAACAGAATTCTTCTGTTACTTGTAAAAATATCCCCTGAAATGTACACAGAAATAAAGTTTGTCTATTGGTGGACACTGAGGATTGGCAAATTATGATACTTCTACTTGGTGAAAATTATTTAGACATAAAGACAATTAAAAATGAAAATATATGATTATTGGGAAAAAATACTTATGCCATATGTTAAATACCCTATATAGTAAAATTTCAAGTATTAATATAATGTAAAATATATGTTTGTTAAAATATACATGTGACGTGCTTGTGTCCAGCTACTCAGGAGGCTGAGGTAGAAGGATCACTTGAACCTGGGAGGTAGAGGTTGCAATGAGCTGTGATAGCACCATTACACTCCAACCTGGGTGACAGAGTGAGACCCCGCTCAAAAATTAAAACTTAAAAATACATCTGAATAAGATCAAGAAGGAAAAATAATCATCACTGTGGTAAAATAATGAATTGTGAATAATTTTCCCAAATGCCCTCTATTATCTATATTTTGCTCTACTTTTGCTTAAAAAAAAACCAAAACTAACAAATCTATAAGAATATATATCAAATTATTTATTGTGATCATTTCTGAAGAATAAAATTATGGTAAACTTTTGCCTTAAAGCCTATGTTTTTGTAATGTTTGAAAATTTTCCCATAGGAATAACTAACTTCTGTAATCAAAGAAAAAGTGAAAAAGCATAATCAGAGATGGCACAGAGATTTATGTACAAAGATCACACTATTACTACAATTGTTAAACAGGCAAATAAACATTGACAGACTACCAAAGATAGATTATGAAAGTATCAAAAATCACAATTTCAAAGAATATTCATGAGAAAATATAATATGTTAAAACAGGAAGATACAAAACACTAAAACAAAAACAAGAAATATGCACACATATACTGGGACTAAGCACTCAATACACAGAAACTATTGTTAATAAACAGATAAAACACACACATTTTAAAAAGACATAAAGACAGCCTACACACTTATCTCTAGATCGGTTAATGGGTTACTTTAGTCCTTTATACTCTTCTATATATTTTACTTCTCCTTCAATAAACATATATTACTTTTATAGTTAGAAAAAGTTACTTTTTAAAAACCCAGAAACAAAAACAAAAACAAAAGGCTATGGTATTGGCCTCCCATTCACAAGATGATAGTAGATTGGATTGGGAGTCAGGAAAGTTTGCTCTGCCAATAGCCTATGTGAGTGGGCCTACATGACAGGCCATTTATCTGAAAAGGGTAACAACTTAGACAATATTTATGGGTCATTCCAGCTCTCATAATCCGTGAATCCTTGATGAGTTAATTCACATAAAGCATTCAAAAAGATATCTACTCGATGGCAGCACTCAACAGGGGTTAGATGCTATTATGGTTGATACTAAAACCTACAGAGAAAGAAAGACATCTTGGTGATGACCGCATCCTTCCAATCATGGATCATCTGAGCTGTCAGCAGTTTGTCAATGTCAAGGGTCAGCAAACACTTTCTGTAACAGGCCAGAAAGCAAATTTTTTTAGGTTTAATGGGTTAAATGGGATATATAGTCTCTGCCTCAACCATTCAACTTTGCCTTTGTAGTTTGAAAACAGAAATAGACAATATGTAAATTTGCCTGTGTTTTAATAAAACAGTTTTACCAAAAAAAAAAGTGGCAGACCAAATTTGGTCCATATTTGCTGACTCCTAGGTCTATAAGTTGCCCAGAAAGTAATGTACGGGTGCTTCTACAAATGCCTATTGTGGAATAATCTGGCTGTTACTGATTTTAAGATGTTAAAAAGATCCCTCTGCAGATCTGGGGAAAGATGAGTATTATGGTGAAAGATAAAAGGAAACAGGCTCTTAATAGCCCTATCCTGCTAACCTAATAGAGAGCTGGCTTCCTCCCTCTACCTTGTAAGGTTTTGCCCAGATGCTACCTCCTTACCCCTCAATAATTAGCTAAAGGAATCTAGGCGAGCTAGATGAAGTTTTTCAAGAATTTTAAACAATCCCTCCAATGAGACCACATTGAAATGTACTCCTCTCTGAAGCCCTTCTTGGTCTGCATGTCGGCACCATACAGTGCACTCAACCAAGCTGCGGCAGTACACTTTATCTCTTATGCAGCCTTGGGTCACTTAGTAATGTGATCTGGGACAAGTTTTCTATTGTCTTTGTAAGTTTTCTATTCTCTTTGTACCTCAGTTCCCTCACTTAAAAACTATACATAGGCCTGGCACAGTATTTCACGCCTGTGATCCCAGCACTTTGGGAGGCCAAGGCGGGCGATTCACCTGAGGTCAGGAGTTCGCGACCAGCCTGATCAACATGGTGAAACCCCGTTTCTACTAAAAATACAAAATTAGCTAGGTGTGGTGGCACATGCCTGTAATCCCAGCTACTCGAGAGGCTGAGGCAGGAGAATCGCTTGAACCCGGGAAGCAGAGGTTGTGGTGAGCCGAGATCGCGCTGTTGCACTCCAGCCTGAGTAACAAGAATGAAACTCCGTCTCAAAAAAACAAAAAACAAAACAAAAAAACAAAAACCCTACACATAATACGCTGTTGTGAAGATTAAATCAATTAGCACAAATGCTTCAAATAGTGCCTGGTATACAGTAAGTGCTAAATAAATGTAGTTTAAAATATTACCACCAAAATCTGCTTATGCACTTATCGTCCTACACAAGACTGGAAGCATGTTTACATTTGGCAGTCTCCGGCGTCACTCTTTTGTAGCCTCACTCCTGAATTCGGTGTAATGTTTGGCATGTAATGGATAGTAACCCTTCATTGGGAGGCATTAAGGTTTGCATACATGCTATCACATACAACTGTCAACTGGGCTTTGTGAAGAAGCAAGGAACAGACTTCTACACAGTACTTTAGAGATTTCTGTACCCTCCAGAATTGTAACTCAGGTCTCAAGACTCCAAACGAGCGCACTTTACACTATGTGCCGTCTCCTATAAAAACAGGCTCTAAACAAGTTTCGGAGCTACAGGATAGGCCGGGGAAAGAAACTGGTATCTGAACTGAGAATTCTGATCCCCAGGATCTCGTTTCCTGACATGGGTCCTAGGTCTTCATCATCCATCCATCCTTCACTCACTCATTCATTCATTCACTCTGCCATTTTTCTAGGCATCTCCTCTGTGCTTGGCACTGTGCTGGGCCTTGGGGTCTGCAGTGCTGAGGCTGCAGGTTGGGCGGGCCGAGCCGCCAGGAGTGTCCCAGGTTCGGGCGGCACGCGTAGGCAGCAACTCAGGGAGGATCGAGGCCGGGGCTGACTTCCCAAATAACCCTCCAGCCCGCCGCCCCAGCTGTGGCTCACCGGGGTCCCCTCTTTTCCCTTCCCTGGGTCCCAACCCGCTCACTGTGAGATCCAGGGACTCCCCGCGGAGCGGCGCGGGCGCTCCCGGAGGTTCACGGGAGCCAGGACACCAGCCTTAACTTCTGAAACCGGAAGAGTGGTGGCGCAGCCGGTAGTGCGTCAGCAGCGGGGTCGCGCGGCCATTCTCTGATTCTCTAGGAAGCGGGAGGAACAGCTCTATGGGACCCTAGAAGAAGGCGTTCCTTCCAAGCCCAGTCTGTAACTCCAGCCTTGTTTCCCGTCAAGCCCAGTCGCTTTACTGATATCCCATTAACAACTATCTTGGCCTGAAACACAGTGGCTACCTCAACCCTCAGGAAAATTGTATAGGGAGACGTTGGGATGGAAAGGATGCTGGGTAGGAGCCGGAATGGGCCATCTCAACAAGAAACTAGTATATTCTATCTGCTTAAAATAAGTCTCTATTAAGAACCTTGAGTGATGCCCTGTTATGTTAGAATAAAGGACAAACTCCCAATCTAGGCCCACACAAACTGACCTCAATATCAACGTCTCTTGGTTGCCTATCATATACATTCTGCTCTAACGTTACTGAATTCCCATTGGCCCCCTGAAATCCCTTGCCTGTTCCTGACTCTAGATCTTTTCCCCAGGATTTTCCCTTTGGAATAATCTCCCTTCCTTCTAACTGCTCTCCCTAACCTCAGCTATCCAATTTATCCTGGTTCTTCAAATCCCAATGCCAATTCTCAATTGACCACCTAGACGGTTGCCCTTATGGGTCTTTACAGTCACATATCACTATTAATTATTCTAGCTCTAGCTAACCTTCTATTCAGTGCCCTGCTAAATGCATACACTTGTACTTCTTTCATAGGTATCGTTAGGAAGATACACACAAGTAGCATCCCACCCAAGGACAACTGTGAAAGACCCAATCAGTTCATCTTTATACAACTCTACTCAGCTATATGGAGCTATTACTTATCATTATATCTCAGTGTTTAGTACAATGATTGGTAGAGAAGGTATTCAATAAATAAATACTTGTTGAAATCATTAATCAGATACAGGTGAAATTTAGATTATTTGCATTTTTGATAAACTGAAAAATGAGGATGCCATAGATTAAATCCAGAAAGCAAGCTCTCTGCACATCTGAAAGGAAGTACCACCTAGCTGGCATATTCCCATTTCTTCAGCTCACTCTATCCAGTTGTTATCTCCCTTGGTAGAATGTAAGCTGTTTGAAGGCAGGGGCCTTTTGTGTTTTGTTCAGACTGTATCTCTAGCACCTAGAGCACTGGCTGACATACTAGGCGTTCAATCAGTATTTAATGAATGACTTAGTCACCATCAACTTCCAACAAGTTACAGGAAATAGTTATTCCATATAGATGTATATTGCTTGTTTGAGAGCTAAAACTGCTGGAAAATTATCTTTCTTCCCCCACATTACCTAAAATATGTACTCCAGAGATGAATATTGCTTCCCTGTGAGAAATAGAAACTCCTTCTAAATCATATTTACCTTACCTGCCAAAAGAGATTATATGAAGGTATTTTCCGGGGCAGGGGGAGTTTGGGGGGAGAGGGGAGGGGAAACAGGTGAAGAAGGGGAGGCGGCAGGGAAGGTGATAGGGGCCTGGTGGGGGAATCTGGTGGAGCTGGGATCCCCAGGCTCCGTCCAGAGGAAGCAAGGCTGCGATCGCTGGGCAGTCCGAGGGCACAGGATGCACCGGAGGGTGGGCGGACTCGCCCTTTCCTGCTGGGCCACAGGTGTCCTGGATGAGGCCGCCCCACGCGCCCCCAACGATTTTATAATCAATGGATAAAGTGGGAAAAATGTGGAGTAACTTCAAATACAGGTGTCAGAA
This sequence comes from Macaca thibetana thibetana, assembly GCF_024542745.1. Taxonomy (NCBI): domain Eukaryota; kingdom Metazoa; phylum Chordata; class Mammalia; order Primates; family Cercopithecidae; genus Macaca; species Macaca thibetana. The sequence goes on along the minus strand of NC_065579.1, from coordinate 98,921,963 downwards.
TCTCTTCCGTCATGAGGGAGGAAGCCGTAGTGAAAATGTTGACATGAACTCCGACAGATGTCTGTCTGTCAAAGATGTCAAAGAGAAAAACATCAGCATAGGAGACTCAACTCTTCAGCAACAAAGCAGTCCCTCGAGAGAAAATGTTGCCTTACAACTGGGATTAAGCCCTTCAAAGAATTCTTCGCCGGGCATGGTGGCTCATGCCTGTAATCCCAGCACTTTGGGAGGCCAAGGCGGGCGGATCACGAGGTCAGGAGATTGAGACCATCCTGGCTAACACGGTGAAATCCCGTCTCTACTAAAAATACAAAAAAAAAAAAAAAAAATTAGCCAGGCGTAGCGGCGGGCGCCTGTAGTCCCAGCTACTCGGGAGGCTGAGGCAGGAGAATGGTGTGAACCCGGGAGGCGGAGCTTGCAGTGAGCTGAGACTGCGCCACTGCACTCCAGCCTGGGTGACAGAACGAGACTCCATCTCAAAAAAATTGTGTCATTATGAACACAAAGTTAGAGTTCGCTGGTTAGAATGAGAACCAGTCAAGGCAAAGTAAACGCTCCTGTACCCAAAGGGTGTTAACTAGGTCCGCTTTCATGTGCATCAGACAGTACACCTACAGCAAACACACGTAGCAGTGTTAGGTTTTATCATACAGTATGTAAGCTTAGTGTTAGTATCTGTCAGATGCGACCTGCTGTTATTTATTCAAATAAATATGGTGCCTATTGGAACAACAGAGGATAGAGCTACAGGTGTTCAGTAAGACTACAAAAACACTTTGATGATTTCTCTAACAGTTTGGTTTTTAATGGCTGTAGTATTTGAGTGAGGCAACTCTGGGGCATTTGTTATGAAGAATTCTACTTCTTACTGAAGAACAAATTATTAATATTGGATGAGTATTTCAATAGTGTGACTAATGTTTGAAATTATTTTTTCTAAGAGTTTTTCTATAATCTTCCAAAAGTAGTGATATTTGTAGTCACTATAAATCAAGTTTTGGAAGTCAAAAAAATAATAATAAAAGACTGCCTTCATTTTAGGAAAAAAAGCAGTTTTCTGGCCACAAGGGCATAGTGCAATTCATTTAGGTGTTGATGTAGTTTATAATCAGACGCCTTTTCTCTTCTGCAAAAGATACTGTTAAGTAAACCAGATTTTCTAAATAGTCATTCTTAAAATTTCAGACTTACAAAGCTCATAGTAGAATTTTATTGAAAGACCCCAGGTTTTTTTCTTTTTTTAATGAGTGCTTTAACTTAAAACAGGCATTTGAAACATCTGCTGCAATGTAGTCTTGCATGTGATTTTTTAAAGTTGATGTGCAGTCTAATTGTTTCATAATTTTTTGATCTTTTCCTATATCCAGGATGATTTTGTGAACCACGAAGTACATGAGACTAAAAGATGCCCAAACAAGTCAGATAATAATAGCTACAATGGTTGCTGATGTTGAGATTATTGTCGAACTGTAATTAATAATTTGGATGGCAGTATTTATCTCTTTTTTGTACACTCCCATAGCTGAATAGCTTAAGTATAATTTATAGAATTTCAGTGCAGTTAATTCTTAATGGAAAATCAGAAACCTAAATTGCAGATTTAAAAAGTACTGTACAACCATTATATCTGTAAATACCTTAGCACTTTTTTATCACTTAGAATAATATGTACTACTATGTGAGTGAGCTCTTTTGGAAGTTATATCAAGTTCTAGTGTTTGTTTCTTAGTAACTGAACTGAATTTCCAGTTCTGTCCTAGACATTTTGCACTAAAGTAGCCAAATACATTCTTGTGCCTTTTTGTTATGGTGCTCCATACCACTGGTGAGCGCTCCATAGTTTCCTTACCTGCTGCTACAGAATGTTATTTTACATCCCTATGGCTATCGCCAAGGCTACAAAAAAGAAAAGCTATATTTGTATGCAAAAGCTATATTGTGTTGCATACAAATATAGCACACATTTGCATTTGCTTATCCATTTCTCCCTTTCTTTCTAACATTCCATCACCGTCTTACAGACAAGGGTAACAGGCTTATAGAGTTTGACTCAACCAGTGTTACATAGTTTGTACATTACAGAATCAGGTCAGAAAGCTAGAACTTTGAATTTCAAGCCTAGTGAAGGCTACAGCAGACAATGCTCTTTCCTTTTCATCATTTCAGTTGTCCTTGTCTAAATTTTCTCCTTTTTCCCCACATCATCTCTAAGGGAGTCAGAACTACATCCACGAATTTTAGATCCACTGGCCACCAGTTTAACAAGGATAATCATGGCAAGTACTGCAAGTAGCCCATAAAATATCTATTCTCCTCATCCTCCTTACTAACCAAACTGAATTTTGTTCAGAGTGGCACTGTGCCCAGATTTCTCAAGTTCTTTCTCAGCTAAAGCTGGCCACATGATACATCTCTAGCCTCTGGTTGATGGATTGGCAAACTGTGGGCCAAATCCAGCCCATTGCTTGTTTTTCAAAATAAAGTTTTACTGGAACACAACTATGCTCATTCATTTATTTTCTGTCTATTGCTACTTCCACACAACAATGGCGAAATTAAGTAGTTGTGACAGAAATCATATGACTCTCAAAACCTAAAATAATCACTAGCCTTCTGTTAAGGACCAACCCCTGCTGCAGTGAAATCCAAGTTTTGGTAGCTCAGTTGCCCTCCCAAAGCATACTACAGGACACACTCACTGCACAGAAATATATGTTAGTTCCTATGCATGGTCCTTCTAATGGTAACTTAGTCTCCCTTCTTAAATAAAGAAGCAACATAAAGTTTGGTGTAGAGTATATTTAGTGGAATTATTAGTTGCCAAATTCAACATGCATTTTCTCCCCTTTTTCTTCCTGTCAAAACCCCATTTTGTTTAGTTATCTGCCCTTCCTCCATGCAGCCATGGTCATCATGGAAACATAATCCCAACTCCAAAGGGCTCTCTTGATTCACTTAAGAGTAATGAAATTCCCCTTGCCTGTGACTGCCTCAGAAATGGTCATATATCAGTTTGCTTTTGCCTCTTAACAAACCACTCCTAAACTTAGTGGCTTAAAATAACAAACATTTATTACTTCTCATAATTCTGTGGGTCATCTAAGTGGCTTTCATATCTGGGCTGGCTCAGAGTGGGTTGTTTAGGACAGCACGGCCTCATTCTTATGTCCTGTTGCTGGAAGGCTGGTTGGTGAGGGTTGGGGTGGGGGTGGTGTGCTCAGCTGGGATGGCTTGTTTCTGCTCCACATGGTCACTCTTCCTCCCTCAATCACAGGCTTCTTAACATGGTAACCTCAGAGTTCCACAGAGCAGCAGAAGATGGAAAGCCCCAATGTACAAACACTTTTTAAGTCTCCGCTTACAACAAATTTGCTAATGTTTCACTGGGAAAAACAATTCACATGCTGAGACCATGTTCAAGGGGTAGAGAAATAGACTCCACCACTTAATGGGAAGAGCTGCAGGTGACATTCCAGAGAGATGGGGGAAGAATGTATAGCTGTTTTTGTAATCTGTCCAGGACGTATGACCCATTTTGGGCAAGATAGAGAGAAAGGAGGTATCTGAAAAGAATTATTTCGCATTCTGAGCAAGCATCCAGAAACAGTTCTCTCTTGTAGGGGACAAAGTTGTGAGTGGCTATCAGAGACATAACACTATAATCAGGTTGCTGTCTGCCTGGGGATGAAGCCAATACCTAGAGGAGGGCAGAGCAAGAAATTCACAGTGAAACAGAGCCAGAGTTACTGGTCTTAGCTAACCCTGAAGCCCACCCTCCTTGGTTGTTCAGTAACCCATACCAAAACATTTCCTTTTTCATTAGGCCATTTTAAGTTGGGCTTTTCATTTTTCAAAGATAGTATTCTCTAAACTTTCCACTTTCAATAGCACTTGCCTAGGACTTTTTTTTTCTTAAGAGACAGAGTCTTGCTCTGTCACCTAGGCTGGAATGCAGTGGCACAATCATAGCTTACTGCAGCCTCCAGCTCCTGGGCTCAAGGAATCCTCCTGCCTCAGGCTCCTGAGTAGCTGAGACTGCAGGCACATGCCACCACACCCAGTTAATTAAAAAAAAAATTTTAATAGAGGTGGGATCTCTCTATGTTGCCCAGGCTGGTCTCTAACCCCTGGCCTTAAGCAATTCCTGGCTCTTGATGAGTTGACAGATGTTACTGATATTGCTCTACTGATCAGTTGTTGATATTCTAGAAGTCAATGCTGAGTTTGAAGTGACTAAAGAATTATCCTTTATGAGTAATATGCACGTAACAACTACAGGTAAGAATATTTTCAAAGAAGCTGAGAAAACACCAATTCAGTACAACCTAAAGTAGAATCTGCTAAGAGTGTTACGAATGACAGTAAAACAAAAACAAAACAAAACAAAAAAATGTGTGAAGGAGGAAAGGCTTAGTTGATAAATGCACAAAGCTTGTGAGCATGTAGGTTGTTAAAAACACATGGTTATTCATAGCAGGTAGTGTGTGGAAATGTCTTAGATGTGTTGTTGAACCAGTATTGTCAACAGTGAACTTCATTTGCTCTTGTAGACCAAATCATTGTCAGTTCTGTGTATTTTTGTCTCAAATAAAAGCTAGATATCTCAACTTACCCTACCGTATGCTAGTTGAATGACTTAGGAGTGGTAAAGTTTTATTATGATTTTTTGAAATCAGAAGTAAGATTGAATTTTTTCTAAATAAGAACCGTCTTCAACAATGATCAAAACTGAATGGCAGCTGGGCACGGTGGCTCACGCCTGTAATCTCAGCACTTTGGGAGGCTGAGGCCGGTGGATCACAAGGTCAGGAGATCCACACCATCCTGGCTAACACGGTGAAACCCCGTCTCTACCAAAAATACAAAAAAATTAGCCGGGCGAGGTGGCGGGCGCCTGTAGTCCTAGCTACTTGGGAGGCTGAGGCAGGAGAGTGGGGTGAACCCGGGAGGCAGAGTTTGTAGGGAGCTGAGATCGTGTCACTGCATTCCAGCCTGGGCGACAGAGAGAGACTCCGTCTCAAACAAACAAACAAACAAACAAAACAGAATTGCTTTGGAAATTCAGTTTTTGTTGCAGACTCGATAATGTTTCCCAATGAATTACAAGACAAAGCAGTTCTTATATGTGAAACTTACACGGTAGTAAAGTTATTCTGACAACTGACATAGTTTGAATCACAAGCAAAATCAAGCTGCTCCATATGATTTTTTTGGCTATTGAAAGTTAAAAAAAGAGGTGAGCGCTTCACTCCTATCCAAACTGGCTGCAGGCATGTTTTTTGAACCCAAATCACAGTTCCAGGGGTAGTTTTCAGACCAGACTTTGATGCAAGTGCAAAGGAAACAAGAAAATTTCCTCCCTCCCTCCCTCCCTCCCTCCTTTCCTTCCTTCTTTCCTTCCTTCCTTCCTTCCTTCCTTCCTTCCTTCCTTCCTTCCTTCCTTCCTTCCTTCCTTCCTTCCTTCCTTCCCTCCTTCATTCCTTCCTTCCTTCCATCTCTTTTACTTTCTTGCTTTGTGGAGACTGGGTCTTGCTATTTTGCCCAGGCTGCTCTTGAACTTCTAGGCTCAAGCGATTCTCTCCTCAGCCTCCCAAAGGGAAATTTTCATATTTCCAAATCCATTTAAGAGGCAATCGAAAAAACATTTAAATTTTAATTTTAAAAAAGAGGCAGTGGAGTGGCTGGGCGCAGTGGCTCACACCTATAATCCCAGCACTTTGGGAGGCCAAGGCGGGTAGATCACAAGGTCAGGAGATCGAGAACATCCTGGCTAACACGGTGAAACCCCGTCTCTACTAAAAAATACAAAAAATAAGCCGGGTATGTGGCGGGTGCCTGCAGTCCCAGCTACTCCAGAGGCTGAGGCAGGAGAATGGCGAGAACCCGGGAGGCAGAGCTTGCAGTGAGCCGAGATTGTGCCACTGCACTCCAGCCTGGGCAACAGAGGGAGACTCCATCTCAAAAAAAAAAAAAAAAAAAAAAAAAAAAAAAAAAAAAAGAGGCAGTGGAAAAGTTTCCACGAACCTTTGTTAGGGAAATATAATTAAAAACAAATCCTTCTTCCAACCCAGAAATTCTCTCTACAAAGGTAGCAGGGAAAGAATACGCTATTAAAGAAGCATTAAACTAGAATGTAACACATATCACAGGCAAACCACTAAGAGAATGAAAAGGTAGAAAGGAATCTTGCCTCCTTATATAGCCAAACAGATACAACCCATTACATACATGTTTTCAAGATAAACAATAACTAGTCCTCAAATAAGAGGACTTGGCAGACCTTTTGTCACACGGTTTTCCCCAACCTTATCGTAGTAATTGGAGTGGCCATCTATGTTAGCTAATTGGTCTTATCCAGAGGAAAATCTTCTCAACTGTTTATGACAGAGGTAGTTTTGCAACTTCAGGTAAGGCACCCACCAAAGCTTAGCTCCAATGTTTGCAATTCAAAGAGATGGCTTCCAGGTCCTCGAGAAAAACATTCCTTGGTCATGGAGCTGAGAAAAGGCCAGTTGGCAAAAGTCCTGCCTAGTTTTCAAAAGTATTTATATATATATTTCAAAGAAATGGGAAAACACTTACAAGTTTTCTAAGGTAAATGTCCTAAGAAAAAGGAGAAGAGGGAAATCTCTTCCCCTGTTTTCATCAGAGTAAATGGAACCTCTTATTTTTAATTTGTATTTGCCCTTATACTTTCTCTGCGAAAACACATTTTCTTTTTTTTTTTCTTTTTTCTCTTTTTTTGATGGAGACTTGCTCAGTTGCCCAGGCTGGAGTGCAGTGGCATGATCTAGGCTCACTGCAACCACCATCTCCCGGGTTCAAGCGATTCTCCTGTCTCAGCCTCCCGAGTAGCTGGGATTACAAGCACCCGCCATCATGCCCAGCTAATTTTTGTATTTTAGTAAAGACAGGGTTTCACTATGTTGGCCAGGCTGGTCTTGAACTCCTAACCTCAGGTGATCTGCCTGCCTCGGCCTCCCAAAGTGCTGAGATTATAGGCATGAGCCACCGCGCCTGGCCAAAACACATTTTCTTGTTTGTTTTGTAATTTAACACAAAATAATTTATTTTGGGAAATTTATTGTGAATAGACATTAAAAATAGGTTCATTTGTGTAAAGTAATCCAAGCAATGAATGCTTGTGTGTGCATATATATATATATACTGATATACATATACACACATATACACATATATAACACTATTCTGTATGGGAAATTCATTAAACAAAGTGTCAACAGTTTGAGTCTGTCGATAACTTAGTAAAAAGTAATAATGATCTTTATAAAAATAATTTTAAAACTGTTTTCTATTTGTGAAAAATAAAATATCAATTTGAAAATTATAGGCTGGGCATGAGGGCTCACACCTGCAATCCCAGCATTTTTGGAGGCCAAGGCAGGCAGATCACAAGGTCAGGAGATCGAGACCATCCTGGCTAACACGGTGAAACCCTGTCTCTACTAAAAATACAAAAAAATTAGCCAGGCGTGGTGGCGGGCGACTGTAGTCCCAGCTTCTTGGGAGGCTGAGGCAGGAGAATGACGTGAACCCGGGAGGCGGAGCTTGCAGTGAGCCGAGATCATGCCACTGCACTCCAGCCGGGGCTACAGAGCGAGACTCGGTCTCAAAACAAAACAAAACAAAACAAAACAAAACAAAACAAAAAATTATTCTCAGACCATTAAGGCAAATAAGAAGTAATATAATCTATCTTCATTTATAGATGAGGAAGAAAGTGAGTTCATAAAAGTTAAATAAAACTTTCTTAAAATTATGCAGGCAGTTATAGTGGCAGAGCTGGGTTATTAATCTGTTACACCTCACTTCCAGTTCAGTTGTTTGGTTTTTGTTTGTTTGTTTGTTTGTTTACCGCTCCTACTGTTTCCATTTCAGCCTGAACATTTCCTTTTATTCTTCATTTGAACCAAGCATTCTTTTTTTCGAAAGAAAACCATCGACTTTATTTGAATCATAAGTCACACACACACACACACACACACACACACTCCTGCAGAACAATCTGGAAAATCTGAACACACTGGATATTTGATGACAATAGGAATGATTATTAAAGATATGAAAATAGAATTGTGATTACATTTTTTTCAATAGATTTTTGGGGAACAGGTGGCATTTGGTTACATGAATAAGTTCTTTAGTGATGATTTCTGAGATTTTCGTGCACCCATCATCCAAGCAATGTAACTGTGCCCAATGTGTAGTCTTTTATCCCTCACCGCCCTCCCACCCTTTCCCCCAAGTCCCCAAAGTCCATTGGATCATTCTTATGCTTTGCATCCTCATTGCTTAGCTCCCACTTATGAGTGAGGACATAGGATGTTTGGTTTCCCATTTCTGAGTTACTTCACTTAGAACAATGGTCTCCAGTTCCATCCAGGTTGCTGCAAATGCCATTATTTCATTCCTTTTGATGTCTGAGTACTATTCTTTTAGATATATATATATATATGTATCTCCACTCATTGATTGATGGCATTTGGGCTGGTACCATATTTTTGCAATTGTGAATTGTGCTACTATAAACATGTGTGTGCAAATATCTTTTTCATATAATGACTTCTTTTCCTCTAGATAGATACCCAGGAGTGGGATTCCTGGATGAAATGGTAGACTTACTTTTAGTTCTTTAAGAAATCTCCACACTGTTTTCTACAGTGGTTGTACTAGTTTACATTCCCACCAACAGTGTAAAAGTGTTCTCTTGGCCGGGCACGGTGGCTCAAGCCTGTAATCCCAGCACTTTGGGAGGCCGAGACGGGCGGATCACGAGGTCAGGAGATCGAGACCAACCTGGCTAACACGGTGAAACCCCGTCTCTACTAAAAATACAAAAAACTAGCCAGGCAAGGTGGCGGGCGCCTGTAGTCCCAGCTATTTGGGAGGCTGAGGCAGGAGAATGGCGTGAACCCGGGAGGCGGAGCTTGCAGTGAGCTGAGATCCGGCCACTGCACTCCAGCCTGGGTAACAGAGCGAGACTCTGTCTCAAAAACAAAAAAAAAAAAATAAGTGTTCTCTTTCACCACATCCACGCCAACATGTATTATTGAAAGGTGGTATCGCATTGTGGTTTTGATTTGCATTTCCCTGATAATTAATGATGTTGAGCATTTATCCATATGTTTGTTGGATATTTGTATATCTTCTTTTGATAATTATGTATTCATGTCCTTAGCCCAGTTTTGGATGGGATTGTTTGTTTTGTTCTTGCTGATTTGTTTGAGTTCCTTGTAGATTCTGGATATTAGTCCTTTGTCAGGTGTATAGATTGCAAAGATTTTCTTCCACTCTGTGGGTTGTCTGTTTCCTCTGCTGATGATTTCTTTTGCTGTGCAGAAGCTTTTAGTTTAATTAAGTCCCATCTATTTATCTTTGTTTTTGTTGTGTTTGCTTTTGGGTTCTTGGTTATGAAGTCTTTGCCTAAACCAATGTCTAGAAGGGTTTTTCCAATTTCTTCTTCTTCTTCTTCTTCTTCTTCTTCTTCTTCTTCTTCTTCTTCTTCTTCTTCTTCTTCCTTCTTTCTTCTTTCTTCTTTCTTCTTCTTACAGAGTTTTATTCTTATTACCCAGGCTAGAGTGCAATGGTGCCATCTCCGCTCAGTGCAACCTCCGCCTCCGGGGTTCTCCTGTCTCAACCTCCTGAGTAGCTGGGATTACAGGTGCATACCACCACACCTGGCAAATTTTTTGTATTTTTAGTAGAGACAGGGTTTCACCGTTTCGCCTAGGCTGGTATCTTCTAGAATTTTTATGGTTTCAGGTCTTAGATTTAAGCCTTTGATCCATCTTGAGTTGATTTTTGTATAAGGTGAGAGATGAGGATGCAGTTTCATTCTTCCACACATGGCTTGCCATTTGTGCCTGCGCCATCTGTGCCATTTGTTGAATAGGTTGTCCCTTTTCCACTTTATGTTTTTGTTTGCTTTGTTGAAGATAAGTTGACTGTAAGTATTTGACTTTATTTCTGGGTTCTCTATTCTGTTCCATTGGTCTATATGCTTGTTTTTATACCAGTACCATTCTGTTTTGGTGACCATGGCCTTACAGTATAGTTCTAAGTCAGGTAATGTAATGCCTCCAGATTTGTTTTTGCTTTTGTTTTTTGCTTAATCTTGCTTTGGCTATGCGGGCTGTTTTTTTGTTCCATATGAATTTTAGAATTGTTTTTATAGTTCTGTGAAGACTAATGGTGGTATTTTGATAAAAATTGCATTGAATTTGTAGATTGCTTTTGGCAGTATGGTCATTTTCACAATATTGATTCTATCCATCTATGAGCATGGGATGTGTTTCCATTTGTTTGTGTCATCATTATTTCTTTCAGCAGTGTTTTGTAGTTTTCCTTGTAGAGGTCTTTCAGCTCCTTGGTTAAGTTTATTCCTAAGTATTTTTATTTTATTTTATTGCAGCTATTGTAAAAGGGGTTGATTTCTTGATTTGATTCTCAGCTTGATCGCTGTTGGTGTATAGCAGGGCTACTGATTTCTATAAATTAATTTTGTATCTTGAAAGTTTGCTGAATTCATTTACCAGTTCTAGGAGCTTTTGGATGAGTCTTTAGGGTTTTCTAGGTATACAATTATGTCATCAGCAAACAGCAACAGTTTGACTTCCCCCTTACCAATTTGGATGCCATTTATTTATTTATTTATTTATTTATTTATTTATTTATTTATTTTCTCTTGTCTGGTTGCTCTGGCTAGGACTTCCAATACTACGTTGAATAGAAGTGATGAAAGTAGGCATCTTTGTCTTGTTCCATTTCTCCAGAGAATACTTTCAACTTTTCCCCATTCAGTATAATGTTGGCTGTGGGCTTGTCATAGATGGTTTTTGTTATATTAAAGTATGTCCCTTCTATGCCAATTTTACTGAGGGTTTTTTTGTTTTGTTTTGTTCTTTTGATATGGAGTTTTGTTCTTGTTGCCCAGGCTGGAGTGCAATGACCTGGTCCCAGCTCACTGCAACCTCCGCCTCCCAGGTTCAAGCAGTTCCCTTGCCTCAGTCTCCTGAGTAGCTGGGATTACAGGTGTGTGCCACCATGCCTGACTAATTTTTTTATATTTTTAGTAGAGATGGGGTTTCACCATGTTGACCAGGCAGGTCCGAACTCCCGACCTCAGGTGATCCATCCGTCTTAGCCTCCAAAAGTGCTGGGATCACAGGTGTGAGCCATCACACCTGGCCTTGCTGAGGGTTTTTAATCATAAAAGGATGCTGGATTTTGTCAAATGCTTTTTCTGCATCCATTGAAATGATTGTGTGATTTTTGTTTTTAATTCTGTTTATGTGGTGTACCACATTTATTGACTTGCAGATGTTAAACCATCCCTGCACCCCTGGTATGGAACCCACTCGATCATGGTGGGTTATCTTTTTGCTATGCTGTTGGATTCAGTTAGCCAGTATTTTGTTGAGGATTTTTGCATCTATGTTCATCAGGGATATTTTTCTGCAGTTTTCTTTTCTTTGTTATGCCCTTTCTTAGTTTTTGTATTAGGGTGGTACTGGTTTCATAGAATGACTTAGGGAGGTTTCCTTCTTTCTCTATCTTTTGGAGTAGTGTCAGTAGAATTGGTATCAATTCTTCTTTGAATGTTTGATAGAATTCAACTGTCAGTCTTTCTGGTTCTGGACTTTTTTTTCTTGGTAACTTTTTAATTACCATTTCAATCTTGCTGCTTGTTATTGGTCTGTTCAGAGTTTCCATTTCTTCCTGGTTTAATCTAGGAGGGTTGCATATTTCCATTTCTTCCTGGTTTAATATAGTAGGGTTATATATTTCCAGGAATTCACCCATCTCCTTGGTATTAGTCGTAATATCTCCTGTTTTGTTTCTAATTGAGTTTATTTGGATCTTCTCCCTTGTTTTCTTTGTTAATGTCACTAATGGTCTATCAATCTTATTTATCTTTTCAAACAACCAACTTTTTGTTTCATTTACCTTTTGTATTTTTTTGTTTCAATTTCATTTAGTTCTGTTCTGATCTTGGTTATTTCTCTTTTTTTGTTGGGTTTGGGTTAGGTTTGTTCTTGCTTCTCTAGCTCCTTGAGGTGTGACCTTAGATTGTCTGTTTGTGCTCCTTCAGACTTTTTGATGAACTTTGCTCTTAACACCACCTTGCTGTATCCCAGAAGTTTTGATAGGTTGTGTCACTATTATTGTTCAGTTCAAAGAATATTTTAATTTCCATCTTGATTTCATTGTTGACTCAACAATCATTCAGGAGCAGGTTATTTAATTTCCGCATCTTTGCATGGTTTTGTGGGTTCCTTTTGGAGTTGATTTCCAATTTTATTCCACTGTGGTCTGAGAGAGTACTTGCTATAATTTTGATTTTCCTATATTTGTTGAGACTTGTTTTGGGGCCTATTATATCACCTATCTTAATGTTCCGTGTGCTGATGAATAGAATGTATATTCTGCAGTTGTTGTGTATCTGTCAATATCTGTTAAGTCCCTTTGTTCTAGGGTATAGCTTGAGTCCATTGTTTCTTTGTTGACTTTCTGTCTTGATAACCTGTCTCGTGCTGTCAGGGGAGAATTGAAGTAATCCCACTATTATTGTGTTGCTATCTATCTCATGTTTTAGATCTAGTAGTCATTGTTTTATAAATTTTGGAGCACCAGTGTATATATATTTAGGATTGTGATATTTTCCCATTGGACTAGTCCTTTTATCATTATATAATGTTCTTATTTGTCTTTTTAAATTGCTGTTGCTTTGAAGTTTGTTTTGTGTGATATAAGACTAGCTACTTCTGCTTGCTTTTGATGTACATTTGCATGGAATATCTTTTTCCACCCCTTTACCTTAAGTTTATGTGAGTCCTTGTGTGTCAGGTGAGTCTCTTGAAGACAGCAGATTCTTGGTTGGTGAATTCTCCATTCTGCCATTCTGTAGATTTTAAATGGAGCATTTAGGTCATTTACATTCAATGTTAGTACTAAGGTCCGAGGTACTATTCTATCCACTGTGCTATTTGTTGCCTGAATAACTTGTTTTCTTTTTCATCATGTTGTTGTTTTATAAGTACTGTGAGATTTATGCTTTAAGGAGACCCTATTTTGGAGTATTTCAAGGATTTGTTTCAAGATTTAGAGCTCCTTTTAGCAGTTTTTGTAGTGCTGGCTTGGTAGTAGTGGTGAATTCTCTCAGCATTTGTTTGTGTGAAAAAGATTGTATCTTTCCTTCATTTATGAAGTTAAGTTTCACTGTATACAAAATTCTTGCCTGATAATTGTTTTGTTTAGGAGGTTAAACATAGGACCCCAATCCCTTATAGCTTGTAGGGTGTCTGCTCAGAAATCTGCTGCTAATCTGATAGGGTTTCCTTTATAGGTTCCTGATGTTTTTGTCTCACAGCTCTTAAGATTCTTTCCTTAGTCTTTAGATAACCTGATGAGTATGTGCCTAGGCAATGACCTTTTTGCAATGAATTTCCCAGGTGTTCTTTGAGCTTCTTGTATTTGGATGTCTTCTCTAGCAAGGCCGGGAAAGTTTTCCTCAATTATTACCTCAGATATGTTTCCCAAGCTTTTAGACTTCTCTTCTTCCTTGGGAACACCAATTATTCTTAGGTTTGGTCATCTGACATAATCTCAAATTTCTTAGAAGTTTTGCTCATTTTTTAAAATTCTCTTTTCTTTGTCTTTGACGAACTGGGTTAATTTGAAATCCTTGTCTTTGAGCTCTGATGTTATTTTTCTACTTGTTTGATTCTATTGCTGAGACTTTCCAGTGTATTTCCAATTCTCTAAATGTGTCCTTGATTTCCAGAAGTTGTAATTTTTATTTATGCTATCTATTTCACTGGAGATTTTCCCCTTCATATACTGTATCATTTTTTAATTTTTTAAAAATTGGACCTCACCTTTCTCTGATGCCTCCTTGATTGGCTTAATAGTCGAATGTCTGAGTTCTTTTTCTGGCAATTCACAGATTTTGTCTTGGTTTGGATCCATTGCTGGTGAGTTGGTGTGAAAATAGTGACAGTATAGCTATTCCATAGACAAAGTAGGGTGTTCCTGAAAGTAAGAGGAGGAAAGTGTCCACCCTAGGTACAATGATCATATATATGGGGAGATGTGCTCTGCTACAAGGGTTTGTGATATAGGATTAATGTTTTAATTACTATATTTTGCAAGAATAGATATTAATAATATTATTATTTTCGAGTTGGAGTTTCACTCTTATTGCCCAGACTATAGTACAATGGCATGACCTTGGCTCACTGCAACCTCTGCCTCCTGGGTTCAAGAGATTCTCAGCCTCAGCCTCCTGAGTAGCTGGGATTACAGGTGTGCACAACCACATCTGGCTAATTTTTGTATTTTTAGTAGAGAGAGGGTTTTGCCATGTTGACCAGGCTGGTCTTGAACTCCTGACCTCAGGTGATCCACCTGCCTTGGCCTCCCAACGTGCTGGGATTACAGGCATAAGCGAGCTACTACACTCAGCCTTTTAAGGGAAGGTTTTACGGCCTGATTCAGGGGAGAATCATGGGAGAAGGTCAGACAGACCATCTTGCTTCTGCTGTTTTCTCAAATGGCAAGATGCCATATTTTATGATAGTGTGTCATGAACCCTATCACAACCAACAAAGAATAGATAACCTAATTTTCCCCAAGAGTCTGATAATGTTCAACTTTACCTGAGTTCACTCTGCTGGAAAACAGTAACAATTAAAAATCCCCACACCCTTTAGTGTTCTAGGAAATGACTTCCTGCAAAGAGCCATCCTTCCCCATATGACTTAGATGAGACTCACAGATAGCCCCACCCCCTTGTTTGTCTAGACACAGACCCTCCAGATGACTTGCTTTACAGCTGATTAATTGAACTGTTTGTACCCATGACCAATTTGGACAGAATACCTGCTAATTTAACTTGACCAAGATTTAGTTAAGCTCTTTTCCCTCCCCTAGGTCCTTAAGTTTTGACCTGTCTTTGGCCTGAGTCAGCAACAAGATGTAGAACAATCCCTCCTTATTATAAGAACATGGGATGGTTAATTTTAGGTGTCAACTTGACCAGGTTAAGGAATACCCAGATAACTGGTAAAGCACTATTTTGGACGTATGTCTTTGAGTGTTTCTGGAAGAGATTGGCATTTGAATCTGTGTTCTGAGTAAGGAAAATGTGCCCTCACACAACATGGGTGTGCACCATCCAAAGGGCTGAGAGCCCAGGTAGAACAAAAAGAGAAAGTGAATTCATTCTCTCTCTCCTGGAGCTGGGACACCCATCTTCTCCTGGACCTGTGAGACAAGAATAGCACTGGGTAGTCACAGGAGTATAGAAAAACCTGAATAACAGCTAAAATAAGAACTAGGCAAAGAAACCATAGGATAACAGAAAACTCAAAATAAGGGAGAGAAAAATGGCCAAAACCCTGGTCAGGGTGACATGTCTGTGACTCTTCTTGGCAAACCCAAATAAGGGAGAAAGGGGGTGGTAATGGAGGGAATAGGGTGTTTGGAGGAGTCCCTGAAATCCCTTCCTTTTCCAAAATGCTAAATGATTATTCCACCCCATAATTAAAGAAACACCATAAAATTAGAAACTCGTTGTGCATGACTCATTCTCATGAGCATGCCCATACTTAAATCTCCTAAGTGTGTACTTTTGTTTTACAATAAAAGCTTCTTGCCTTTTACTTTATTCTGACTTGTCCCTGAATTCTTTCTTGCAACGGCGTCAAGAAGCTAGAAACCAGCTGAAGTTAGGGTCTCACTGGCATCTGGAGACCCTTCTAAGCCCTCTGGCAACACTAGGACATTAGAACTCCAGGTTATTCAGCCTTCAGACTCTGGGACTTGCACCAGTGGCCCTCTCAGTTCTCAGGCCTTCAGACTTGGACTGAGCTATGCCACTAGTTTCCCTGGTTCTCCAGCTTGCAGATGGCATAACCTGGGATTTCTCACCCTGTATAATCATGTGAGTCAATTTCCTTAATAAATCCCTCTTACGTATCTATATATCCTATTGGCTCTGGTTCTCTGAAGAACTCTGGCTTATGTGGTCACTGGTAATCAGCTGACTTCAAGGAAAGACATTTCCTGATTAACTGTCCAATTATGACACCAGCTCATTCATTCCCTTACACCAGTCTGCTCTAACCTTATTTATTCCTACCTATCAGATACACCCACCAGTGTGTCACATCAATTTACCATTGCCATGGCAACACCCAGGAGTTACCACACCTTTCCACGGCAATGACCCAATGACCCAAAAGTACTACTCCTTCCCTAGAAAGTTCTGCATAAAATTCTTTTCTGCCTGACCTTTGAGATTGTGAAAGTTGTCAAAATCAAAATGGAGTCACTTGTGTCAAGCCCTAACAAAAAATAATAAATAAATAAAACCAGGAGGTTAAGAAGGGAGGGACCTCATGCACACATGCCTATATTATGAACTGTTACAAGAACTTTCTACACATAGATGCCCATAATGAGAACTTCTGACAAGGGCTTTCTAAGCTGCAGCTTGCTACATGAGTAAAAGGAAGCTACCTGGATGCACAAAGACACTTGCTTGACACACTCTCTTTGTTAATAAACTGGCATCAACTCCTGTGCCTAGTCTTGCAACCAATATTCTCTTTGTTTCAAAACAAATTACCTATGTTTCCTTTTTGCCTTTAAAAACTTTCCTTTGCTTCAACTGATGTAATGCAGGTCTCAATTAATTGAATAACTATCTTCGTTTTTTGTTTCTGTAATATGTTTTTCCCTGCACAGATTTTCTCCCACCCCACGAAATGCTTAAAAGGTAACTTAAGTCTTTGTTCAGGGCTCAGTCCTTTGGATGTTAATCCGACTGGGCCGGTGCACCTAAATAATAAATATCCTTCTCACCCCCATCGGTCTCTCTAATTTTTTATCAACCCTGTTACACAACCTCTATGCCAATGACCCACATAGCCCCCATATTCTGGATTTGTGAGTCCCCTGTGCACTCTTGAATAAACGCATTATCTTTAGAGAGTCTGTCTGTTATTTGGGTTGACAAGATGTTTGTGGATCTTATGGTCTGAGCATTCTCTCTATTGCAATAGTCCTCCTCTCCCTATTGTAGTAGTACCTGTCTCCCATTTGCAATTGTCCTTTTGAATAAAGCCTGTCTTATCTTTGTCTGAGTTTATTTTTTATTTGACAACTCAAGTAGCTTCACAGTGATGCAAGGCAAGCAAGCCCCAAAGTGGAGCTTAGCCCACGAGGGTTTCTGGCTTTGCCCAGGAAAGACTTCAAAGACAAGGCAGAGGTAGAAGAAAAAAACACCTTTGAAGAGGTGGTGTTACAGCTCTGTAACTGCTCCTGCAGAGGAGGGCTATCCTGTAGGCAGAGAGTAGAAGCTCAGGGCAGTTTTGCATTCATATTTACACCCATTTTTAATCGCGTGCAGATTAAGAGGTGGCTTATGCAGAACTTTCTTGGGAAGGAGTAGTACTTTGGGATCATTGGGTTACTGCCATGGAAAGGTTCAGGAACTCCTGGGTGTTGCCATGGCAATGATAAATTGACATGGCACACTGGTGGGTGAGTCTGACTGAAAGCCACATCCACCTGGCTCTGTTTTAGTTAGCCCTCAATCTGGTCGAGTGTCCGACCCCACCTCTGGAGTCAAGTCCTGCCTCCTACCTCAGCAGTTCCATCCCACTCCTATTGCAACGGGTTGGAGAGCACTGACTAGAGAGACAACCTGAAATTTCTAACTTGAATCTTCTAACCTGAATCGTATCTTCTATAAGCACCTCTCAAAAAAAAAAAAAAAAAAAAAAAAAAAGGAGTTGTAAAGAGACACTTTTACACTGTAAAAGAAGTAAAAGTTAAACACGTCAATATTTAAGACTTTAATTTTTTTCTCCAACATTCTCTGAGGGCTTTCTGTGGATGGTAGATTGTTCTCCCACCCCCAAACACATTGCAGACTTTTAATTGGAATAGATAGGTCAGATGTAGGAGACCCAAGTAAGAAGGCATCGAGGTCAGAAGACCTCCGAGACTCCTAGAGCGGTCGGCGAGGGGCCTGCAAGGCGCCCCGGCAGCACTTCCGGGGCGGCCCATCTTCCCTGGGTACTTAAGCTCGCGGGAGGCTCTTAAGGGCACGCGCGTCGCGGTGGCGGTGTTTCATTGCTGTGCGGGGCTGGGGGCCCTGTGGCCTCTGGTGAGCGAACGAGACCGGGGCCGAAGGGGCCTAAGCTTGCCGGGGCTGCGGGCTGCGCTGGCGGCGGGGCCGACTGGCGGGAGTGACGGGCGGGAATCCCCGCGGCCCCGGCGCTTGGGTTTACTGTGCACTTGATGTAAGGGGAAAGTCGCTCGTCAGCTGCTTGAGGGTCTTGTTAGGGTGAACTGGGGACTAGAAATGGGATGCGGGCGGGAGGAAAGAAGTGTAGGTGCAGGTGGCAGTCATAAGTGTCCCATAAGTCTAAATGTCTGAACTGTGTAGATTTAAGGAGCATTAAAGAGGCAAAATAATAGCAAGTGCTTGTGTAGTGCTTAGCGTGGGCCAGACACTGTTCTAGATGCTTGTTTCATTTAATCCTGACAGCAGCCCTGTGAGGTAGGTACTATTATTCTCATTAAGAAGAAATGAGAGGGGTTAATCTGCCTAAGCGCAAACAGCCCCTAAGTGGCAGAACCAGCATGGAAATCCAGGCCCTGAGGCTTTTTTCAGGCTGTGTTACCAGCTTTTCTTCTCAAAGATGACTTTGAAGAGTAAGGGAGAGAGAGAAGGGAAGGACTGTCTCAGGTTTCTGGCTTGTGACAGGATGGACGATGGTATTGTTAACTGAGAGGAGAACGTAAGAGGAACAGTGGGACGCTTTAGAAGAAAGATGATCAGCTCAGCTTTGAACATGGTCAGTGATGTCACGTTATAGAAGACATTGGCTGATGTCTTTGGGGCTAAAGAAAAAGTTGATCAGATGTGAGATTTGGAAATCATAACTAATAGGTGATGGTTATGACCAAAAGAGTGCATGGCAGAACTTAGGGCAGAGACCACAAACTAGATGCCCATGGGCCAGATCAGATTCACTGATGTGCTTTGTTTATCCTGAACAGTAGTTTTGAAAAATTGAATTAGTCACTAGCTTTTCATCATAAGATGCTATGTAAAAATCTAGATTTGTGGTGTTTCTTGGAAGGCTGGAAGATTTGGCAACACTTGGCTCACATTCTTGTAAGGCATTAGGCTAGAGTGAGCAGCAGGCGCCCCCTTAGAGGGGCATGCACACTCCCGTTCATCTCCCTCCTCCCTGTTGTTTAATATAGTCCCATTCATTTCATTCTTTTATATTCCCTGCCTGGTCCCTAAGGCATGGGTCTTTAACCTCTGACTTAGACCTAGAGTGAGAGGAAGAAATTGGTTAAGAGAGAGTCCCAGGAACACTGTCATTCAAGAATATGGGAGTCAGTAAAGCAGTTTGGGGGAACATAGTGGTTTATATACTACATAAGAGTCAAATAGGGAGAACTGAAAAGCAACCCTTAGATTTGACGATTAGGAAAGAAAGCGCTTGCATCTTCAGATTGTTTCTGTAGAGTGGTCGGGACTACAGACTGTGTGCAGTGAGTTGAGGAGTGCCTGAAAGATGAAGTATTTAAGTTGGTTTTTTTTTTTTTTTCTTCTAAGGTTTGGATAAGAAGAGAAGAAAAGACATGTGGCCTGAGCTTGAGAGAAACAAGTGTCAAGAGAGGGTTGTTTTTAGAGTGCGTGAGGTTTGAGTATGGTTATAGGCAACCAGGAAAGACTCAGGAGACAGTAAGAGGCTGGTGGTGCAGGGCAGAGAGGAAGGGATAATTAGTGGAGTTTTCTGAGGAATCTGGAAGAATGGGATCCAGGGCTCCAGTGGGAGACATGGCTGTGAGCAAGGGAGACACCCGCTTCTTTGAGAGGTGTTCTTAATCAAGACCTCTTCAGTATCTTCATTCTCCTTCCACAGGTTGATCTCTACACACTACAGAAGTCACATGCCATGAGAGGCCTCTCATCACTTGGGAGGGAACATAACAGTAACATTTCTTTTTTTTTGTTTTGTTTTCTTTGAGACGGAGCCTTGCTCTGAGGCCCAGGCTGGAATGCAGTGACATGATCTTAGCTCACTGCAAACTCTGTCTCCTGGGTTCACGCCATTCTCCTGCCTCAGCCTCCCGAGTAGCTGGGACTACAGGCGCCCGCCACCATGCCTGGCTAATTTTTTGTATTTTACGACGGGGTTTCACCGTGTTAGCCAGGATGGTCTTGATCTGCTGATGTCGTGATCTGCCTGCCTTGACCTCCCAAAGTGCTGGAATTACAGGCATGAGCCACTGCACCTGGCCAACAATAACATTTCTAACCAGATAGACACTGGACATAGAAAAAGCCACTGCTGGTAGGAACTTGAAAAGCAAAAGTGGGAGAACCGATGAGACCAACTTCCTATTTTTTTCTTGTGCTTTTTCTAAAATTTGCCTAAATATTAAGAAATTTTAGGCCGGGCGCGGTGGCTCACGCCTGTAATCCCAGCACTTTGGGAGGCCGAGACGGGCAGATCACGAGGTCAGGAGATCGAGACCATCCTGGCTAACACGGTGAAACCCCGTCTCTACTAAAAAATACAAAAAACTAGCCGGGCGAGGTGGCGGGCGCCTATAGTCCCAGCTACTCGGGAGGCTGAGGCAGGAGAATGGCGTGAACCCGGGGGGCGGAGCTTGCAGTGAGCTGAGATCCGGCCACTGCACTCCAGCCTGGGTGACAGAGCGAGACTCCATCTCAAAAAAAAAAAAAAAAAAAATTTTAGAGCCAATGATTTCCTCCCCTAAATGTTCTGGATTTTTCCCTCAGCCCTCCTCATTCCCCTCATCTCTGGTGGTAGCGACAGTGCCAGCTTCCCACAGTCACCTGTCCCTTGGCTCCTTATATTTAGTAGGAGTAGGAACCAAAACAAGCTCCATCAGTGGAGATGAAGAAAAGAAAATCCCTATCTGCTGTACTCTGGGGCTTCCTGCCTGTCAGGCCCAGTGCATATCGTTAGAGAAGATATGCGAAGGTTCTGTCTTCCCAGAGTCAGGTTTTTTGTTTTTAGAATTTTTAGTAGTCATAGAGAAAATGAGGTCGAGAAGAGACATGAGCCATCACCTTGTCCAGCAGTGATGCTCTTGGGACCCACTGGCAGGACTGACAGGCAGCTAAGCAGGTAGATCTGGGGCCCACTGCTTATGCGTTCACCAGAGCAGCTCTGGATTTTATATCCTAGAATTTATAAAAGATTGCCAGATTCATTAAAAAGAAAAGAGGTCTTCTGCTAAGCAAGGTTTTGGCAGACATCCAGCAGTTTTGGCCTCAGGCTGTCTTCTTAGAACTTGGGAGTCAAGGCCTGGCCTTGGATAGCTGGGCCAATTATGCTGGGGGACCCAGCTGGCATTTCTGTTTGTCAGCAGTGGTTTCTGGTGTCTTTCTCCTTAGTTGACCACTCCCTGCCTGTCCAGGAGCCACAGAAGTTCAGGAGGTGTCCCAGGGCAGGCCCTCAACAGAGTGAGGGTAATGTTTACAATCATCACAATAACGGAAACCTTTTTCCTAGTGGCAGGACCAGGGACAGTAAAGGAGAAGAAGGACTACAGGGATGCCTGGGGCTAGGTGAAGACCCAGGCCAGGGTAGCAGGGGGTGGGAGTTATCTCCAGACAGGCCTGTTGTCAATAGGCCAGGGAACACTTGACTTGCAGGAGGTAAACAATAGCCTAAAACCCCTTAAAGCACCAGTAACAATCTCTGGGATCTCTGTTGTTCAGACACCAGAGAAAACATCCCTATGTAAATTCTAGACCTTTTAAATGAAGTGTGAAGGTTTTAGCATGGCATTCCAGGCCCTACCTGATTTGACTTTGGTTTCCCTTTCCAGCTTTGTTTCCCACTACACTCCAGATGACACTGACAGACTTCTCCCAACAATCTCTGCTTTTCCATTATTGTGCCTTTGCCCATCTTGCTTTCTTTACCTAGAAGAAAACCTCCATGCCGAACCTCCAAGCTTCCTACCCTTTGAAATCCTAGCTCCTTTCAAGACCCAACTGAAATGCCACTTCCCAGGAAGTCTTAGTTAATTGCTGTCAAGCCCTCTTGAGCTATAAGTTGTCTTTTCCTCACCAGCCTTCTCTTACCTCAATTCGACTTGTACTTTAATTATCTCTTTACACAACTGTCACCCCACTGGACTTTTAGTTCCTGGGGGACAGGCAAGACTTGGCTAGCTAATACTTTTTGTTAACCTGGATGAAAACTTGAGAGAGTTGTCTTGATCTCCTTCCCATCCTCAACATTCCCTGGGGAAAGAGGACAGGGACTCCTGTTCCTATAATGAAGTTTAGTCTCCAATTTTTCTCTTCCTCTTCCTTGATTTCACAGTCCTCCACAGCTTGAGATAGGGCTGCTCTTGGAATTTTTTTTCCTCAAGCCTCATTCTCCCTGAGGATTTTTTGAGGCTTGTTACTGATACGGCCCCTACTAATATTGAGGCAAGGAGCAGACATGGGCAAAGGGGTGGGGTGCCAGAATGCCTCGGGGTCTTGCTAAGTGGGACAGTCGCATGATGGAGATTTGAGGGTATTATTATGAAGATCTCCAGGAAGGAGAAGACCTGGAGTCTGGGCCCAGCTCTGCTCCCTACCTGCCTGCCATGGAATGTGGGCAGGTTGCTTTATTGCACCACATCCGGTGTCTAATCTGAAATGAAGGGAGAATGTCAACCCTCCTCTTCATCCCAGACTCTTAGACATGGGAGTTGAAGGTGATTTGGTACCCACTTCTTGTCTTCTGACCCAGAGGAAGTAGCGTTTCTCCTCTAGGGTTTAGCTTAGTTGCCATAGGGTACCCTTAGAGAACCTGGATCAGGGCTGCTGGAGAGAAGTCAGAGGCAACAGCCTTAGAATTGAGCCTGGGATTTCTGAGCCTGGTGGCAGCAGCTCCTTACCTAGGCCCCATTTGGCACCTGTTCTGAAACTGGAACTGGAAGCTAGAATTTGATGGGGATGACCTGAGTACAGCCCCTGTCATCCTTGCCATTCAGGGTTGCCTGCTTTGCAGAGGCAGTGGGGTCTCTGCTGGCTCTCAGTGCTGGGGAGGCTCTGCAGCTTCAGGGATTTTACAGCATGGATAGCCCTGAGGGTCTTTACACTTTGGTATAAGACACTTTTCAGTCAGCTCTGGACAATTGCGAAGTACATCTTCACTGCCCTGAGAACTCAAGAGGAGAATATACTATATTTGGGAGTCCCCAAATTCTGAGGCTTACCATGCCTGAACAAATTGTTAAGTGGGCGAGTGGCTCTCTTCAGCAAGTATAGGGACAACCTCAGAGAATTAGAGGTTATGAGAGTTTATTCCAAAACAGGAATAAGAAAAGAGTTTATTTTTATTTTCATTATTATTATTTTCTTTTTTTTGTAGAGAGAAATCTTGCTCTGTTGCCCAGGCTGGAATGCAGTGGTAGAATCACAGCTCATTGCAGACTTGAACTCCTAGGCTCAAGTGATACTCCCACCTCAGCTTCCCAAGTAGCTGAGACCACAGGTGCACACCACCGTGCATGGTTAATTTTTATTAATTTTTGTAGAGTTGGAGTCTTGCTATGTTGCCCAGGCAGATCTTGAATTACTGACTTCAAGTGATCCTCCTGCCTTGACCTCCCAAAATGCTAGGATTACTGGCATGAGCCAAGAGAAGAGTTTTAAAGCAAAAAAAGAGAGTAGAGGAGGAGTGGAAAGGATGACAGGTGTTGAGGAAGAAAAAGGGAGAAATGGTAAGAGGAGGAAAGCAGAAGGGAACAGGAGAAGTGAGGGGAAGGAAATAATGCATAAGAAATGGGAAAAGGAAGAAGGGGAAGGAAGAGGAAAAAAAGCCCACAAGGCTCTTTCCAAGCTCACTTTCAGCAGAAATACGAAAACTTTCCCTCAGGTCTGTACTTCTTGAGTTCCCTGTAATACAGGACAGCCTCCTGAGCTCCACCTTGGCTGTGTGAGAACCAAGCAGCACTCCCAAAGGTTGTCCAGCACTTTGTGGTGCAGCTTGGCTCAGAAACACAAGAACCTGGATAAGGAAAGGTATGAGCAGTCCATGGAATCAGGCCATTCCCTGTCCCACATTGAGAGATCTTTATAACCCACCAGAGCGTTATGCTGAGGAAAAGGAAGATTTTCATCCTTTGCAGTATCTCTGAATGCCAGACATTGCTGCCTCTCCCCTCTGCCCTTCCTGGCTGTCTGCTGACCTTTTGCAGTCACATTAGGAGTGTACGTGTGCTATCGATGTGTCAGCATCACAAATGTCTAGAGTATACATTAGTATCACTTAAACATGTTTTGTCTCCACCATAGGAAACAGGTGACATTTCCATTTTCTGTATCTTTTGTTAGATTATGAAACCAAATCAGATATCAAGGAGTCGGTTCCAAAGCAGGAAGTATCAGAAGAAACAGATACACTGAGCCACCTCCAGAGCACTCTGGAATAATGATTCCCAAGAATGCAAGATTGGAGCACTCAAAAATTGGGAAGACAGTTTGAATATTCCTCAGAAAGATCCTTCCAGGGAGATGCTGAGGACGAGGACTAGAAGTATAAAGCCAGCAGAAATCAAGGATGTAAAAATCTCCCTAGAGAAGGAAAGCCAGAAAGGTGAAGAATTTGATAACTTCTTTAATCTAGGCTCAAAAAGTATTTCACATTCGAGAATTCACAGGGAGAACAAGGGGCCAGTTTCAGAAGTCAAAATACAAGTCACAACTTACGAAAGGCTTCAGAGGGTAGCCCCTCTGGCAGCCAGGTTTAGAGAAGCCCTAGAGGGGAAAGGAAGTGCAAAGAGGCATCAGGGAAGCCAGGCAGGACCCAGAGCGAGGAGAAGGAAGAGAGTTTCCAGAGGTGTTGCCTTCAGAGACAGGAGTGCCCTTGACGAGGAAAGAGGGCAACAAAACTACCCAGGAGAGAAACCCTTTATCTGTAAAGAGTGTGGAAAAGCCTTTGGTCAGAGTGCAAACCTCTCGTGCACCAAAGAATCCACACAAGGGAGAAACCTTTCCTATGTAATGAATGCGGAAAAGGCTTCAGACAGAGGTCACACCTCATACGACATCAGAGGATCCACACTGATGAGAAACCCTATGAATGCCAAGAATGTGGGAAGACCTTCAGCCAGAGCTCAAATCTCATAGTTCATCAGGGCATCCACACTGGGGAGAAATCTTTTGAATGTGGTGAATGTGGGAAAGCCTTCAGCCGGAGTTCAGGCCTCACTGTCCATCAGAGGATCCACACGGGGGAGAAGCCATTTGAGTGTAATGAATGCAGCAAAGCTTTCAGTTGTAGCTCATACCTTATTGTGCATCAGAGAATTCACACGGGAGAAACCCTACAAGTGTAATGAGTGTGGAAGAGCCTTTGGCCAGAGCTTCCATCTTATTCTCCATCAGGCAACTCATGCCCGGAAGAAACCTCAGCTGGCTACTTGGGTTAGGGCCCACTGTTAATGGGGCAGAGTTGAATGGTCATGTTATGTGCTCGCCTTCACCCAGGTCAGCATCTCATAAATACTAGGAAGTATGTGAGAGGTCATGGACTCTTCACTGCTGGAAATCTGGGTCCACAAACTCACTCTGTTTGTATGGTGTTTTATTCACTTGCCTTATTTTTGTATGTGTGCCTCCAGTCAGATTTGGAGTTCCAAGAGGTAGATGCCAGGTCCTGTCTTCTGGTTTGATTGACAGGAAACTGAGGAGCTCTTCATTTCTACAAAGTTGATGAAATATTAATTCATTGAGAAATTCCTCATATCAAGAAACTTTTAATCTGATAATCTTGCAAGATCTCACCTGCTTTGAAGATTTGTAATTTTTCCAGCATAACTCCAGCACATTAAAGCTTACTGTACTTTTCAATGTTATTTCAAAGCTTTAATGTGCTAGAGTTGGGGAGCTTAGAAGGCCCACTGTGAGCAGTACTAAAATTTAGAATGTCATATCCTCATTTAAATGTAGGCTGCCTTTAGGAATGACCAAAACAGCAAAGGATACATAGGATGATAGAGTCATCAATCAAAGGAACCCTACCAGACCAGAACTGCAGACCAGAGTTAAGAAGATGAAGTATTAAACCCTGTCCATAGGGCTAAGGAGTCTGAGCCTCTCAGAAGTGTTCTGTCAGAAACATTGCAGTCCTTGACCATTAGACATGCTAGAGGGGTGTCTTTAAAATTATCCTTCTCTCTCATCTTCAGTCGCTAGCTGCTGAGGGCTGAAATCCTAGTCTTAGGGCCTGTTCTCTTCTCTCTAGACCATATAGCTTGACTTTTCCTTACAGGAATTAAAACAGATCGTGTGTGTGTATAAAATTAAAAAGTAATATCCTAATCATCTGCCACTTATACAAAAAGATTTATTACCTTTAAAGGAAAAATATAATACGAATGTAGTATGTCTCAGTATATGCAGTCATGTGCAACATAATGATGTTTACAACAGACCACATATTTGATGGTAGTCTTATAAGGTTGTAATGGAGCTGAGAAATTCCTGTGGCCTAGTGACTCTGCAGCTGTTGTAATGTGGTAGCACAATGCAGTACTCACATGTTTGTGGTGATGCTGGTGTAAACAAGCTGACCGTGCTGCCAGTTATATAAAAGGACAGCACATGCAGTTATATACAGTGCGTAATACTTGATAATAAAGACTGTGCTACTGGTTTATGTATTTACTGTACTTTTCATTGTTATTTCAAAGTGCTCCTTCCACTTTTTTTTTAAAAGTTTACTGTAAAACAGTATTCTGTGTTTGACCAGCAGCAGCCTCATATATCTCATGTTTACCACATCTCTTGACTGCATCATTTCCTTTTGTGCTTGGTTTAATCTCATGTTTTGTTCATCATGTCCCCTAAGCATTCAAAATCCATGGCTAATTTTGCCAGTAAGAGGCTGTGTTGAGTAATTGACCTGGAAACAAAATTAGAGGTGATTAAGGACTGTGAAGGTGGAAAATCAGAGATGGTTATTGCTCACCAGTCAGGCATGTCCCATTTTACCATTGCTGCCATCCTAAAGTACAAGAGCAAAGTGATAGAAGCTATTAAAGGATCTGCTTCATTGAAGGCAATGAGACTAATAAAAATTTGAGGAGGGCCAATACCAGATATGGATAAACTTCTAATGACCTAGATTGAAGACCAGACACAGAAGCATGTCCCTCTCAGCACCATGACAATCACAGCTAAAGCAAAAAGCTTGTTATGTTGATAGAAAAGGCTGGACCTGACTATATTGTTGAATTTATTGCTAGCTCTGGGTGGTTTAAACGATTCAAGAATTGTTATTCATTACACAATTGTGAAAGTGAGTGGTAAGTCTATGAGTACTGATGTGAAGGCAGCTGAAGAATTTTTGGAAACTCTAGGTAAGCTGATTGTAGAGGAAAATTACTTCCCAGAGCAAATGTTTAATATGGATCAAACCTCCCTATTCTGGAAACAGATGCCTGAAGGGACTTTCATCCATAAGGAGGCCAAGTCAATGGCAGGTTTCAAGGCTTTGAAGGACTGGATAACAGTGTTTGGGGACAATGTTGTTGGCCACAAATTGAAACCCTTTGTGATTTGGCACAGTGAGAACCCCAGGGCCTTCAAGCATATCAGTAAGCACACACTGCCAGTGTACTACAGGAGCAATAACAAGTCATGGATGACCCAGCTTCTCTTCCAAGATGCCCTCCTGAATTGCTATTTCAGTGAAATGGAGTACTGTTTGGAGAATAACATACCTTTCAAGATTTTGCTTATTGTTGATAATGCTCCTGTACATCCTTTAGGTGATCTTTGTCTTAATATCAAACTGGTGTTTCTCCCTTTAAGCATCACCTCTTTGATCCAACCAGTGGATCAAGGAGTTATAGCAGTTCTGAAGGCCGACTACCTAAGGAGGACGTTTCCCCAGGCTGTTGCTGCTGTTATCTGAGAGAGACACTGAGAAGACACTGATGCAATTCTGGGAGGATTACAGCATCTAAGACTGCATCAAGAACCTTGCTTGGGCTTAGGATGATGTCACCAATATGTGTATGAGTGGCATCTGGAAGAAGACACTCGAGATTTGTTCATGACTTCAAAGGATTTGCCATGGATGACCAGGTTGCAAAAATTCACAAGGCTGTGGTTGAGATGGGAAACAGCTTTAACCTGGGTGTGAATGAGGATGACACTGAGGAGCTCCTAGAGGTGGTTCCTGAGGAATTGACTAATAAGGAGTTGTTAGAAATGGAACAGGGACACAGCTGAAGAAGAGGCAAAAGAAAAGGAAACTGCAGAAAACCACCATCAAGAAAATTCGCAGTAGGGAGGTTAGCAGAAGCTTTTGCAGACCTCAAGAAACTCCTTAAAAAGTTTGGGCCGGGCGCGGTGGCTCCTGCCTGTAATCCCAGCACTTTGGGAGGCCATGGCGGGCAGATCACAAGGTCAGGAGTTCGAGACCAGCCTGACCGATATGGTGAAACCCCATCTTTACTAAAAATAAAAAATAAAAAAAATTAGCTGGGTGTGGTGGCACGCACCTGTAATCTCAGCTACTAGGGAGGCTGAGGCAGGAGAATCACTTGAACCTGGGAGTCAGAGGTTGCAGTGAGCCAAGATCGCACCACTGCACTCCAGCCTGGGTAACACAGCAAGACTCTTATCCCCCCCCCCCAAAAAAAAAAAAAAAAAAAAAAAAATTGAAAACATGGACCCCAACTCCCAAAAGGTTTTCATTAATAGAGAGTCATGTTCATGGTGCATTATCTGTTTACTGGCAAGTCTATGATGAAAACAGGAAAGCAAGCAAACCACCATTGACATATTTCTGAAAAGAGGGACACCTCCTTAAGAAGAGTCCCAGGCAGGTCCTTTGTGAGTATTTCAGAAGGGGGCATTGCTATCATAGGAGATGACAGCTCCATGCATGTTACTGCCCCTGAAGACCTTCTAGTGGGACAAGATGTGAAGGTGGAAGACGATGATATTGATGATCGTGACCCTGTGGATGCCTAGGCTAACATGCTTGTGACTTAGTTTTTAACAAAAAGTTGAAGTAAATAATTTAAAAATAGAAAAATGCTTATAAAATATTTTTGTATAGCTATTCAGTGCATTTGTGTTTTAATCTGTTATTACAAAAGTCAGAAAATTTTAAAAGTTTATAAACTAAAAAGTTACATTAGGTTAACTTATTGAAGAAAATTTTTAAGTAAATTTAGTGTACTCTAAGTGTACAGTATTTGTAAAGTCTACAGAAGTGTACAGTAGTATCCTAGGCCTTCACATTCACTCACCGACTCATCCAGGACAACTTCCAGTCCTGCAAACTCTGTTCATGGTAAATGTCCTATATAAGCATACTATTTTTTATCTTTCATACCATATTTTTACTGTACCTTTTCTAAGTTATTTTTAGATACACAGATACCATTTTGTTACAATTGCCTACAGCATTCAGTACAATAATATGCTGTACAGGTTTGTAGTCTAAGAGCAGTGGGCTGTACCACATAGTTAGGGTGTAGTAGGGTGTATACCATATAGCCTAGGACTATACCGCAGAGCCTAGGATGTACTTACACATGCTATCTAGGTTGGTTTGAGTACACTCTATGATATTCACGCGACAGTGAAATCACCTAACAATGCCTTTTTCAGAACTCTCCATTGTTAAGCAGCACAGGACTGTATTGTAATGCTGGTTGCTGCCCACTGCTATGAGTTCAGCCCTCCAGTTAAGTCAGGAACTAGTCCTCTCTGGGGTATGGATCTATAGTCCCCACCACTAGAGGGTCAATTTTAGAGCTTGGTTTAACAAACTGGAAGGTTGACTTTCAAAATGTCTCCAGCTACTTCCAGGTCAATTCCAGCATGAGATATACTTTATCTTTCAATCACTAGTAGGCAAAGAGGGGGTGCTAGGAGTCAGTCACTGGCTTGACTTCCAGCAACAAGGAAAGCCTGAGGTGAATTACAGTTGCAACATCTGTCAGCTCAAGCTGCATGGCATCCGTCACAGGGAATTGAAATTTCAAAGTATAATAGTTTTTTAAGTATAAGAATAAAAAATGTCCATCCAAAGTATAAGAAAATACTTATTTCTTGCCAAATCCCCCTTCTTTGGGCAAACACCAGGACCCTTTCCCTTGTTAAAACAGCCTATTTTAACAAAGGCAAGGTGTAGGGTGTGCACAGAAACCCAGACATTCATGAAAGCAACTGCTAATCTTGTGTGTTTACACAATAAGCATCTGAAATGAGCTGTATGACTTCTTGGCTTGGGTTTGCATGAGACTTAGCATCTGTGTGAAACTGCTAGTTGTCTTGGGCAGACACCTGGCTAAGGATTGGAGGCCTGAAAATGAAGGGAAGTGACTTTTTTACTAGGACAAAAGTAAAGTAAAAAGGTTTTGCTTTGGATATAAGGGCAAAGCAGAACTAAGTGGTGAAAGGACCAAAACACTTCTGCCTGGATGGAGACAGTGGCCAGGGAAGTGACCACTGCAGCTGTACACGGCTTGGTGTGGGCTACAGGTGGAGTGTCAGGGAGACAGTAAATTGGATGGAGCGATGTCCACCCCTGGTGTTGGCTGTGGTGTCCAGACTCAGCAGCCACTCAATGCCCACAGCCCAGTCCCTTCTCCACCACTTACTGCATACCTGTGGGCAAACTTCTTAACCTTTCTGTGCCTCATTGTCCCTGTCTATAAAATGGTCGTATTAACAATCTATCTAAGGGATGCAGTGAGGATTGAGTAAAACACATTAAGAAAAGCACTGCACAGAGTAAGTGCTTAACTACTATATAAAATAAAACAAGTATTAATTTGCTTTCCTGCTCTGAGACATGGCCCAACAGTATCTTGTCTCTAGGGCAGGGCAGCAGGGGATAACCTGTACAGCCAGAGAAACTGAAATGACCAGGTTTCTCTGGAGGTGGGTGTTGGGGGATCCCAGGGACTGAATGAAGTTAATGTCTGCTGGAAGATGGGAAGGGCCAAGGGTTTACTCTCCCACTCATTTTAGAGGAGCTGTGCCATTCAGGGAAGTGGCAGAGGTAGAAATTAGAGAGTATGAGAGAAATCCATGTCCTACCAGAGGCCAAGCAGCTCTGGGTAGAGACTGGTCTCTGCCCCACAGAGTTATTCTTTGACTCTCCTCTCCTCGGCCTGCGTACTGGTTATTCTTGTCTGCACCCCAGATCCATCATCTACCTCTTTGCCCTGGGGCAGAGATCCCTATGGGCAGCATCACCCTGGGTCCCTTAGTTCTGGCTTCCTAGTGGGATGCACTGGTATGTCAGAGGGAGGCATGAGAATGGGATGGGGTACTTCTGTCTGCTACCATGGTTCTCGTCGTGGCTGTGCCCCTCTGTAACCACAGCTTCATGGCTCCAGCTACACCATTTCCTCCCGTGCCCCTTCAAGCTAGGAGTGGCAGAGGCTCTAGTTCTTGCTGCTATCTGGTGTCTCCCCATCCCCTCCCCAAACCTCTGTATATCACCCTTTCATTAAACTCTTTCCTTCCTGCCAGGTCCCAGCAGACTGCTAATTGCTGGCAACTAGGGGATCTGGAGAGCTGCACTGCATATTTACTAGACCAGGCTGCAGGACATTTGTGGGAAGCACAGACCTGTTCTTTAACAAAACATCCACACTGCAAAAGGAGCCAGTGCTAGGAAGGGTTTCAGACTCGCTGGACCTTACATCTCACACATCATGAACATTAGCAAGCACCCAGAGTGTCACTGGTATGCCTTCCATCAATCAAGCGAAGACAGTACACTGTTCCCAACATGCTTCTTGCTTTCCAGACAAGTCCTCCTTCTAGACACAACTCCTCTCCCATCAGATTTTGGGACTCCTACTCACCCTTTGAGGTTGGTTTGAATGCCACTTTTTTCACGATCCAACCCAAATCAAAGAAGCATCCACCCTCGTCTGAACTTCCCTGCAATTATCCTCAGCAGTCCTGCCACTCAGCAGGTTCTGCCTTGTGGTGGTCTTACTTCCCCTGCTGGATTGTGTTAAGAGAAGGACCAGGTCTCATTCCCTGTGGGCCCCTTAGTTCACCTAGCAAGGTACCTTTTACATAAAAGGTGCTCAGTAAATTGCTGAATGGACAATGACTAAAAAGCGTCTTTGGCCTACTTCAGCTGAGCAAGGTCACCTGTTGTAGGTACCAAAGTCTGAGAAGAGCCAGCTGAATTTCCCCACCTGCCTCCCACGCGGTCTCCCTTGTTTCCTTTTCCTCCTCTTTGCCGGTCTATCCTGAGTTCCCATCAGCTTCATTCTCCCAACACCTCCCTCCTCCGTCTATTAGTCCTCATTCTGACAATGGCTTCAAAGCTCTGAAATCACAGGTGGCAGAGAGAAGAGCTCAAAGCCCCTCATGTCCAACTCCTGTCCTGCACAGGTGTGGAAAGTGATGCTTAGTGGCTCACACAGGGTTAACCTGGTACAGGAAGCCCAGTACTGTGGGCAGGGCTTGGCCTTGGTTGGTACCACCCACACACCAGGGCTTTTGTCCTGAAACTTCTCACCTCCCCATGTGTATGTCAAGCCTGCCACTCTTAGTGACTGCACAGCCACTCTCTCCCCTCACTGGGGCCCACCTGGAGGCATTCCTTGTTTGCTTGCTCCCCTCCCTGGGCTGTCCCTTATCCACCTACTGCCAACCCATTTTCCCAGAGCTGACCCACTAAAGCTTCACCCATTTTTCCCTCCCTGTTGATCTTGCTATCTCTGCACACACTTCAGCACTGTAATCTCAGCTTGTCACCTAGTGTCCTTTACTCATTTGTGTGTTTACTGTTTATGTATCTTGTCTCTCCAAAGACACTGGGAGGCCCTTACAGGAGCCTACCGTAACCTGACAGCTAGGTTGATGACAAGGGCTCAGCTTGCTCTTTTGTGGATTCAGTGCTGGACCTGAAGCCCTGACCCATCAGCACTGGGCTCTGGCCAGGGAAGTCGGCTGGTGTTTCTTCCAGGCATGGTCCCAGATACCAGGCACTAGGCAACCATGAGGGACCTTTTAGGATATGCTCTGCCTCTGACTGGTTGGGTCATCTCAGAGAATTTGCGAAACTCTGAGTTGATTTCCTTGCCCTGGAAAGGTGGGAGCCCTGGCCAAAGGCCTTTCCATATTGGGTGCAGCAATAGGGCTTCTCCCCCGTGTTGCTCTACGAGTGAACCAGGAAGCACGAGCTGCAGCTGAAAGTCTTGCCACCCTCCAGGCACATGTGTGGCTTCTCCCCTGTGTGCACAACGAGGCTTGGTCCCTGACTGAAGGCCTTGCCACATGTGCCACAGACAAAGGGCTTCTTCCCCATGTGTACCCTCTTGTGCTACGTCAGGTGGGAGCTCCACATGAAGGCCTTGCCACACTACCCACACCCACACGGCTTCTCCCAGGTGTGGATTCTCTGATGTACGATGAAAGTGGAACTCTGGCTGAAGGCCTTGCCATACACAGTACATGCTTAGAGATTCCTGCTGGGGCAGCCAGGCTGGAGTTGTGGCGTACCTCTTTCCTGAGTTCCTTACAGTTCCGGCCTCTGTGTCCTGGGAGACATCTTTTCTTTCATTGTGGCCTGCCTGGTGTCTGGCTTGTCTCTCCTCACTTGCTTGTCTGCAGGCTGTTCTGAATGCCCTGTTCCCCTACTCCCCACTTTTCATGCTTCCAGTCTTCCAGAGAATTCTTCTTTCACATTTGTTTTTTCCGGAATCAAATCTTCCTTTTCAACTTTGGTCTTGATATCTAAACAAGACATAGAAGATAAAAACAGATATAACAAAATAAAATAAAAATAGAAACAGCTTTATATTCTAGATGGGAAACATGAGACTATAGTGAGATTTGAGGGAATTCAATAAGTAACACCCTTCTCTTCAGAGGCAATATAGCATTGAGACCAGGGGTGTGGTCTCTGGGGCCATACTGTCTGAGACTAAATCCTGTTTTTGCCATGAACAGTGATGTGACCTTTCCGTGTCTCAGTTTCCTATCTGTAAAATGGGTTAATACTAGTACCTATGTCATAGTGATGTTGTAAGAATTAAGTAAGTCAATGTACATGTACAATGTACATAAGTACAATGTATATGAAGTGTTTAGCTAGGTGTTAGCTATTATAATTTTATACTCAATACTTGAACCAACGGAGAAATAAGATGGGGAGACCAACATATCACTTACATTACTGAAAGCCTGATGTTGGTGAATGTGGCTGTATCTGCAGGCAAGTGGGGTTATGAATCCCAGGATTAGGCAGCATTAGCCACCCAAGGACGTAGTGCTGGCTGCCATGGGTTTGCTCCTGAAACACTTGCAGCACAAAGGGCCAGGGTGGAATGCATGGTTTCTGTGAAGATGCCAGACCCCAAGGGAGAGGTGGGAGGTGGACTGGCTTTCCAAAACTCACCAGTCAAATAAAATCCCTTTTTGTAGTGTGGCAAGAGTGTGTAAGGAACAGAGTAAGGCCCCAAGTGTTACACCAGTGAGCTTGCTGAAATATCAGTGGTAGGAAGCAAAGTACTTACAATCACAATTGTCCTGTATGTATACTATGGTTTCAGAGCATGGGTAGAAAAAAAGAAAAGAGAGTGTAGTAAAAAAACAAAACAAAACAAAAAACAACAACAACAAAAAAACATGCATTCTGGGAAAGAGCCAGGGATGTCACTGTCACCAAACATTTGGCTGGTAAGGGCAATGCCTGCATGCATAAAGACTGCCAAGCTGAGAGGGGGAGACAGAGACGCCTTGGAAACTGGCCAAGGCAGCAAGTGGTGGTCAGAGATGGGCTGGGCTGTGGACAGTGGCATCCTGGGAGTCACAGAGCTTGACCAAGTCACCTTCCTGGCTGGAGAGAGGCATGATGAGAACTTGTGACTCAAGAGAGAACTCAGGGATCAGATAAAGCGGGGAAAGGGAGAACAAGGGTACTGCCCAGAGGGAAGGGTGTTGAGGGCTGCCAGGGTTGGCAGTAGGGGAGGCAGAGAGATGTGGCTCCCTAGCCTCACAACCCACGAGCTCAGTCCAGGCAGGAAGAGAAAGCACAAGCACAAAGAAGCAGGGCAAGCCAATGCTCCAAAGTGTGGGGAGGGACACAGGCAGGGCCCTTTCCTCCTCCTAAACTATAGGAAATATAGCAGGAAAGAAGGACCCTATTCTAGGAGGTCCAGGAGGAGGAGCTCAGGCTTTTGCTTCCAGGAGGGCTGAAGAAGCAGAGGAGTGTGGAAATGCTAATTAGCAGAGCACTGTCCCAAGGACAGAGATGGCCATGGTCCACTCTAGGCCCTAGCCCTCCAGTTAGATCTCGATATGGTTTGGCTATGTCTCCCCCAAATCTCATCTTGAATTGTAACTCCCACAATTCCCACATGTCATGGGGGAAACCCAGTGGGAGGTAATTGAATCATGGGGGCAGGTCTTTCTCGTGCTGTTCTTGTAATAGTGAATAAGTCTCACAAGATCTGGCAGTTTTAAAAATGGGGAGTTTCCCTGCACAAGCTCTCTCTTTGCCTGCTGCCACCCATGTAAGATGTGACTTGCTTCTCCTTGCCTTCCGCCATGATTGTGAGGTTTCCCCAGCCATGTGGAACTCTAAGTCCACTAAACCTCTTTTTCTTCCCAGCCTTGGGTATGTCTTTATCAGCAGCATGAAAATGAACTAATACAGATATTTTCTCCTATTCCCCAACCCTCTTCTTGGCTTCCTTAGGCTTTCTGGTTGTACCCATGTTCCTCAACAAAGATTTCCTATCTCTGTATCTTTCCTCTCACCTTCTGCATGGTTTGGAATACCCAATCCTTGTCCTCTAAAACTGCTCATCCATCCACCCACCCATTCATTCATCCATCCATCCATCTATCCACCCAACCACCCATCTACCCACCCATCAGGCCTGGCTCAAGTCACTCCTCCTTTAGGAAGCCTTCTCCCATCCTTCCCACAGCTCCTAGTAACTGTGCTCCCTCCTCTATCCTTGACTACCTCTGCCATCCATCCCCATTTCTTTGGCAATGACCTTACATGTTTTGGTGAATTAGATTTCTCTTTCCCATGTATCCATCTTATCTTCACAACTAGGCTGTGTGTTTCTCTAGGGCAACATCTGAATCCTATCAGGCCCTGTAGCATTCTTAACCTGGTGTACTTGTGCTTGTATCTGTGAAGACACCATTCTGGTTGGCACAGTCCCTGCCCTCACATCTGCCAACAAGTAAAATGTTTATCCTGCCTCCCTTGGGCCCCAGAATTAGCACTAGTGCACATCTGGCAAAATGCTCAGGATGGCTCTGAATGACTGGTTTTGGCGTGAAGGTCACCCTGAGGACCACTATGCTTGCCAGACAGCCACAGCTAACCAAGGGGAAAGAATTTTGGGGGGTTTGGCTCTTTGTTTTGGGGAGTTATTACAAAGAATTTGGATCATGACCCAGGAAAACCACCTAAGCAAGTTCTTTGTGTAATTAATGTGAAATTGTGGTGCCATGATGGGCTGGCAATGGGTGTTTGGTAGACAGAACCCTTGTGGCCTCCAGCCTGGCCTGGCATCTGAAGCCAGGTCTGCTCACAGGGCTGGGGGACACATTCTCTCTCGTGTTTCCCTTCATGGATAGCTCAGCACCTTGGAGTAATTCAGAAAGAGATGTCTGCTAACTGACCAGGGGGGAAATGGCCTTTCCCAAGACATACAAAACCTGTTTGGCAGCCTTGGGGATGGCTAGGCCCTGAAGCCTGGGTTCTGAGAGGTGCACTCTGCTGAGAGTGTCAGAGACCCACATTTCTGAGGCGTGGTGATGAAGACCCAGTGGAAAGCGGCCTTACCCAGGCTGGCTGAGGCCTCTCAATTCAGCCCTAGCAGCAATTCTCCAACAGTGGCCCTTGGGGCAGGAAACGGATGGGTCCCAGGCAGCAGGTAGCCTTAGAGGGCTGAAGTCAGAGGAAGCTCCGGCCCTACTCTCAGGGTGGCTTTCTCCTAGAGCTCATGCTGTTGTCACCAGGCTAGTACTGAGACCTGGAAAAATAATTGTGGAGAAAAGTTCACTGATGGCCTTGGGAGGGGAAGAAGGTCACAGTGCTGACCCTACCTTCTCCCGCTCCTTTTGCTGGTGGGCAGTGGAGAGAACCCATAATAAGTAAAGGTAAACTTTCAGGGAGGGTCTGGTGTTTAAAGGCAAAAAACACTGAGGAGTCATCTCCAGGAGGGGGCCCTGGCCCCATGCAGCCCATGGAAGCATCCCTCCCAAAGAGCATCCCTTCTCTTCTTGGACAATGACCCCACCCTGGTTAATAACCACAGCGATGTCAAATGACTGAACTGTTTACAGCCCTGTCCTGTCCCAGTCTCCTTTGATGCATACCACCCAGTGAAGCTGGCAGGGCAGGAAATGCTGCTTCATTTGACAGGCAAGGACATTGACTTCTCTGAGATGACCTAACCAGTCAGAAGCAGAACAGGTCCTGAAAGGCCCCTCATGGCTGCCTGGTGCTTGGCACTTGGTAGCAGCTGGGCAGTTGGACACTGAGTGAGTAAGAGAGAATAAAATTAGCCTGGTGCATCTCTCACACCTAAGGGCCACGCCTCACCTGTGAATAAAGAATGGCTTATGAGAAAATGAGTTGCAGCCCTACCCTGGAAACCCCTGGTTCTTTCACCATACTCTTCTAGGGCCAGCCATATTCCCACCTCTCACCTTTGGTTGTGGCCCACCAAGCTAAGATGGGAAATGCCAGCCCTTAGCCCTGGTGGGGGTGTTCCCAAGGCAAGAACCACTGGCCCGGGGCTGCTCCTCCTTCAGGCTCACAGGACTCATCCTCATCTGTGTGCACCTCACTCTCATTCGAACCCATGATGGAAGACAGAAAACCCTTTGGTTCTTTGGGATCATCAGGTGTCACCTAAAGGGACAGTAAATACTGTTTGCCAGAGACCTGTCCCATCCCAGGAGGATTATCAGCTCCTTAAGGAGGCAGGGGCATCTTGGGACCAGGCCCTTGTGAATGTAGTTCATGACCGTGGGCATCTATGGTTTCAAAGGCCTAGCTTTGCCCACTAGGGTGGAAGGAAGGAAAGGTGCTCCAGCCCACCCCAGCCTCTGGAAGCCACTCTGGCCCCTACAGCTGTCTGGGACCAGAGACCATTCATCCTGCTCCTTCCTCGTAGGGCTTGTGTGGGGGGATCAGGTGTGGTCCAGACCCTGCCGGGGACTCTTATTTCCAGAGACAACCCCCCATAGCATCTTCTGGCCCAAGGGGTCACAGAACTATGTGGCTCCTTCTTCAGCACAGTGGCCCCTTAGGCTCTAAACAGATTCTCCCCCTTGGGACCTGAGTTGTGACTTCACATCTTGCCTCCCTCAGACAAGGCCTCTGCTTGTCATTCGTTAAGCGTTCACCACAGAACAAGGCTCTGGAAGCACGGCTGAGGTCCATGTATAAGGCAGTCAGGGGCAGGCGCCCCACGTTGCACTGTGAACGTAAAATGTTTTCCAATCAGGTAAGGCTTGGTTTTCTTTTATCCATGCCTACCCTGTCCTCCAGAAGGCCACAGCAGGCCTATGCAACCAGGCAGCCTTCTAATCGTTACAAAGCCATTTCTTACCCCTCATTTCACCCCAGCCTCACAATGGCAAGAGAGAACTCACGTCAGAGAGCTTAGGGATCTGTTCTGGGTTGGGAGGTGAGGAACAGGGCCAGCCTAGAATGCCCTCTTCCCCACCTGCCTTCAGGAGTATGGTCTGGTTTCTGCCCTGCCCACCTAAGGCCAGAGAAAGCAGTGGGCAGCACAAGGGTCCCAGGGTCCTGGAGGAAGCCGCCCTTTTCCTCCCTGAACTGGGCTCCTCTTCCAGGACACCACATCTGATCCTGACTCCTACCCTTACTGCCCACCTCCACCTGCATGTCACTGCTCTTCTCCTTGCCCATTCCCGATTCTTCCCCTTCCCCTGCCCCCATAGCTGCAGCCTCCTCCATTGCCTCCCATATCTCAAGCTCTAGCCCCTCCTTCTCTTTCCTTCCCCCAACACACCACCCACCCCAGATTAGGGCCTGTCCCTAGCCTCCAGGCTGCAGCCCCCCACCAGCCCCAACCCCACCCCATCCGAGGGTACAGCCCCTTCTGTTCTCCCTTTCTCAGACTGCCCATTCCTCCCTCAGCTTGCTCTGCTCTTCGCTGGTCTTGCTGCCGGGCTTCCCGGACACCCTGCTTTTGACTAGCTCAATGAGTCTGGCGAGGGCAGAAGGCCCTGGTGCAAGCTTCTTGCCTGGCTGCTCTAGTAAGTTGGGAGATGTCTTTGTCTATGTGTTTTTCCTGCTTGGTTCTTCCACCTGGATGCCAGAGGAAAAGGGGTGGGAGGCAGGGCCAAGACCTGACTCTGTCCTTATCCACAAAGAATTTTGAAGGGACCACTCTCAAGGGACTAGAAATCATGGGAGAACATATCATCTTGAAGAGGGAAAGTCTATGATTTCATATTAAATTTTAAATATCCAAACAGCAAAATTAAGTAAGACAAACAATAAACCTGGGAAAATATTTGCAACACATATAGCAGATAAGGGTAATTTCTTTATCGTTTGTACAAATCGATTATTAAAAGGATGAACAGAAAAACTGCTAAAGAACGCGAGTAAGCAAGTCACAGAAAATAAATACACATGGCTTTTAAACATGGGATATGGTACCCAGTTTCACTCATAGTTGAGTCCAAATTAAAATATGAGAGCATTTTTCATTTATGAGATCAGAAACAACACAATAGTTTCAGAGGATTCAGGGGAATGGGCATTTTCACACACACTGGGAACTAAATTTCCAATTTTTATCAAAATATCAAATGCACCTACCATTTAATTTCATCAATTTATCCAAGGACAGTGTGCGGGGATATTCGGCACAGTACTGTTTGTAATAGCAAAAGGCAGAAAAGAACCTAGAGGCCCACCAACAGGGGGACTCTATGAATTATGGTACATTCATACAATGGAGTATCACAAAGCAATGAAAAAAAGAATGAGGTATATCTTACAGGCTAATATAAAGCCATCTCCAAGACACTGAAAAAAGCAAGGTGTAGACTGTGTATCTTAAGCTTTCATTTGTTTTTTCGTGTTTCTTTAAGGGCGATACATAAGGTTGTAAATACTGGGACTATATTGAGGAAAGATCCTCAAGAAATTTAACAATAGCTACCACTGGGGTAGGAGACTGGTCGTGTGGACTGGGAGTCTCACATCTCTGTATGCTTTTGCACCATTGATCTTTTTACTACAGGCAAGCACTGCTCTTTCAATTTAACAAAGAACTCTTACATGTGGAGAGGAGCCCTTAGGGGTGCACTGAGAAGTTCACCTGGGAGGAAGGGGCACAGACTTGTACATCAGAGTTGTTCCAGTCCTGACTGGGACTACTGGTTTTGCAAATGGCGTAAGAGAACATCCCTCCTCACGTGAGGATTAAGTGAGATAAAACACACTTGGCATTTAGTATGGTGCCTGGCACACAGGAACCCCTCAACTAACAGTAGTGATGATTACAACCTTGCTATTGGTTCAGTAGTGGGACTTGCCTTGAGGGAACTCCACTCCTTGGAGGGAAAATACCAGAGATCACAGGAATTCTGGAAAACCACACATGGTACAAGTGGGGAAACTAGCTGGTGTCAGGGTAGCCTACAAGAGCCAGGTAGCCTGCTAGGAGTTGGGTTGTCTCCTCCCTTGTCTCCAGCCCTTCCCAACATCAGAGAGGCATTAGCCACTGTGAAGACAGGGTAGTTCCAGAGAACTGCAAGGAAAGCAGTGCCTCTCGGACCTGGGCCTGGCCTCGTTTGTCATATCGTAGGTCTCACCAGGATGTAGAGGCCCAGACCTCTGGCTTGGGAATT
This sequence comes from Macaca thibetana thibetana, assembly GCF_024542745.1. Classification (NCBI taxonomy): domain Eukaryota; kingdom Metazoa; phylum Chordata; class Mammalia; order Primates; family Cercopithecidae; genus Macaca; species Macaca thibetana. The sequence continues at coordinate 98,881,000 of NC_065579.1, read as the reverse complement.
TGCTGCTTGATCTTCCGTGTCCCTTGAAGTCTGCTCATTTTGTCTTCAAAACATCACATCTATTCCTTCTCCTTTGGCCCCCTTCTAGTGGCTGGGTCAGAATCCCACCATCTCTCTTGGGCTCTGAAAAAAACTGCCAGTATGGTCTTCAGGATTCCTTTCTCCCCTCACCAGCTCAGCCTTCACAGTCCAGCCAGGACAATGTCACAAATACATATTCCTCTGCTGAACTCCTTCACCTGGTATTAGGTTCTTGGTAACCATAAAATGCTAACAATGGATAAAAACAGGGACCTTATTTCTCCAGACCCTTATTCTATTATTCCCCATTACCCATTTCACACTTCACAAGAAAGTCTCACCACTCTGAACAAGCCATGATCTTTCTATTAACCTTCCCCTCCTGATCATAAAAGTAATTCAGGCTTACTGTAGAAAATGTAGACAATGCCGAAAATTTAACCACAGTTAACCCCCAATTTCTTTCCTTCCTATGCATGTGCATCTTAGAAAACTCGGCTCTCTGTACAGTGTTTTATTTTGTACTTTGCATTATTTATTTAATATTACTGTGTGCTATTATCATATCACTATTCTTTTAATTATGACCTTTAGCGGTTGCACAATATTCCATAGTATTATAACTTATTTAATCATTCCCCTATTGTTACTTAGGTTAGTCACTTATTTTTTGTGAAATGAGTAACATTGACATGTATGTAAATCATTGTACAAATACTCATTCTTAAGATAGCTTTCTAAAAGTGGTACTGCTGTATGAAAGGATATCAACATTCTTTTAAAAATGGTTTAACTTCCCCTAAAATAACAATGGGAAAAAATGGTTAAAATGTGTAATGATGAGGCTGGGCGCAGTGGCTCATGCTTGTAATCCCAGTTCTTTGGGAGGCCGAGGTGGGCAGATCACTGGAGGTCAGGACTTGGAGACCAGCCTGGCCAACATGGTGAAATCCCGTCTCCACTAAAAAATACAAAAAAAAAAATTAGCTGGGCATGGGCATGGTGGCATGTTCCCGTAATCTCAGCTACTCAGGAGGCTGAGGCAGGAGAACTGCTTGAACCCGGGAGGCGGAGGGTGCAGTGAGCCGAGATCGCCCCATTGCACTCCAGCCTGGGCAACAAGAGCAAAACTCCGTCTCAAAAAAAAAAAAAAAAAAAAGTATAACGAAGAGATAAAAGGAAAAAATTTCTAGAAGATGGAAAATGAATGATGTGGTAACTAAGAAAGCTGGGTGGAGGGAGTAACAGCTTGGAGCTCTTGCTGAGAGCTATCCAATGGAAGGAACTAGCTGATCTACCCTGCTCAACCCCGAAGACTTGGAATTTCAAAACTCCAGGTACAATGAAGGGCGGGAGGCAGAAGTGGATCTAATAATAAGGGCATTAACTGGAATTCTGTAATAACACTTGGCTTCCTTCCCTCCACTTCTAGAAAAGCACTTAACAGCATCTAAACCCCAGACAAAAATATCAGAGGATTTTTGCGATTAAATGTAAGAGCCCAAGGCAAAATATTCTGTATTCTGGCATTTAGGGGTCTCCAGGGAAATAGTGGGCAAATTTCACTCCTACACACAGAGGTCTCAATTAGGCTTTTAATTCACAGACACACTCACACACGCGCACACATGTACATGGGTGTAAGAATCACAACACATTTGAGGAAAGTCTCTAATGAGAGTAAACAAGGTAAATAGAGGGGAAAAAGGACCCAGTGGCAGGGGCATGAAGGGAATAAAGATAATTCATGTGACAGAAGACACTTTTAAGAAAAGGCTCTCAGAAATTAAACTAGTTACTGTTAAAATTGTTACTGTTAAAAATATTATTCATTAGAAAATAAGGTACTCTTCTCATAGTGGCACAAGACAAAGAAATGGAAATAATGAATGCAGCTAAGGATCAATCCACAAGGTCCAACATTTGATTAGCAGAAACTCTATAAAGAGTAAAAACAGAAGGAAAAAAAAAAAACATGGAAAGGGGGAATAGTCATATAAAAAATGAGAAAATTTCCAAGAGTAGGAGTACCTGAGTCTCTAGATTGAAAAATTCCACTGAGCATTAGGGAATTGAATACATCAAAGATAAAGAAGAGACTTTAAAAGCTTCCAGGCATAAGGGTGGGAAAACAGATCACTGTAATGTAAATACTATTTATTGTCAAATAAATAAGTATCAGATTGGAATCAGGCATCTCAGCAGCAGTGGATGCTGTAAGTCAGTGAAGTGATGGCTACAAACTTCTAGGGAAATTTTTCAACCTAGAATTCCAACCCCATCAAATTACCATCAAGTGAGAAGTCAGAGAAAGACATATAAACACTCAACAACTTTGCCTTCCATGTACTTTTTCCTGACAGGAGACTTGACATGTACTATAGTAAAATGATGAAGTAAATAAAGAAAAAAGAAGACACAGAATTCAGGAAACAGTTGAGTCCAGTGTAACAACAGAATAATAAGCAGAAAGGGCATCAAAAACAGACTAGAGCAGGAGGCTGAAAGGGGAATATACAGCGAGAAAAGAAGTGAATTCAACAGAGTATTTAATTGAATGGAGAATTTGAAGATGACTGAGAGTGTGTGGAAAGCAACCAGCACAAGGTAAAAAGAAAGGCAAGTAGAAACTTCAGTAAAAACAAAAAGCTGATCCCAAAAGGAAATATAAACACAGTAGGCTAAGATCTGCAGTCAACAATATTCACATGGTCATAATAATGTTCATGCTGTTTATTTTCAGCTTTTGAAATCTATCAATAAACAAACCATAACATCCTAACTGGTTACAGAATAGAATTTAAGAATTATCAGACTTGATAATGTAAGAGACAACAATGTGGAAAAGGGAAAGAGAAAGGAAGGGAAGGGTCCCTCCAACATACCACAAAATGGAGAATTGAGATATGGTTTATAGTTAATATAATAAACTAGATATGCAAATATAATAATTTATTTTTATAAAATTCTTGCTCCTTATAGAAATACAGAAATTACTAAAACAAACAAAGAAACAAAATCCCTCTTAGTAACCCATAATCCTATTATCCAGAGTATATGGGTTTGAAGCTAAGCCTGGAATTAACCATCTGTATGGCTGCAAGTCATTTAACCATTTATGATATTTTCTTATTTCCTTTAGGTAATTTATCTATATACTTTTAAATAGTATATAGTATATATAACAGCAACAGTACATGAGAAGTGTATTATACACACAATTTTTAATCCAGATTTTTTCACTTTAAAGCAAAAAGGTAAATCCCTGGATACACAGCATATCATGCACTCGTATACGCATATCAATAAATATACTTCTGAATATGCCTTTGGCCATAAGGCAGTCAGGGGTTTCCCAGAGATGGAACTTGAACCAAATATTAGAAGAAACTAAGCTTACAAAAATAGAAGGGGACTGAGTGGGAAGTAGTGATGAGGTATTATAGGCACTGAGAAAAGTGTGAGCAAAGGCACAGAGGAGAGCAAGCACGTGCCTCTAGGCTGCACTAAAAGGCGCCTGAGAGTGAAGAGATGAGGCTGGAAAGCGATTATGAAGAGCTCAGTGAATCATGTTAGGGATCCTGATATTTTTCCCATAACAAGACATGACAACAGGGCTAGTGGACCAGGTTTGCGTTGGCACTCCAGAATCTAGCATGACGTTCACCACAAAGGGAACACAAAATGTTTTTGTAATGAATGATGCTTAGGAAGGCAGAAATAGCTTCCGGACATTCAATCTGGGTGCCCCAGGTGGTGGGGATAATGTCATTTGATGAGGGAAGGAATCCAGGAGAAAAACAAATTTTAAAGGTTATGCGTCTGGGCAACATTCTTAGCGATTCTGAAACCTAACCTCATTTAAAAAAAAGTCACTGGTGATTATGTAATACATCCCCAGTTTAGATTTTAGGCCCTAGATTTATGTATTGGCTTCAGGAAGCCTGCATAACCTCCAAGTAAGCACAAGATTTAATCTGCAACGCACATTTCTTAGGAGAAGAGGATCCACAATCTTCCCTGGATTTCCAAAGTGGCTGCAACCCCAGAAAGGTTGCAGTGCCTACAATGGATGAGCAAGTGGAGAGGTGCCAGATGTAGGAGAGGGACAACTACCTGAGAAAGGGAGGGGATATAGAGCAGATGAACAATTAGCTTTGTCCAAAGTCACCTCTTCCTAAGCCTCGAGGAATTTATGGCTGTGTTTGAGTGTGTAACTGTGTGTTAGGGATTGAAGTCTTTCTCCTGTGCTCCCAGAGTACTGTGATTTCACCATCAGTTTTGCATCACTGTGCTCCACTTAATACATATCTGTTGGTCTCATTTGAGGATGAGGACAGATTTCCTGGCCCTACTCTTAATGCCAATCACTAGGCCTGCAACAGAGCTCTCAGCTTGACAGCTAAAAGTCTGATAGCTCTCAGCAACTTAGGAAAATGGGGCTTCAGAGTTCTCAACCACTCCTAGCAAGGCTACCCAAAAAAGATGGGAGATGAGTCCAAAGAATAGGAAACTAAGCAAACTGACAAAATGTGGTCACTCCTCCCTTATTATAAACCATAAAGAAAATGGCAGGCTGCAATTTATTTTCAGGGCTGGAATCAGGAGGGAGAGTTATTAGCTGGGGAAGGATCTGATCTGTCTAGTAATCAATCCACTTGGCTCACATGATTTGTGCAGAATCAGAGGCCCTGAACCTAGATGCAGGTTTGTGGAAACTGAGATCTGGAGATGAAATCCAAGTAGAAATGTAAAAGGTCATAATACATACCAAAAGTATGTTATGTAAAACTTGGTTTACTCATATAAATGTCTGGTATATTCACTTAAATACAAATAAAATAAGTTAGGTGGCAGAATCCTCTAACATCCAATGGTTGGCAGAGGCACTGATGGACACCTAATGCAGCCAGTGTAAAGTAAGTGTCCTGTTCTGCTAAAAATACATAGAATGCTTTGCACATACAGATCCTTATCCTGGAGCACCCCCCACCCCCTCCACCTTTGATCACACACATTCTTGACCTGCAGCCTTTACTTTTTGCTACAGTGGTTCATCACCTTTGCTTGTCACTGTAATCCCCTCCAGAGTTTTGAAAAATACTGAGGTCTAGAAATGGAAATTTTAAAAAAGTGCCCAAGGTGATTCTAACATGAAGCCAAGGTTTAAAACCACTGCTTTACTGCAAGGTTGGGTCAGTGAATCTCAAACCTAGTTTTGCATCATAATCGCCTGGGTAGCTTTTCTGAACTACCTATGAGTGAAAATCACAATCCTCCATAACTTAATATTCAATTACAAGGATAAACATATGTGATAGTAGAATGGTTTAACTGTCTTAATGGTCATAAATCCCAGCAGGTATTTTTTTTCAGCAAAGTAGTTTTGGTCTCTTGGGGGGTCAAGGTCACACAGTTATCTCAAATCTTCAGACCTGCTCTCCTTATATTCTCAGTTTCCTGATAAGGGAGGGGAAAAAAACTAACTTGTTCTTACTCTCAGCAGAGACAGGTGGTGGTTTCTTTGGGTCTCTCCATTCCATCAGGGAGACTGGAACAGTCACTGTTAGGATTGGTGAGGGCATGAGTATGTGATCCTACTTTTGAATCCTTTTGATTTCTTGTATTTGTGTCTCTATGATTTAGAACAAAACTGCAAAAATAAGTTGCATATGTTTTGACAAAAAAATAGATGAGGGAGGAAAAAGGAAATTAATAAGCTTTCTTGTGTATGCCTTCTCTATGTGAAAATGCACTGTAGGCCAGCCATGGTAGCTCGTGCCTGTATTCCTGACACTCTGGGAGGCCGAGGCAGGTGGATCACCTGAGGTCAGGAGTTCGAGACCAGCCTGGCCAACATAGTGCAACCTCATCTCTACTAAAAATACAAAAAAGGCTGGACAGTGGCTTACTCCTTAATCCCAGCACTTTGGGAGGCTGAAGCAGGTGGATCATGAGGTCAGGAGTTTAAGAGTAGCCTGACCAACCCCGTGGCTACTAAAAATACAAAAATTAGCCGGGGGTGGTGGTGTGCACCTGTAGTCTCAGCTACTCAGGAAGTTGAGGCAAGAGAATCGCCTGAACCCGGGAGGCAGAGGTTGCAGTGAGCCAAGATCGCGCCACTGTACTCCAGCCTGGGCGAGAGCAAGACTCCGTCTCAAAAAAAACAAAAAACAAAAAAACAAAAAAAACTGGCCAGGCGTGGTGGCACTCACCTGTAGTCCCAGCTACTCAGAAGACTGAGGTGACAATTACTTGAACCTGGGAGGCAGAGGTTGCAGTGAGCCGAGATCGTGCCACTGTACTCCAGCCTAAGCAACACAGCCAAGACTTCATTTCAAAAACAAAAAACAAACCAAAAAAAGTGCTCTATAAACTAGAAAACACTATGTGATTAATATTTAGTCTTGCAGAAATGTGATAATAAATGCATGGGACTTCTGCATGAGAGTTGCATCAGGCTCAGCATTTATGATAAATGCTCTCGTATGCCCTGAGGCACTGGAATAGCGTGGAGGGACAGAGCCAGAAATCAGGAGACCACATAGTCTTAGGTTTGCTGATTTCTGGTCACAGTGCCTAAGGCACTCCCCAAAATCTGTCACATCAGCTTCCTCACCTGAAAAATGGGACTACATACCCCTTTGTCTCCCCCACAGGTCTGCATCGGGATTACAGGTAGTGAGGCAAGTGGCATGGCAGAACACAGAATCTAGATTCAGATCCTGGACTTGGATATAAGCTGTCACTTGTTACTTGGCCTTGCGCTAAATGACCATTCTCAGGTAAACAGGCAACCACCTCTTTCAGTGTTGTAAGGACTAAGGTAGTGATCTATGTGAATGCGTCAGATACATGCCAGGTATCATGGTCAATACATAAGGGTACACAACAAAGAATAAAAGTTCTGTATAAATACAAGGCAATATTATTACATATTACCTACTGCATAGTTTAATAAACCATTCTTCCAGGAGTAAAGGCTCAATGGTAACAAAGATATCTTACCTTAGCCAGTTTCTTCATCCCTCTAAAAGTTTTCATATTCCAACACCTCTGAATTTCTCAAAAAATCAAATTAAGACCTTAGGAATCTTACTTCCACCTTCCCTCTCCCTTCACTTTCCCTCTTAGGTCCTCTCAGAATGAGAAGAGCTCCACCATTTCTTCTGAACACCATCCAGAATGTCAGAATGAAACCCAAACTGAGACCCCTGCCTGGACTTGAGCAGAATGACAGCAGAGACAACTGGGGCATGCCTCTAGGCAAGCTTTATTCTTTGACTCCTTTATCCAGGAAGGGGCTGTTAGTTGCATCTCACCCAAATGGAATGTGATAGGAACTGGGGGCTTGAGATGTTTGGAGAAGGAGCTGTTGATCTGGGCAAATGAATATAGCTAGTGTGTGGTGTCCATCAATCCTTGAGTGCTTGGCCATGCAGACTAGGGAATGGTCAGAATAGACTCAGAGGTCCCCAGATCTTTACAATACCAAGGTTCAAGAGGTATAGACAGTAAGGAAAAAGTCCATTTCCTATTTCTGTCCATTTTCAGTAAAGTTTTTTTGTTTTGACTGACTTTCTAAAAATTACCTAGGAAATGGAAAGCTTATAAACGTTCATAAGTGAATTGTTGAACTGATACCCCAAGTGGTTTCCTTACCTAGTCACCACTTAACCAGAAATATTAGAATACACAGTTCAACCAGAATTCAACCAGGCAGATAACCTGCCTGTTGCTTAAGCAATCATCAGAGTTTTAAAAAACAAAATTAAGCAAAAAAGACCTTTCCCCAAATAGCATCATTACCACTTAGCTTTGTATGACCCATTCCTAAGAAAGCCACATTCCACTTCAGAAAACATGACCGCTTAAGGTACAGTTAAAACAAAGTCCTTGCCTTTAGGTGCTTACTTTTTGTTTTCTTTAAATTAGCCTCTGAAATGCTTTCTTGTGTTTTGTGCTGCATTCCTGAAAACTCTAACTTTTAAGGACATAGCCCTCACTTTTATAGAGGAGGAAGAAAACAGCAAAGAGGTGTCTCATTAGGGAGGCAGAAGGTTATGACCAATGCTGGAGGTCTTCCTCTTCCTTACTTGTTATTCAACAAGATGGGTTCTGTGGTGTCGCATGAGGTGTGAGTTGGAAATGAAAGCTGCACCACACTTCTCACATTCATAGGGCTTCTCCCCGGTGTGGGTTCTCTGGTGCACGGTGAGGCTCGACCTCTGTCTGAAGGCCTTCCCACACTCATTACATGTGTAAGGTTTTTCTCCATTATGAATTCTCTGATGAATAAGTAGGTATGAGCTACATGTGAAGGCCTTCCCACATTCATTACATACGTAAGGAAGATCTCCACTGTGAATTCTCTGGTGGACAATAAGGCAAGAGAGCTGACTGAAGGCTTTCCCACATTCGCTGCAGTCGTAAGGTTTCTCTGCAGTGTGAATTCTCTGGTGCACAATAAGGTGTGAAAAACAACTAAAGGCTTTCCCACACTCTTTACACTCATATGGCTTCTCACCAGTATGGCTTCGCTGATGTACAATGAGATTTGCACTCTGGGTAAAGGCTTTGCCACAATCGTTACAAGCAAAGGGCTTCTCCCCAGTGTGGATCCTCTGGTGGACAATGAGGTTTGAGCTCCTAGTAAATGTTTTCCCACATTCATTACATTCATAGCATTTTTCTGTAATGTGGACTTTCTGGTGCCGAGCAAGTTGTGAGCTGTAACTAAAGGCTTTCTCACATTCACTGCACTTAAAAGTTTTTTCTAAGGAGTGGATTTTTTGATGTACAGTAAGATTTGAACTCTGAGTGAAGGCTTTCCCACATTTTGAGCAAACATAAGGTTTCTGTCCAGTGTGGATTCTCTGATGCACAACGAGGTTTGCACTTTGAATGAAGGCCTTCCCACACTCATGACATTCAAAGGGTTTCTCTCCAGTGTGGATTCGCTGATGCACAACGAGGTTTGCACTCTGACTAAATCCTTTCCCACACACGCTACATGTAAAAGGCTTTTGCCCAAGCTGGGTTTTTGGATTTTTAACAGCGCCAGAATTAAGGCTGTATTTTCCCCCAGATTTCTTACATTTCTGGTTTTCTTCTTCTTTGAAGCTTTCAGATAACTGACGGTCATTCACTATCACTTGTCTGAAATCTTTCTTTTCCCTCTTTATTCTCTGCCTCTTTATCATGTTTCCTTTTTCACAAGCTTCTCCTAACTCAGGTCCTTGAGGATCAGCTTTCTGGATTCTTTCTGATATGATGAGGGGTTTTTCAGCTTCCTCACATATCTCAGTTTTTGGAACCAGTAACTGTAGGTTCTTGGTTTCATCACCTGAACCAAGAAACAGACAATACAAATGTTAGCTTTCTCTGGCCTAGAAAAACAATAGGATCATCAAGTCATAAAAGGGAGTATGTGATCTCAGCACCTCCACAAAATGGCTTCATCAAAAAAAAGAATCCCATCACATGTTACCTCTCCTCCATAGGTTCTTCAGCTGGGGCTTTGCCCTCCTCTCTACCTACAGCAGAATCCACTGACTCATGGTCTTTCCAGCACTTCCACTTGCCTCCATTAGACACTTAACCCCACTGCCTCATGCCAGGGAGGCCCAATCTCCAGACAGCGCTCCTCCTGGCTGTATGATGACTGCCCTTGCAATGAAGACCAGTTATGAAGGACACGAGCCTCTCCCTAGGCTTGCCTTCTTACCTTAGCTACTTAGTGTGGATTTGCTTACAACCCACCAGTTAATTAGGGAGATTTGCTACCTGTAAACAAAGATCTAGCAACTGAGGTTTCTGTGTCTGAGGATACTGGATATCAAAGAAAGGATAAGCATGGACAGAAAGGGTAACACTGGCTGCCAAGATAGCCACAGCAGCCAAAAGCATATGAAACGCTGTGAGGTCCTGCAGCATATAGGTTAAGAACATGGATTCTAGAGCCAGACTGCCTGGTTTCAAATCTCTGCTCTGACACTAACTAGCTGCATGACTTTGGGCTACTTAACTCCTGTGTGCCTCAGTTTCCCAATCTCTAAAACAGGGATACTAATAGTATCTACCTCATAAGGCTGTGAGTATATTAATGGAGTTGCTCTATGTCAACTACTAAGGCATTGTCTGGAATACAGTCAGTGTTCTGAATGTGTGCAGCAACTTTGAGGCTGACTGATGATGTTGTGAGGGGTTAGAAGGAAAGATGAATGCTCAGGGGAGGGGAGTTGCTACGGTGATAGACAGCTACACTAGGAGAATTAAAAAAGAAACCATACATGGCATACTCTTACCCTTGTGTCATAGGAATAGCTTAGCATTGTGTCAAGGAAAGCTGACCTTGTTGAGTTGTGGCATAGCCTGCTCCACAATGGCAGAAAATATCATGAGAACATCAAAACACCCTCAAGCTTTATGATACTGATTAGTCTCTGGATGCTTTACATTGCTTCAGAATCTAATGGTATCAAAAAGGAGTCCTGCTATCAGTAACATCATAGTTCTTTATGTTTGTCTCCTCTGCACCCTCACTTTCCTTGACCTTGAAATGTGCAACCATATAACCCAGTTTTGGCACAGTGAACCCTTAACAAGTGTTTGTCAGTTAAACCAAGCTCAAGAAATAAGGCAAGTGAAATAAAGGGAAACAGGAATGGGTGGCAAGCCTGTAGAGGAGGGAAGTATTCCCACTGGTGATGTCAGCTCAGAAATGAGCAGTGGTGCTGTGAGCTTCAGGTTATAACTGCTGCTACTGCACGGTGGGGAGACTAGCACCCATGAGAGGGAAATATCCTACAGGATGACCATCCAACCAATGATATGAGTGGGTGCGACAAGGATGTTGGAGTGGTACAAAGCAATATTGGGGGTAGGAAAACAGCCTGGTTTGATTGCCTGGTTAAGAGTATGGTAATCCGAAATTCTATCACAATCGTTCAGACAAGATGAGCAGTGTCAGAGGAATTAAATGCCCAAGTGCTGGATATAGTAGAGCCCCAGATATGACAAACAATAAAAATCTGAAATGCTGGCAGGTCGCAGTGGCTCACGCCTGTAATCCCAGCATTTTGGGAGGCTGAGGTGGGCAGATCACCTGAGGTCAGGAGTTTGAGACCATCCTGGCCAACATGGTGAAACCCCGTCTCTACTGAAAATACAAAATTAGCCAGGTGTGGTGGTGCATGCCTGTAGTCCCAGCTACTTGGGAGGCTGAGGCAGGAGAATTGCTTGAATCTGGGAAGTGGAGGATGCAGTGAGCTGAGACTGCACCACTGCACTTGCACTCCAGCCTAGACGAGACAGAGCGAGACGCTATATCAAAAAAAAAAAAAAAAAAAAAAAAAAAAAGCCAGGTGTGGTGGCTCATGTAATCCCAGCACTTTGGTTTGGGGGGCCAAAGCAGGTGGATCACCTGAGGTCAGGAGTTGGAGACCAGCCTGGCCAACATGGTGAAACCCCGTCTCTAGGAAAAATACAAAAAAATTAGCTGGGTGTTGTGGCGGGCACCTGTAATCCCAGCTGCTCTGGAGGCTGAGGCATGAGAATCACTTGAACCCAAGAGGTGGAGGTTGCAGTGAGCTGAGATCATGCCACTGCGCTCCAGCCTGGGCGGCAGAGTGAAACTCATCTCAAAAAAAAAAAAAAAAAAAAAAAATCTAAAATGCTAAACTTTTTCTGGTTATTTCTATTCCTACTGTTCTGCTATCTCTCGCTTTTTAAAAAATGTACTGTTTTTCTCTCTGTAGTTTACTTGCTCTTCTATCTTTTCTTCTGCTGTTGCTTTCTTATTTTTTCCTGTTATCTTGACTCCTTACTGACTCTTCATCTCTCTCCTCTCCTATTTTTTAATTTTTTGTGTGAAATATTTTGAATTTTTCCATATACAGTTTCATGCCTCTTCTGTTTTTCTTTTGCTGACTGCTTTCTTCTCTTTATGTTCTTTACTGTTACTTTAACACCTACATCCCACTTTATTCTTCTCCCATCTAACATCTCCTCCTACATCCCACTTTATTCTTCTCCCATCTAACATCTCCTCCCTTGGTTCTTTTCACCTCCTCTTTTGCTTTAACTCCCCATCACTGACACCTGGGCCTCCCATCCCCAAGCTGGGCATCTCTCCAACAGAAACAGAGCCCATGAAAACTTTAGTTCATAGCTGCACTGTCTCCCTGACCTTCACTCCTACCCTCCTTACTGGGAGATTTAGAATGTTGGGCATGAAAAATGAAGATCAGTGGGAACTACTAAACTGATTACAGTCAATAATGGAAACAACTCTTTCTATCTGAATGATGTCTCCTGTCAAAACCATTACAAAACCAGGTGCAACTGTAGCCTAGAAGGTTTTCATGCAAGTGATTCATCACTGAGTAAAGTAAGACCTGGGGTCTGGACAAATGCCTAAGAAAAGAGAATTAGGGTCCATCTGGTGTTGGTCAAGTTCAAATTTCTTTGGGTAAAAAGATTAATCAGCAAATAATCCGGGTGTATAACCTCGGTTTCTCTGAAATGGTATTTTCCCTTTTTTAAAAACATGTAGGATTACTGTAGCTCTAGAGAAATTAAATTAAGTACAGAAATAATGAAAAACTAAACCAAAAACTAATTTGTGACCAACTAGAACACAGGCATAGCCATAGTTTTGAAATCAATACTTTTCTTTCACTTTTTTTTTTTTTTAAAGATACCTGAAATGCTACATGAGGCTGCCATCTCAGCTGGTGACTATATTCAGAGATAAGAAGGGTAATTTGATTTACTAAATTTATAAGTCCAATTCATTAGATTTATAAAAGCTGTGTGTTTATCAAGATTTTATTTACAAGACTTGTAAATCTGCTCAGTTAGGTGTTTGGAATGTTTTAAAGAACTAAAGATATCAAATTTGCAATTATGTTTTATATAAAGAAATTTGATAAGCAGGTAGGATTAAATGTTTAAAAATTTTAATTTTATTTATATTTTTAGACGGATTCTCGTTCTGTCGCCCAGGCTGGAGTGCAGTGGTGCAATCTTGGCTCACTGCAACCTCTGTCTCCCAGGTTCAAGCGATTCTCCTGTTTCAGCTTCCCGAGTAGCTGGGACTACAGGCACGCACCACCACGCCTGGCTAATTTTTGCATTTTTAGTAGAGACAGGTTTTCACCATGTTGGCCAGGCTCGTCTCAAACTCCTGATATCAGGTGATCCACCTGCCTCCGCCTCCCAAAGTGCTAGGATTACAGGTTTGAGCCACTGCGCTCAGCCAAAATGTTTAAAAAATTTAATCTGTAAAATTCGAAGCTTAACTGAACATAAATTAAAGAAAAAATACAAATGCTCTCACTTTTATACAAATATTTCTAGACGTATGGATGAAGTAAAAAGTTATGCTTAATGGCTTAAAAATTGGTTTTTAAATGAATAAACTTTAATAAATGCAACATTAATTAAAATATGAAAACTGCAGTTAAAACTTGCTCAGACATTAAAAACCCAGTAACAATCACAATTTCCAAAGCACTTTCATGTATATTATACAATTTCATCACGATGATGAAACTGTTCTCCTTCAGCTAAAAAAAGAGCAAGGTTGTGTCTTATTCATTTCTGTATCTCTAGCACCTATCACACTGCCTGGCACACAGGAAGGAGAGCGCCAACGAATCCTATACTTAATGAATGAACACACCCAATTTGTAGAACAGGAAATGGAGGTCCAGAGAGAGAAGGGACTTACTCAAGGTCACAGAGTTACTAGAGGCAGGGCAGCAACCCCACTCAGATGTCTCTCACACATAGAGCTCAGTGTTCCCGCCATCGCCTGCTGATATCGCCATGGAAATAGTGTTGGCAGTGTTCCTGCCATCGCCATGGAAATAGCTGGCAGCACAAAATGGTAAGTCTCGGGTATGAACACAGTCTTGAGTTAAGAGGCAAAGTAGGAAAAGGGAGCCCATTCCTGATGAGGTGCAGCTGTTGGGGTTAAGACTATGAATGGCTGATAAAGCCAACAGACAGAAAATAAGTGACACGCAGGGGAATGCACCAGAGAGAATGGAACAAAAAGCAGAAAGTGGGGAACAGAAGCTGCTAAGAGTTTGGGAATAATTAAAAATGAGACAAGAAAATCTAGGTGGAGATCCTCGTCTTCCCCATAGCACTGGTTTAAGAAAGTGACTTGGTCCCCAGATGCCTGAGGAACTGGTTAGGGAGGAGAGAGGGTTCAAAGTGTTAATTATCTGGCAGACTCATAAAAAGAATAGGGCTTGGCAATCATCCGATAAGTGCTTTGAAACACAGGACTCATGGATACTGCATTCTTGACCCTCACTTAAATGTCACTCCTCCACAGGCAAGCTTCTGCCACTGCCAGTGAGATCTTTAGAACATACTACCCTTTCTTTAGTCCTAGCTTAGAACAAGTTGATAAGCCATCAGTACCCTCCATGAAGACCTAGTTTTGAACTTCATTATGGTTGACATAGCTGCTCAAAATTCTCCATAATTTGCACAAAGATCTATGAAAACAGAACATCTCCAGGGCATTTGCTCAAAATCACCACAAAAGTTGACTGATCCTACCTCAGCTAGCATCTCTTGCAGGCTCACTAACCTATGCTAACTACAAAGCACATAAAGAGGACATGTGCTTACATGTGTGCACAGAGATGAAACTCACTGAACAATAAATATCACTAAAAAGTAAGTTTGGAATTCGCCTATTGTATGGCAAAAACACCTGATGGCAACAACTTAAGCATAACCTGAGAATGAGCTGGTATGGCAGACACACCTGAACACAGTTTGGAGTTCCAAGCAAAGGAATCCAGAAGTGGCCAACCTGGAGATCTATTCCTTATCCATTCCCCACCCCTTTCAGTGGAATATGGGCCCTAAAGGGGATTGGGGCCCCTTGTTTTGTGTTAAATTAAGGCTGCCAGGTGGAGGTCATTCATGGGAGGGTGTTAAGTGAAAATGTTATATAAACTGCATGCCTTTGGCAAGCGGTTGCAGTTCTCCTGCCCAGCCTGTGCCGCTGGGGCATGTGGTTCTCCTGTGCCCAGCCCACTGCCTCTAGACTGTCTAACCTGTATATAAACATCTAGTAAAACTCCATGTCGTTTGCTGGCCCTGGGTCTCTTCTTCAGCCTCTTGAACCTGGTGCCATATTGCTGTTGATTAGGTTTTAGGGACAAAACCTATGTTTGTCTGGTGTCTTGAGCCTGTGTGCAAAATAAGGCACTTCCCGTAACAAATGCACAGGCATTTCAGCATTTGTCTTTCCAACTTTCCTTGACACTTTTAATACCTCAGTACTCTGTTGGTCAACCTAGGAAACTGGATGCCCACCACAGTCTCTGAAAAGATTTTGAGAAACCCCAATGGTCAGATTCAGAATCAGGGAATTGAACCATACCTAGAAAGTTCATGGTCCCATGAGTCTCCAGCATCTCACTCTTGGCCAGAGTCCCTGGTAACGAGTAGCTGCCAAGGGGTGAAGCAGCAGGTGCCTCCTGAGTTGCTTTCAGGACTACCGCCATGTCCCAGAATATGTTCTGACTCTAGAGACAAGAAGGAACGTGTTTAAGAGGGAACTGGTGGTAGGGGGTAGTGTGATTACAATTTTGAGAATGAGAACATAATTATCTATTCCTGGAGGCCATAAAACAATTTTTAAAAACAGAAAAGGAAGCCAGAGTCTCCTCCAACCCCCAGGGTGAGTTGGGCAGAGAAGCAAGCCAGCTACTTTCTTGCTTATTACTTTGATTGCACCTCACTGCTCACTCCAGAATCTAAACCTAGCTTATCAGTGAGTACATAAGAGGAGAGAGCATGTGGGAAGAATTTTCAAAGTGAACTTTTGTGGGATCTAAGGAACAAAGCAGCAAGGTTTTGATGATATTATTACAGAAAGACTCTGGGGGAACCTCTGCCCTCATTTGACTAGTAATGGTAAGGGGTGCGTTTGAAACATTAAGGACAGCACAGTGTACAGCCTCATGAGTCAAAGTGTGGTGCAAAGATCAGCAGCAGTATCTGCATCACCCACAAGCTTGAAAAAAAAAAGAAAAAGAAAACGCAGAATCTCAGACCATACCCAGACGTCCTCAATCAGAATCTGAACTTCAACTATTTTAACAAGAGCCGCTAGGTGATTCCTATGCACATTAAAGTTTTAGAAGCTCTGGTTAGCATTGTCAAAACCTGACTGAAATCACCTGAAGAGTTTTTAAAAACATGGATACCCAGGTCCCACCCCTAGATTCTTTTTTTTTTTTTTTTTTTTTTTTTTTTTTGAGACAAGGTCTCACTCTGTTGCCCAGGCTAGAGTGCAGTGGCGTTAATTCGGCTCACTGCAACCTATGCCTCCCGGGCTCCATCAATCCTTCCACCTCAGCCTCCCAAGTAGTTGAGATTACAGGTACATCCCACCATTCCAAGCTAATTTTTTGTATTTCTGCATAGAAAAACACGAGGTGTGCAATGTTGCCCAGGCTGGTCTTGAACTCCTGACCTCAAGTGATCCTCCCACCTTGGCCTCCCAAAGTGCTGGGATTACAGGTGTGAGTCACTGTGCTTGGACCCTGGATTATGATTTAATGGGAACAGAATACAGCATGGACATCAAGATTTTATAAAAAGCTCTCCAGGTTCTGTGTAGCAAAATTTGAGAACCACTGGTTTATAGAAAGTACTGAATGTCACATCAATCAGAAGAGAACATTTCTATCCTATTACAAGTGACTGGAAGCTAGAATCATACCCAAGAAATAAGACTCCAGGTGTGGAAGTAGAGGGGCAGAGTCCCCTCTTAAACTCCTTGAGGTCTTCAAGTATCTCCTCCCCTCTTCCTCTCAGGCCCCAATTTACCTTTTCTTCCTCTTCTGATCCATCAAGGCCTGTCTGAAGACCCTCCGCTGGGGTCCAGACTTTGACGTTCTCAGAGTGCACTTGTTGGCTGGATGCCTGACCTGGGAAGTTTTCTTCTTCCTCCTCCTCCTTTTTCACCTTCACTGGGCCCCATGGAGCTAGGGCCACGGCTTCTCTCAATTCTGCAGTCATCTTCTCTGCTCAGCAGGGGAACTCATACAGCTGGGAGCTGCCCAGCAGAGGTCAAACCCCATCTAAGCTTTATGTTTCAAAAGCTTCTTTTTGAGTTTCTTCCCAGGGCCAAGATGAGTACTGCCTACTGAGAAATCAGAAAACACCGTTAGCACCAAGGAGAGATTTGCTGGATGCCACTTAGCACACTGGCAAATTTCACCAGTGCCTGGCCAGGGGCCACTGTAGGACATGGAATCCTCTATTCCTCCCTCATAGGATGAAGGGGTTGGTCTGTAAATATGTAATGTCTTCCCATAATAACCACATTGCAAACAGCTTTATATAATGTTTATTGATTTTTTCCTGATTAAAAGTTAACATACTTTTATTGTAAAAACTTAAAAAATGCAGCAAATGATTAAGAAAAACCATCTCGGTCTACCTCCAAAGAGATAACCACTATACATTTTAAGATTTAAGATATTTCTTTCAAAGGAAAATCTCCAACCATACTACTAATAATTATGATTTTATAAATTCTTGTTTTTGACTATGGGGATACATATTTTCACAATTATCATCATAGCATTTTTTAAAAAAGGATTTTACAACAAAAGATTTTTTATTGCCAAGGATACAAAATAATGTGAACAAAAGGATCCCAAGAAAAAGACTGGGAGTCTTTATACAAACATGTTAGCAGTGGGTAGTTATCTCTGGGTGGTGTAATTACAGGTAGTTTTAAGGTTCTTTTCATTTTTTTTATTTGATTTTTACATTTTCCATAGCTTCCAAATGTCCTGTGAGATAAAATATTACACTTAAGATTTAAAAAAGATTACTTTCATGTTGCCATTCTTCGTGGTTATTATTACTCTTTTTTAGATACGGAGTCTTGCTCTGTCTCCCAGGCTGGAGTGCAGTGGCGTGATCTTGGCTCGCTGCAAGCTCTGCCTTCCGCGTTCACGCCATTCTCCTACCTCAGCCTCCCCAGTAGCTGGGACTACAGGCGCCCACCACTACGCCCAGCTAATTTTTGTATTTTTAGTGGAGACAGGGTTTCACCGTGTTAGCCAGGATGGTCTCGATCTCCTGACCTTGTGATCCACCCGCCTTGGCCTCCCAAAGTGCTGGGATTACAGGCATGAGCCACCACACTCGGCTCTTCATGCTTATTTTAAATGCTACACAATAACCTATAGTGTTGATAAATCTTCATTGAAAAAGGATCAAGTAATACAGAAATATATAGAATTAAATATATAACCTATACACACTACACACACACATACAAAGTACTTATCAGTTTAGATGGGAGTCCTAACCCATTTTCTCTGCATTTACATACTTATATGTACACCTTCACACATACTGCTTATTTTTCAAAAACATACTTTAGATCATCACAGTTACATACTGTTCAGCAACCTGCATTGTTTTTTAACTCAATTTCTGTATTTCACAATAGTCTTAACAATCTTTCAATACAATACATACAGAACTACCTCACTCTGGCATAGTATTCTAAATTGTGGCTATATTATCATTTACGTAACCATATCCTATTTATGAACCATTTATTTAGTAAAAGTTTACATTTCCATTTTATTAATATTTAAAAGTTTTTCTTTGTAAATAATTTTTTTTTTTTTTTTGCTGAATTATTCCTTTATAATAATCAGAGTTCAAGGATTATTCAAGGATTTGCTGGTTGATATACTGCCAAATTGCTTTCCAAAAGCACCATGCCAATTCATACCCTCACTAATTAACAGTAACCCTTTATCCCAGCTAAGCCAGCAGGGTTTCTGTTTTTAACCTGTGAGCAACATAACCTTACTAGTTTGATTGCTTATGAAGAGACTGAAATTCTTCCTTCTATCCCCCTTTGAATGTTTTATTGGAAAAGGGTGCTAAATCTTATTCAATCCCCTGTTGCTGCTATTGAAGTGATCATATTCTTTTCCCCATGTCAACTTACTGACCACTTACTGTATACACTGAATTTATTAAGTAACGCAATACTTTCATTCCTGTGACAAACCTTAATTCTGGAGGATTATTCTTTCCATCACTATCCGAATTCAATCTGGTATGAAGGTCTTAAAACTAGTTCCACCTTGTGTATGTGCAAGACTGCCTACTGTGAGTACTCTCATCAGACTTCTGATCAGATCCAGACGGACCTCTGGTCCCAGAGGGCACAGGGCCCTCTATCAAAGGCTCCCTTTCAATGTCCTTTCTCTATTTCCAAACGTGGCAATCCATCCTCTCCACGTATAGGCTCCTCGCGTCCCCGTCCCTGGGACCTGTCTGGCCCCTTGGCTGGTCTGGGTCCATCCTCTCCCGGGCCAGGCCCCAGGTGGGCGGCAGCCGGGATTCCGAGGCTGTGGGGAACTCACCCACCCCAGGACAGACAAGGCTGGTGTCCCCAGGGAAAGGACGCAGGGGCCGCTCCTAGGGCCATGGTCCCTGGGACAGCCCCTCTTTCTCCCTCGACGTTCGTGCCCACCCGCTTCGATCTCACTCACTGTTCGCAGCTGAGAAGCCCGACCTGAGTTCACTGGCTCTGCAGCATGAGGCCGGCTGACCGGGACCTCAGCTCCCATCGGTACGAGAACAATGACCGGACAGGAAGTGTCTCGGGATGGGCTTCCGGCTCCCCAAGTCGCCAAGCCGGCCTCTCTAGGAATCTGGGAGGTGCTTTCCTCTCGATGGGTGTCCAGTGTCGCCCCACACCAGGGATGGGGCGAAACGCTTAGGAGGATTGTGCGGTTGGAAGCTCTAAGTGAGCCTCAGGGAGGGGTGCATCCCCAAGCAGGGATAGAACACTCAGGCGAGGCGCGCACCCAAGAGCCTGAAGCTACACAGCATTAATCTGTAAAAAGCCCTGATAATTTCCCCTCAAATGTTTTATTTTGAAAATATCAGAGTACATAAAAGTTGAAAGTATGGCACATTGAATACCCGTATTTTCCATCTGGACTCAACAACGAACATTTTGCTATGTTTGCCTGATCTCTCAATACGTACTTAAAATCTTTTTTTTTTTTTTTAAGTTGTAAACATCAGAACATTCATTCCAAATACTTCAACATGCATCTCTTAAGATTAAGAATATTCTTCAAACTACCATCACCGTCACAGGTAAGAAAATTAACAAAAATTCCCTAATACCATCTAATAACCAATCATATTCAAATTTCCCAATTGTCTTAAAACATGTATAACTTTTTTTTCAAATCAGTTTCACACACTTTATTTGGTTATGGCTCTTTAGTTTTGGGTTTTGGTTGTCATTGTTGGTTTTTACTTTTTATTTTGAAATGATAGATTCACAGGAAGATGCGAAGATAGCACCCTTCACCCACTTTCCCCTCATGGTTACATCTTACATAATATGAAAAAGGAAATCAACATTGGTACAGTATGTGTGTATACTTTTGTCATTTTTAGCACATATAGATTTGTCTAACCACCACAATCAAGATACACTAGTGTTCCACCACCATCAAGACTTTCCTGGTGCTACCTCTTTATAGTTACATCCAACCCTCTCCCCATTTTCCCTCCCACCATCCCTAACCTTTGGCAACCATTAATCCATTTTTCATCTCTATAGTTTTATCATTTTGAGAATGTTATATGAACATTTTCATATACAATATGGCCTTTTGTGATTATTTTCACTCAGCATTAATTTTCTTGAAATTTATTTGAGTTGTTACGGATATCAATAAGTCAGTCAATTTTATTGCAGAGTAACAAGTATTCCATGGTAATACATAAACCACAATTTGTTTTAACCATCTAAGGAAGGATATATGGGTTGCCTACAGGTTTTGACCATTACAAATAAAGCTGCTATGAGCATTCATATACACGTTTTTGTGTGAACCCAAGTCTTCATTTCTCTGGGATAAATGCCCAGGAGTGCAATTCCTGAGGCATGACATACACGTTTGGTTTTACAAGAAACTGCCAAATTATATTCCAGAGTGGCTATACCATTTTACATTTCCAGAGAAACAGTATCAGATCCTGTTTCTCTGCATCCTTGCCAGCAGTTACCACCATTAAAAAGAAAAAAAAAAAAAAGCTATTCTGATAGGAATGTGGTGATATCTCATGATTTTGCTTTGCATTTCCCTCATGCCTAATGATGTTGAACATTTTTTCATTTGCTTATTTGCTATGTATACTTCAGTGAAATGTCTTTTATTTTCTAATTGTATTTGCTTATTACTGTTAAATTTTGAAAGTTCTTTATGTAGTTTCATACAAATCCTTTGTTGGATATGATTTGCAGATATTTTCTCCCAACCTGTAATATCTTTTCATCTTTGTAAAAATGTCTTTACAGAGCAAATTATCTTAATTTTGATGAAGTCCAATTTAACATTTTTTTTTCCTTCCAAGGAGCATGCTTTTGAGTCATCTGAGCCTTCTTAGCTCAGTCCTGGGTCCTGAAGTTGTTGGTTTACTGCCTATGGATATCCAATTGCTCCAACAGTATTTGCTGAAAAGGCTATCCCTCCTCCATTGAATTGCTTTTGCCCCTGTCAAAAATCAATTGGCCATTTATGTGAGTCTATTTCTGGTTCTTAGTAGCTAATGGCTCTTTAGTATCATCTTTTAAAAACAAGCCTCCTCATCCATGTTTTATACCTTTCATATGGAAATTTTCATACATACACAAAAGCAGAGAATGGTATAATAAACTCACAGTAGACTCAGACAGCTTGAATAATTTTCAGTCCCCTCTCTTTTTCATCATCATCATATTTTGAAGAAGAATCCAGGGCAGCTTTCTTATACAATATTCCATGTTCTGGATTTGTTTCTCGTGGTGTCTTTTATTTGTTCCTCTGCCTCCTGTATTTCCTGTAACCTGGCAATGAGGTCCAAGAAGCTTAATGAAATTCAGGTTGAACATTTTTCAGCTTATTACATCACAGGAGGTGGCACATTATGTGGGCTGTCTCAATCTAAGCAATGTTACATTTTGTTACTTGCTGAAGAGGCAAATGACAGCAGTCTCTACTGTTAAACTACATATGTCCTTTGCAATTATTGTATAAGCTGGGGTGATTCTTCTACAACATAGATGAAGCATTTTCATATTCATTATCTCATAAGAACTTTGTGAGGTAGATATTCTTCCTCCTGTTTGACAGATGAGGAATTCAAGGCTCCAAGAGCTGAAGAGATTTTTTCTGAGGCAGATGGCAAAACGTGACCCACATCCAGGTCTTAAGACTTTAAGCCTTAGGCCCCTTCCAGTTTTCACTCTTGGTTAGCTTTCATTCTAATGAGGAACCAGCCCCCAAGAACTGTGGGGTTGAATTAGTAACATTTATGATAATCAAAATACCACTCTGACATTACTAAAAAAGATAATCTTCATATTCAGATATTATTCACAGTCCAGCTACAGAAACAGAACTTTGAGAATTACAACATTAAAATTACCAACTCAAAAATATAGACTGAGTTAAAACCTACAAATGTACTCAAGGACACAGAATGGTTCACAGGGGTTAATGGGCACTGACTGCATTGGCTTAATCAGTGAAGAGCTTGGCTCCGTAAGAAAAATTTATGACCCAGTAAATTTAGTGCTGGGACAGAATGCTGTTTCATGAGTAACAGGCTATCATTTGACAGCAATGATGGAATATTGATTAGAATTGACAATGACTGTGGCGGGGATCATCAGCTCAACTGCTCGGTCAAGGATTTTTTCCCTCTGGATAGGGAAAGCAGGGTACCACTGCCCTTCCATTTTAACACTCTACATCTGTTAAGTTTCAAATTCAAAAGCTGGAAAATAAATTGTTTTCCTTGGCATCACTGTTAATGGCTGGCCATAACATTTTTTTCCATACACATAAACTAGATATATAATCTATTAACTCCCTTATTTTTTTTATTTTTTATTTTTTTGAGACAGAGTCTCTCTCAGTCGCCCAGGCTGGAGTGCAGTGGCGCGATCTCGGCTCACTGCAAGCTCCGCCTCCTGGGTTCTCGCCATTCTTCTGCCTCAGCCTCCCGAGTAGCTGGGACTACAGTCGCCCGCCACTACGCCCGGCTAATTTTTTTTTTTTTTTTTTGTATTTTTAGTAGAGATGGGGTTTCACCGTGTCGGCCTGGATGGTCTCGATCTCCTGATCTCATGATCCACCCGTCTCGGCCTCCCAAAGTGCTGGGATTACAGGCGTGAGCCACCGTGCCCGGCCTAACTCCCTTATTTTTAAAGGTAAATTAAAAAAATTATTCTTACAGCACTAAATTCCAGTTAGCTATTCACCATACTTCCTCTTACAAAAATGAGCATCTTTTAGGTTCATAGAATCCCCCATTCTAATATTGACTTAATACACAAACTTACGTGATCCCATGTTTTAAACTTTGACCATAACCTCTTTTATCCAACTTTATTGACAACTGAATGATTTCAAAAAGCACTTTCACAAAGATCCTTTCACGTAACCCTCACAACAACCCTGTGAGGTAGGTATCATGTCAACATTTGACAGGAAACTGAGGCTTTAGGGCTGACTTAATAACATCACATGGCCATTAAGGGAAAGCCAGGAATCAAAGGTAGGTCTTCTGATTCCAAATCCAGTGCTCTTCTTAGGTTGTCCTCATCAGCAGACTCTTGTCCACTCAACTCCACACCTGACCATTCTGGATCATACTGTCTTCAGGTTTTCTATAGCAGTGACGCTATCTTTAAAATGCATACTATACACATTTTAAAAACCAATGTCCACTTTTTATGATTAAATTTTTAATTTTATTAATAAATTTATTTTTATTTATTAAAGATGGGTCTCCCTATGTTGCCCAAGTTTGTCTCCAACTCCTGGGCTCAAGTGATCTTCCCACCTCGGCCTCCCAAAGTCCTGGGACTACAGGAGTGAGCCACTGCACCCAGCCCATGTCTACTTTTTAATACAAAGATATTGTTGCTGTCATTTACAACTATGTTATTAGATTTGAATTATGTTTTTGTAGACTTGAAAGTTGGGATGAACTTTCTTTTATTTTTTCAGACAGAGTTTTGCTCTTGTTGCCCAGGCTGGAGTGTAATGGCATGCTCTCAGCTCACTGCAACCTCCGCCCTCCCGGGTTCAAGTGATTCTCCTGCCTCAGCCTCCTGAGTAGCTGGGATTACAGGCATGTGCCCCCATGCCTGGATAATTTTTGTATTTTAGTAGAGATGGGGTTTCACTATGTTGGTCAGGCTGGGCTCAAAATCCTGACCTCAGGTGATCCACTCGCTTCGGCCTCCCAAACTGCTGAGATTACAGGTGTGAGCCACCACGCCCGGCCTATTAACTTTCTTCTATATGCTACTCATTTGTCTATTAAAGAGTAAATAATAAACTTTTTTCTTAGAAGAAATATATATCATTTGTCCAACAGTTACTTAAGTAGGCAGGGATTCTATTCCATTTTATATATGACACTAGATTTTCTGAATCTCAATCTTGGACTCATGGGTGTTTTGTAGCCAAGACAATTCCTCAATGGTATGGATTTTCTGTTGAAGATGAATGCTGGAAGTCTGACAGAATTCTTTTTCAGACACATCACATTCACAAGGTTTTTCATCTGTGTGGATTTTCTGATGTACAGTAAGGTTTTTTCTTTGCCTAAAAACTTTACTACAATCATTACACCCATAGGGTTTCTCCCCTGTGTGAATTCTCTGGTGGCCAACTAAATTCCTCTTAGAAGTAAAGGATTTCCTACACTTCTCACACTCATAAGGTTTTTCCCCAGTGTGCATTCTCTGATGTACAACAAGGTTTTTATTCTGACTAAAGTCTTTTCCACACTCATTACATTTATAAGGTTTCTCTCCAGTGTGGATTCTTTGATGTACCATAAGATTTCTACTAGAGGTAAGGACTTTCCTACATATAAGACATTCGTAGGTTTTTTCTCCACTGTGAATTCTTTGATGTTCAATTAGGTTTCTGTTGTAGGTAAAACCTTTTCCACACTCATTGCATGCATAGGGCTTCTCGCCAGTGTGGATCCTCTGATGGGCTATAAGGTTTGAGCGGTAACTGAAGACTTTCCCACAGTCATTACATTTATAAGATTTTTCCCTCGTGTGAATTCTCTGATGTCCAATGAGGCTTTTCTTCAGAATGAAGCATTTGCCACACTCATCACACTCATAGGGTTTCTCACCACTGTGGATTCTCTTATGCTCAATGAGGTTTCTGTTTGAACTGAAAGCTCTTCCACACTCACCACATTCAAAGGGTTTTTCTCCAGTGTGGATTCTCCGATGTACAAGCAGGCTTGAATTGTAACTGAAAGCCTTCCCACAATCTTCACATTTGTAGGCTTTCTCTTGTGTATGGAGTTTCTGATGGACCATAAAACTTTTGCTCATAATAAAGGTTTTCCCACACTCTTGACATTCATATGGCTTCTCCCCATTATGGAGTCTCTCATGGTCAATGAGGTTTCTGTTTGAACCGAAGACCTTGCCACAATCTTTACATTCATAGAGATTCTCTCCAGTGTGGAACCTTTGATGTAAAATGAGGCTCTTCTTCAGAATAAAAACTTTCCCACATTCATTACATTCATAGGGCTTCTCCCCATTGTGGAGTCTCTGGTGGTCAAAAAGGTAAGCACTTTGAGTAAAGGCTTTCCCACATTCAGTGCATTTATAAGGTTTCTCTCTGCTGTGCATCCTCTTATGGTCAAGGAAGTTTGACTTAGAACTGAAAATCTTCCCACACTTTTTACAACCAAAGGTTTTCTTTTCTGTGTGGACTCTCTGATGTAAGAGGAGGCTTTTACTTCGAATGAAAACTTTTCCACATTCTTTACACTTGTAAGGGTTCTCTGCACTGTGGAGTCGCTGATGGTCAATAAGGTAAGTGGTCTGAGCAAAGGTCTTTCCACATTCATCACATTTATAGGGTTTTTCCCCAGAGTGGATTCTCTGGTGCAGAATGAGGCTCTTCTTCAGAATGAAAGCTTTCTGACACTTGTTACATTTATAAGGTTCTTCCCCTTTGTGGAGCCTCTGATGGTCAATGAGGTAAGCATTCTGAGAGAAAACTTTCCCACATTCATTACACTTATAAGGTCTCTCCCCTGAATGGCGCCTTAGATGTATAATTAGGCCTGAGTGTCTATAGAAGCCCTTTCCACACTCCTTACACTTATAAGGTTTCTCCCCAGTGTGGATCCTCTGATGGTTTAGAAGGTAAGCACTTTGAGAAAATGCTTTCCCACATTCATTACATTTATAAGGTTTCTCCCCTGAATGGTTCCGTAAATGCATTAGAAGGCTCGAACGCTGAATAAAGCCTTTTCCACATTCCTTACATTTATGAGGTTTCTCACCAGTGTGGATTCTCCGATGGTTTATAAGATGGGAGATTTTATTAAAATGCTTACAACATATATCACATTTATAAAACTTCTTTCCTTCAGTACCTATTAAAGTTTCAGAAATAGCTGAACTGAAAGTCAAGCTGTCTCCAAATTCCTTCCACTTTTGGCCTTGTTTCTCTGGTGGAGTCCTTTTCTTCTTGTCTCGTTCACACAGGGAACCTTTCTTCACTGTATCTGCCCTTTCATCTGTTTCATTTCCCCACTGACTTGCCAAAACTTGCCATTCACACTCTTCTTCAAAATCAAGGACCTGGGGAACACTTCCTTGAAGTCTTTTTGATGTTCCTTTATGAGAGTCTGCTCTTTGAGAACTACTTGGCTTTGATGTCACCTCCTCATTCTCAGTCATGGTCTCCCATTCTGGTAAAAGGAATTAAAAATGCAAATGTTACCATGTCCCTGTGTTTGGAAGAATAGGATCTTCAAATGACTTTAAAACATTCTAGGAAGGCACACTTTAATATGCATACAAAAAGGAGAAACTTTTCATTAAATGAAGGTACAAAGATTAATGCTACACTGACAAGATGTTGTAAATGGATTAACATACAACTCAGGTTGAGACATTTTTAAGTGCTTTGTCTTCAGGAAGCAGATGGAAAAATACAAATAATGCTGAGAAACAGAAGCAAGGAAAACCAGAGAGAAAACATAGGATCTTACGGAGGTGGTTCATATCTAAGGAACTTGGATAGAAGAGCAAGAACCATTTGTATTACAAGTAACTTTCTTTTTTATTTTCTTCATGTTAGAAAGATGGAAACTTTAAGGGAAGGAAAATATATGTAAGGACTCTGAAAGGCAATTTTTAATTTTTGAAAAGTCAAAGGCATGAATATTTTTTAACTGGTTGAAAGCAATTAACCAACAGAAAAGAAATCCATCGAAAAGCAACTTAATCCTTAGAATTTATATATAACTCCTACTCCGTTTAAAATTAAGAATTGGAAAATTTAAAATTCATTTTAAAAAGGTCCGTTATGAACTCCCTTAATTACACATAAAACATAAAAGAAGAAATACAAAAAGAAAAGGGAAAATAAAATAAAAGTATGAAAACATCTGTAAAATGATGAGGCTGAACTAATCTCCAAGGTTCCTATCTACTCCAATAGTCTCAAATATTTTAAAATACGAACAGTATGAAAATGTTTTGGAAGTTTACTTCCAAACTACCCAAGTGTGAGAGAAATTATGAGCCGGTTCCCCAAACTGTCTAATAAGTAAAGTTATGTGAATAACAGTAACATCATCTTCTCTTTGCATAACAATACTTCTATCTAAACAACGAGAGAAGATAAGAGTGCAGCCATTTTATTTCATTATACATTTCTTTAAGTTTATGAGAGGATGAGGATGGCAAAGATCCAATAAATATTAACTTGAACTACAGACATTCTTAGGTCAGGCCCTCATATCTCATCTCAACTGCCCTTCTCTCTAGGACTCAGGCAGGACTGCCAATCACACTACCCACACCACCTGGCTGCAGGGATGGGTATGTGTCTTAGGCCTATCCAATGCTGGTACTTCAGTTTCCTTATTCACAGTGAGGTTTCAAACATAAGGAGAGGCCAGGCACGGTGGATCATGCCTGTAATTCCAGTATTCTGGGAGGCTGAGGAGGGCGGATCACTTAAGGTCAGGAGTTTGAGAACAGCCTAGCCAACATGGTGAAACCCTGTCTCTACTAAAAATACAAAAATTGGCTGGGCATGGTGGTGCACACCTGTAATCCCAGCTACTCAGGAGGCTGAGGCAGGAGAATCACTTGAACCGGGGAGGTGGAGGTTGCAGTGAGTTGAGATCACACCACTGCATTCCAGCCTGGGTGACAGAGCAAGACTCCATCTCAAAACAAAACAAAACAAGAACAAAACAAACGAAAAACAAAGACAAGAAGAATGCTGGTGGAGAGGGGGAGCTGCTTCTATATAATGAAACAAGCTTTAAGGAAATGAAGTGTTACAAGTAGTTAAACTGAGATGGAAAATGGTTAAGAAATTAGGAACTCTTATATCAGTAGCTAATTAGCTGGTTAAACTATTTAATATATGGGCCTCTTGAACTTTTTAAGACTTTGTAGAAAAATGTCAGAATGATAGAGGGAGCTGGTTACTTTCCATAACGTTTGGTCAATGAAGCCTGCAAGAAAGAGACACAGGCTTTCCTACCTCTAACACTCCCCGCCTTTCATCTGCTCCAATTCATGCGTACCTTCTGTCAATGATCTTTCCAATATGTAAATTTGATCATGTCACTTACCTGCTCAAAACACCTAACTCTTCATTGCCTACAGGACAAAGCAGAAATAACCAGTGGAGTCAAAGGGATAACTTCACCCACTGCCTATTTTTCTGGTATCTATTAATGTCAGTACCTCTTACGCCCCTAGACTGTAGCCACAGTGAACTACATGCAGCTGCCCAAACATGTCATTTCTTGCCTATCACTGCCCGTGTCCTTTCCTCTTCCTGAATTGCTCTTCCTCTTTCCAAGTCACCATCCAAGCCCGTACCTATACCCTTTAAAACTAAGCTCTAAAGTCACTCTCTGGACATTAACATTGATCTTAAAAAAATAAAAAGGAGTATAAACGATACTACCAATGATACTGTGCCAATAAATTAAGACAACTTAGAAGAAATAGGCAAATTCCTAGAAAGCCACAAACTACTAAAACTGACTCAAG
Source organism: Macaca thibetana thibetana (assembly GCF_024542745.1). Lineage (NCBI taxonomy): Eukaryota > Metazoa > Chordata > Mammalia > Primates > Cercopithecidae > Macaca > Macaca thibetana. The sequence continues at coordinate 98,851,806 of NC_065579.1, read as the reverse complement.
AAAAAAAGGAAAATCTGAGTAGGTCTACAGCAGGGAAAGAAACTGAATCAGTAATTAAAAAAAAAAAAAAAATTACCCCCACCCTCTGCCCACACACAAAAAGCCCAGGCCCAGGTTGCTTCACTGGCAAATTCTACCAGACCTTAAAAGAATACCATTTCTTCACAAATTCTTCCAATAAACATAAACATTTCCCAACGAATTCTATGAAGCTGGTATTGCCCTGATAGCAAAACCAGACATAACCATCACAAAAAAGAGAACTATAGATAAATATAGCTTATGAATACAAACATAAAAATCCTTAACAAAATGCTAACTAACCAAATCTAGCAGGACATAAAAAGAATTGTACACCATGACCAGGTGAGATTTATCACAGGAAAATAATGTTGGTATAATACTAGGAAACCAATTAATGTAATACACCATATCAACAAAATGAAAAACAAAAACCACATCATCATGTCAATAGATAAAACACTCCATAGTGATAAAAACACTCAACAAAGTAGGAATAGAAAGGGATTTCTGGCCAGGCACAGTGGCTCATGCCTGTAATCCCAGTGCTTTGGCAAGCCAAGGTAGGTGGATCACTTGAGGCCGAGAGTTTGAGACCAGCTTGGGGAACATGGTGAGCCACTGTCTCTACAGAAAAAAATAAAATAAAAATAAAAACAAATAATTAGCTTGGTGTGTGCCTGTGGTCCTAGATATGTGGGAGGCTGAGATAAGAGGACTAGGAGGATTACTTCAGCCCAGGAAGTTGAGGATGTAGTGAGCTGTGATCACGCCACTGCACTTTAGCCTGGGCAACAGAGTAAGACCCTGTTGAAAAAAATTAAATTATATTTCATGGTGGAAGACTGAATGGGTTCTCTCTGAGAACAAGAAAAGGCTATCTGCTCTTGCCACTTCTAGTCAACATGTACTGGAGGTTCTAGCCAGAGCAATTACGTAAGAGAAAGAAAGAAAAGGCATCCAGATTGTAAAGGAAGAAGTAAAATTATCTCTATTTGCAGATGACAAAATCTTGCATATAGACAATCCTTAGAAATCACTAAAAAACTATTAAAACTAATAAATAAGTACAGCAAGATTGCAGGATACAAGCTCAACATATAAAAATCAGTCTGACATGGTGGCAGACACCTGTAGTCCCAGCTACTCAGTAGGTTTAGGCTGAGGAATGCTTGAGCCCAGGAGCTCAAGGTCAGCCTCAGACACGTATAAAACCCCATCTCATTAAAAAAAAAAAAATGGTATTTCTATCCATTAGTATTAAATAATCCACAAAGGAAATTAATAAAACATTAATAATGGTCTCAGAAACAAGATCAGGATAAATTTAACAAAAGAAGTGAAAAACTTATATTCTGAAAAACTACAAAACATTATTGAAAGAAGCTCACGGCTTAAATAAATGGAAAGAAACCTCATGTTCAAAGATTAAAAGATTTAACATTAATAAATGGCAGTACTCCTCAAATTGATCTACAGATTCATTGCAATCCCTATCAAAATCTCAGCTTGTTTCTTCAAAGATATTGACCAGCTGATATCAAAATTAGATGGAAAGTCAAGAGACCTAGAGTAGCTAAAACAATCTTGAAAAAGAACATAGTTGGAGGACTCACACCTTTTTATTTCAAAATGTACTATGAAGCCAAAATAGTAAGAGAGGGTGATACTGACATAAGGGTAGACATATAGATCAAAGGACTAGAATTGAGACTTTAGAAATAAACCCTCATATTTATAATCAACTGGTTTTTTTTAAAAGGGTGCCAAAACAATGCAATGGGGAAAGCGCAGTCTTTTCAACAAATGGTGCCTGGGATAAATGGTGCCATATGCAAAAGAATGAAGATGGATCCTTATCTCATACTATATACAAAAATTAACTCAAAATGGATAAAAGACTGCAATGTAAGAGCTAAAACTTAAAAGAAAACATAGACATAAATCTTCCCGGCCCTAGATTAGTGACAGTTTCTTAGATAGGACACCAAAAGCAGAAGCAACAAAAGAAAAAAAAAAACAAACTGGAACTCATCAAAATTAATGACTTTGTCCTTGAAAGGATACCATCAAGTAAGGGAAAAGTCACCAGGCCCAGTGGCTCATGCCTATAATGCCAGCACTTGGGGAGGCTGAGGCAGGAAGATCGCTTGAGGCCAGGAGTTCAAGACCAGCTTGGGCAACACAGTAAGACTCTGTCTCTACAAAAAATTTTAAAATTAGCCAGGCTGATGGGGTGCATTTGTAATCCCAGCTACTAGGGAGGCTGAGGTGAGAGGATCACTTGAGCCCAGGAGTTCAAGGCTGCAATAAGCTATGAACGCACCACTACACTCCAGCCTGGGCAACAGGGCAAGACCCCACAGAATGGGAGAATATATTTATAAGTCATATATCTGTTAAGGGACTTATATATGGAATATATAAAGAACTCTTACAACTTAGTAATAAAAAGACACATAACCCAGTTAAAATACAGACAAAGAATGTGAATAGACAGTTTTCTCCAAAGACATACATATAGTCAATAAGAACATAAAAAGCTGCTCGACATCACTAACCATCAGGGAAATGCACATCAAAACCACAGTGAGATATCATTTCAAACCCACTAGGATAGTTAAAATAAAAAAGACAGATAATATCAAGTGTTAGGGATGATGTAGAGAAACTGGAACCCTTATACACTGCTGGTAGGAGTGTAAAATGGTGCAATTGCTTTGGAAAACAGTCTGGAAGTTCCTCAAATGATTAAATACAGAGTTACCATAAGACTTAGCAATTCTACTCCTAGGTAGAAATGAAAACTTATATCCACACAAAAAATTGTACACAAATGTTCACAGCAGCATTATTCATAATGGACCAAAAGTGGAAGTACCTAAGTGTTCATCAACTGATAAATGGAGATATATCCATTCAATGGAATATCTGGCAATAAAAAGGAATAAAGAACTGATACCTGATACAACATGGATGAGCCTTAAAACACTATGCTAAGTAAAGGAAGCCAATCACCAATGACCACATATTGCATGATTCCATTTATATGAAATGTTTCAAATACACAAATCTATAGAGGTAGAAAGCAGATTGGTGCCTGCTAGGGCTGGATTGGAGGAATGAATTAGGTGAAATGAAGGTGGACTGCTGAAGGGTTGATGAAATTTTTCTTGTTTTCTTTGAGACAGAGTCTCACTCTGTCGCCCAGGCTGGAGTGCAGTGGCACGATCTCGGCTCACTGCCAGCTCCGTCTCCCGGGTTCACGCCATTCTCCCACCTCAGCCTCTCGAGTAGCTGGGACAACAGGCACCCGCCACCTGGCTAATTTTTTTTGTATTTTTAGTAGAGACGGGGTTTCACTGTGTTAGCCAGGAGGGTCTCGATCTCCTGACCTCATGATCTGCCCGCCTCGGCCTCCCAAAGTGTTGTGATACAGGCATGAGCCACCACGCCCGGCAGAAAATGTTTTTCAATTACTGTGGATGGTTGCACAACTCTGTGAATATACAACAACCACTGAACTGTACACTTTAAATGGTGAATTTTATGGCATGTTAAATATACCTCAGTAAAACTGCTATAAATCTTTCCCTCCTGGTGGAGGAACTAGGAACCATCCATCTCCTCCTCCCACTGTCCCAATCCTTCCATCATTCCCAGGCTCCTATGGGCTCACATAAACTTATGCATACTTTTATTATACAGAATGTGCCAAATTATATTGTAATTATAAGTGGAAATGTCTATCTCTCCAATTTGAATGTACTTTAAGGCAGGGGCTAAGCCTGACACAGGAGGTACTCAATATTTCTTAATACTTTCCTTCAAATTTTAGTCCAATCTCCTAAAGAAACATATACAAACATTTTACACAGTGAAGTAGTATGTACAAGTTATCTGGGAGTCTGCTTTTCTACCACAGTTTATCGATGCATGAAAATTGGGTACACAGAGTTGTCATAATATTTGATAGTGTCATAATATACTATTAGGTCAAAACACCATACTCTGCTTAGTACTTTATCTTAGGGAATTTGTTTTGCCCAACTTTTAACCATCATAGTTACCTGGGACTATTTTTAGACATATGACTTTTATTTCCTCTTTTTGAACCATTTCTTTAATGTATCCCCCTCAAATCAGAGTTACTAAGTCAGTGGAAATAAACACTGGGCATCTGCTTGCCCAAAGCCCCAACATTGAAGTGCACGCTTTTTAAAAAAAATTTATTAAAGTACGTTCAAGTTTCTTTTTCTTCAAAGAGCTGGAATAATCAAGCAACTACATTATTTTATTGTTTTTTTTTTTTAGTTTAACTCTTAGACCTATCTGGAATTTATTTTAGCGTACAGCATGAGGTATGGGTCCACAGTGAGTATGTTTCATAAAATTAGCCAATTAATCCATATAGTCCGTTTTAAAATTTTTAGAAAAGATTGATTACCGAATAAATACCTTTGGAACTACTGAAAGCCACTTGGGTTAAAAAACAAGCTAGGAGGGTGGTGCATACCTAGAGTCCCAGCTACTTGGGAGGCTAGGGTGGGAGGTTTGCTTGAGGCCAGGAGTTTGAGGCCAGCCTGGGCAGCGTAGTGAGACTGCCATCTCAAAAAACAACAAAACCCCTCCACGAGATGTCTATGTCATTCTATATATCAAGATAAATTGATAAATATCAAGATGGATTAAAGCTTAAATATCAAAATAAAATGATAAAAATATCTTAAGAAAATACAGCTGGGCATGGTGGCTCACGCCTGTAATCCCAGCACTTTGGGAGGCTGAGGCAGGTGGATCACCTGAGGTCAGGAGTTTAAGACCAGCCTGGCCAACATGGCAAAATCCTGTCTCTACTAAAAATACAAAAATTAGCTGAGCATGGTGGTGGGTGCCTGTAGTCCCAGCTACTTGGGAGGCTGAGGCAGGAGAATTGCTTTAACCCAGGAGGCAGAGGTTGCAGTGAGCTGAGATCGTGCCATTGCACTACAGCCTGGCCAACAAGTGAAACTCCATCTCAAAAAAAAAAAAAAGAAAATACAGGTGGGTTTAAAAAATAATTTTATGAGGAAAAAGACCAGTAAGACCATATAGGAAAATACTCCTAAGTTTGACAACATAAAAGGTTTTCTAAGGCTTAAAAAAAAATTAATAAATAATATTGAAAGGCAAACAAATGGGAAAAACATATGCAACAACTGACAAAGCATTAGCAGTAGTTCTATATATAGCAAGTGTATGAATAGGAGTAAAATGACGAGTAAACATATGAAGAGACTTCAATCACACTAATAATGAAAATATGAAAAACAAACAAACAAAAGATGGTATTCTTTATCTACCTAGCAAAGATTTAATTAAAAGACTGACCAAATCATGAGCATATCCAGGGGAAATTGACTCTCCTGTGTGCTCTTTCTGCGGGAGTTTAATTCAAGTATCATTGGTAGAATATAATTTGCGAATATGTATCAAAGTATAAAATCTACAGACTGTTTGACCCCCCACTGCCACTGCTGAGATACTAAAGGATACAGTCTCAAAAGTGTGAAAATATACAGTATAAATTATTAAAGACAATAAAATAATAAAGTTGCTAGGTACAAAATTAATATACAAAAAACCAGTACTTTCATATATGCAAATGACAATTAGAAAATATCAGAAAAGACTCCAATTCCAAAGAATAAATATTACCAGAAATATACAAGATCTAGACGATTTTAAAACATGCCTGACACATACAAAGGCAGTACAGAAAAAATGGAATGTTATGTAATGTTCTTGAATAGAAACACTCAGAATCATAAAGCTGTCAAAGTAAAGCATGATACACGGACCATGCAATACTCTGCAGCCATTTAAACTGATACTTTAAATCTGTATTTCAGTCAAAATTAGTTCCTGTGGCTGATTACCCAATTCTGAATGTTGATTTCTCCAAACAGAATTCTACACTTTTCTTCAAGTTCTAGTATAAATGCTACCTCTTTTATGGCCTTTCCTAATCCCCAGGAATGAAACTTATTGCCCTGTTTTCTGCATTTCCATCACACCAGGTTTATGCCACTCTTGTACCAATTATTTTACTCTGCCTTGCATATTTAATATTCCTGTAATAAACTCCTAAACCATCGTAAGCTATTTAAGGGCAGAATCACATCATTTTCACAGCTGTACCACGATAGGTATTTAATGTTTGCTGGAAGCAAAAATGGCTAACAAAAATTTTTAAAATATTCTTTTATTATTTATCAAATAAATCTATTTTAGAATATATAATTTTAAAATTATATTAGCAACAATTTAGAATTGTGGGATTACTCAGTACAAATGAAGGCAGAGCAAAAGGAGTGTTCTTATACATTACTGCTAAGAACAGAGAGAACAGGGATCGCTACAGAAAGTAATTTAGCAATATGAAGCAAGAGCCTTAAAGCCATTCAAACACTTATGCCCAGTAATTGTACCTCTAAAAATAATAAAACATTTTAGAAGGCCTTAGGCACAGAGACAGATGATTATTATAGCAATTATTCAAAATAAGGAAATGGCTGACTGAATTATGGTACAAATCATATAGCCAATATAGATAATAACTGCAAAGAGTTTGTAACATGTGAGAACACACACAAGGAAAGCAAGCTATAAAACTGTACACAGACACACAAACACACACATTTGAACAATGTAAAAAATCCCTCAAACATATAGATAAAACAGAAAGGTAATATATCAAAATGATAATAGTTATCTGGAAATAGCGATGTTAAGGAAGGTTTTTTTTCTTCTTTGTAATATTTGGTGTTTTCCAAAATAAGTATATGCTACTTTTATAATCAGAAAACAAATAAAGGGAAAATAAAGGTAAGCATCACAGAAAGAAGAGTCCTTACCTAGAGAGGTCACATTTCCATAATTCTCCAGCATCACATCCCAGTACAAGGCCCTCTGGATTGGGCCCAGACATGCCCATTCCTCTGAAGTGAAGCATACTGACACCTCCTCGAACATCACCAACTCCTGAAATAACAGGTGTGTGTGAGATTACCAATGCCCAGGAAGTTGCCTGTGGAAAGGTTCCCTTCACTTCTGGTGAAGGAATACACTGTGAGGCCGTGAGTGCACAATAGACATCAGGGAGACATAAGGAGATCACATGTAAAGTCTGTCTTCCAATAGCATAGACCTTGATTTAGAAATGGGAACTGACTGGACATCGAAGGACAAGGATGAGAGAGGGCACTTCAGCCACAGTTAGGCTGTGCAGTTGGGAAGGAAAGAGGATGCAAACCTTACCTGGGGCTGGGCTGTTAGGAGCATAAGTGCCATTAACTGATTTCTTGGGTTCTCTTCCTGGGAAAGGGCAGAAGCTTCAGGGGCAGGAGAATCTGAGGAAGGAGAAAAAGCTGCATATGGGACCTACAAACTTTTTCTGAGTGACCCCCACTTGCAGAGCTGGAATAACAAAAAGAGTAGGAATAAGAATGGATACAAGGCTGGGCGCAGTGGCTCATGTCTGTAATCCCAGCACTTTGGGAAGCCGAGGCAGGAGGATCACGAGGTCAAGAGATTGAGACCATCCTGGCAAACATGGTGAAACCCTGTCTCTATTAAAAATACAAAAAAATTAGCTGGGCGTGGTAGTGCGTGCCTGTAGTCCCAGCTACTCGGGAGGCTGAGGCAGGAGAATGGCTTGAACCCGGGAGGCAGAGGTTGCAGTGAGCCGAGATCGAGATTGAGATCGCACCATTGCACTCCAGCCTGGGCGACAGAGCGAAACTCCGTCTCAAAAAAACAAACAAAGAAACAAAAAGAGTGGATACAAGATCAGAGGGGCCCAAGAAAGAAAAAGAGAACAGCAGGAACAGCAGAAAGAAATTGGCACTGTAAGAGATTCCTAGACAGGGTAGCAGAGGAAGCAACTTCCCAGAAGTAGGGGGATGAGCCACAGAAAGGGTCCTGGAACAGCCCAAAGCCCAGAGCACTGAGTAAATACCATGCTGAGGATCCTGGAGGTTGAATGCCACTAGGTCAGTAGGAGGATGCGGGCAAATTTCAGCTGCTATGTGGCTGCCAGGAAGTACAGGAGGAAGTGTTGTTCCTGGGGCACTCACCGCCTTCTGGAGAGTGTCCTGATCCTGGACAAGGACTGGAACCTGGAAACAAGTAAAATAAGCTGGTTCTTCTTGTTCCTTAAGAAAATGGACTCACCTAAGCACTGTGGACCTCTTTCTGCCCACAATCTAGAACTGTGAGATCAGAGAGACCCACCTCAAGTATGGAGCATCAAAACAGCAGTAAAGCTTTGCATTGAGAACAATGGAGCTGCCCTCGAGCCCCACTCATGGCACTGGTGACCTCTCCCAGAGGAGACTGTACAGAACGGTGGGAACAGAAGCCAGACCTGGGTGTGGGTTAAGGAGGGAATGGGAAGTAATAAGCAGTAATTAAGAGCATGGATTTTAGCTTCAGACTTAGTTTTAGATTGGACTTCAGTCACATCTCTTCTACTTATTTACCATCTGCTTATTGACCCCTTTACCTAACCCTTTGTGCTCAAATACAACTAACACTAAAATTGGCACCAAGGCACTTGGGTTTTGAGGCCAGCTAGACGTCTGCCTCAGTTTCCTTCTCTCTCAAATGAGGATGTATTAGTAATTTGCAATGAAATATATAGCTCTAAAATTTTCCACATTATGATTAAAACAAACAGGCCCATCCTTAGTGCCACACCCAAGTTTGGGTTATGATTCAGATGTCTTATACAGAAATGTTTTTAGTGAGCTACAGATGTACAGAAAGAAATCTCACACACATGAGATGCTACATTAAGATTCCAATCTAATGGTCAAGGATATAAATCTTATCAGAAGCAAATATCTTAGCGCAGTCCCTTGGCTTGCAGATCCCTAGTAGGGCACACAAGAGATCTTACCAAGATTTGGAAAGCTTCATTCTTGTTATACTACTGCCATTTTATGTATGTATGTATGTATTTAAAGACATGATCTCACTCTATCACCCAGGCTGGAGGGCAATGGTATAATCATAGCTCACTGCTGCCTCAACCTCCTGGGTTCAAGTGATCCTCCCACCTCAGCCTTCTAAGTAGCTGGGAGTTCAGGCACTCGCCAATACACCTGGCTAATTTTTAATTTTTTTGTAGAGATGGGGTCTTCCCATGTTGTCTAGGCTGGTCTTGAACTCCTGGCCTCAAGTGATCCTCCCACTTCAGCCTCCCAAAGTGCTGGGATTACAGACATGAGCCACTGTGCCTGGCCTGCTATTGCCTTTTATACTCTAGGTGTTCATTACCATTCCAAACAGAATTATAGAAACAATACATAGGCTTCTGTTTAGGGAAAAACTTTTCAACATTTCTTCTTCAGGTTCTTGATCCAAACTCAGCATTAGCAAGCATTACCCAGGGGACAAAACAGAGTCAATGTTTTTATGCTGCTTCTGAGTTGGACCCAAAGACCTCAACATAAACCTGTTTCTCTACAGACATATTCTACGGTCTGAATACTCATGGGCCTGCTTTAATTATCGTTAGGGTTGCTAGTGTGCTATTAATTTTTAATGAAAATCACAGGATCACCCTCTAGCCCAGCCTCAATTCTTTCCTTCCTTTCATCCCAACACCCATCGCCCCTCTCTGCCTTTCTCACTTGTATTGCTGGTCCATCAAGGTCTTTCTGCAGCTCCTCTACCAGGGCCACAGCCTCCTCGCCACTTCCAGGGTGATGGAGCTGTACCCAGGTCCGAATCTCCCCAGGCAGGATGCTCAGAAACTGCTCCAGCACCAGCAGCTCCAGGATCTGTGCCTTGGTGCGTGCTTCTGGTCTCAGCCACCGGCGACAGAGTTCCCTGAGCCGGCTCAGGGCCTCCTGGGGTCCAGATGTCTCATGGTAACGTAATTGTCTAAAGTGTAGGTGGGAGGTCTCCCAAACAGAGGAGCTGCTTCCTTGGAAGCTGGTTCCCCATTTCCAGGTATCATCCTTCCCCTTCACAAGGCCCTCTTGTCTCAGAGCATTGTGGGCCCAATTTTCTCTTGTCATTGTTGTTTTTTGAAAAAGGCTCCTCTCCAGTCCAGGTCTCTTTAATGCTTGACTTCTTCCTTAGAGCTTGGAGAGTATCATCTACAAGATCTCAAGAAATCATTGTTAAAGTTAGCCCAGAGAAACAACTGAGCTTTACAGGCCCCAGTCAGCTCCCCGTAATAGAGAGAACCTTTGTCAGTATAAGGTTCCAGGTTCTAGAGAGTGCTTCCTCTGACAGAAACCCCCTGCCTAAGGCTCTGGGACACAAACACTCATGTTACCTGCACGACTGCTGAAACCAAACATATGAACTTCCTTTGGTCTTTATTCATAGGATCCCTTCATCTAATTACAATAGACTCTTTACCACTCTAACAATGAGCACCTGACTACTCCTGTGCAACCTGGAACAAGTACCTCACTTCTGAACCTTAGTTTCTTAACCTGTAAAATAGGGATGGTAACAGTCCCTACCTCATGGGGTTGTGATGAGAATTTGATGTATAATACATTTCAAGTTTTTGAACAGTGCCTGGTATATGGGTTTAAATGTTACTTATTACCCTTCCGTAACTAGCACTCTTTCCTGTGTTCCGCAGAGTTAACAAGTAATCATTAATCATGATACATATGAGATAAAATCCTAACCACCTCCTCAATTAACAAAGAAAGGATGAATTAAGTTCTGTGTAGTTTTGCTTTATATGCCTTTAATTCTCTGAAAATTGTTCATTCTGTTAATCAAAATATTTGGATAAATTTCCCATTTTTTCTTTTCCTTTCACATCTAGTCCCATAGATGGATAAATATGAATAAGGTTTTATTATACAGAACTTAGACTTGCTCTCTAGAAATCATCTGTTCTTTAGAAATAACACATTTTTCTAATTATAAAACCAAAAATTTATAAAACCAGAAAACACACAAAACCAGAAAACAATCACTGCTATTATTCTGAACTATGTCCTTATCACAATTTAATTATCATAGATTAATTCTAACTTTCCCTATTATTAATAAGGTCACAATGGCTATCCTTGCTAACAAATTTTTAGTTACATCTCTGCTTATATCTTCAGGATAAACTCTTAGGAGAAAATTGTTGGGCTAAAGGGTACAAACATTTTTAAGCTTTTAAGGTTATAATAGTTACATCACCATCAGAAAGCATATGAAAGCATCCTCTTTATTTGAACACATTGACCCTTAAAGACAGCTTGCTTATAACAAATAGGGGAGTCAGAAATATAAACATAATTTCAATATAATGTTTAAGTACAAGTAATAGGAGAACATAAAACTACAGAAAGGATTCACGAAAGGTAATTTTTTTTTTTTTTTTTTTTTTTTTTTTTTTTTTGAGATGGAGTCTCACTGTCTCACCCAGGCTGGAGTACAGTGGCGTGATCCCGGCTCAAAGCAACCTCTGCTTCATGGGTTCAAGCAATTTTCCTGTCTCAGCCTCCCAGGTAGCTGGGACTACAGGCTCGCACCACCATGCCCAGGTAATTTTTGTATTTTTGGTAGAGATGGGGTTTCGCAGTGTTGGCCAGGATGGTCTCAATTTCTTAACCTCGTGATCTGCCCGCCTCAGCCTCCCAAAGTGCTGGGATTACAGGCGTGAGCCACTGCACCCAGCCATGAAAGGTAATTTTGGACTGGGCTTTTAAGGAAAAATAAAAGGATCATTGGACTATGAGGAAAACCATTCCAGGAAGAAAGAAACTCTATTTTCAAAAGCAAGGGAGGACACATAACTCTGTGAAGGAAGACCAGAGAAGGAAAGTGAACTTCAGAGGCAAGAGTGTAGGAGTAGAGCAGAGAGGTAAACAGAAGTTAAATTCTAACTACTGCTCTTGAGAGGCAGTATTCTGAGGAGATGATCCTGTCCTGTAAGTGCAGCAGTTTTACTTACATTTAAGCATTAAAAAGGTTTTACTTTACATTTTTCCTTACTTTTAAAAAGAGTAATATATTCGCTTGGTTCAAAATTTAAAATTATAAAATGAATACTGTGTAAAGTTTCCTTCTCCGTTAGCTTCTTATCTTTCCAGTTATTTCTGCATATGTGTGTGTACATATATCGTTATCTAGTTCCCTTATTTTCACAAATGGTAGGACACCATGAATGACATGCTACATTTTCCTCTTCTCAATAATACCATGTCTTAGAGATATTTCCTGTCAATACACAGTCCTTCTCCACATTTTTATGGATGCATAGATGTATCATAATTTATTCATGCCAGCACTGATGGTTTGTTTGGGTAGTTTTCAATCATTTCTTATTACCAATAATATTATCATGAATAATCCTGAGCATACATCAGTTTGGATGTGTGTAGGCATATATAAGAAAGATTCCTTGAAACAGAATTGCTGAGTCAAAATGTATATGCATGTATAATTCTGACACTACCAATTTGACCTCATTAGGATTGTACCAATTTATAATTTATACCTCCATCAAAAACAGTTGTATGGGCCTGCCTTTCCTCACTTTCACCAATACGGTTCTGAAAGTTGTGTGCTCTTTGCCAAATTTTTAACTTCCATTTTGAATGAATTAATATATTGAGTCACTTGTATATTTTTTGAAGTAACTATTCATATATTTTGCTCATGTTTCTATTGAGGTATTGGGTCTTGTTAATTTGTACACACTTTTATCACAGGAAAATTAGTCCTCTGTTTACAATGGCAGCTGCAAATTTTTCTCAGTTTGTCAAGTGTCTTTGTGACTATATGTGCCATGTGACTTTGCTTAAAGTGTTTTTTGCCATGCAGTCAATCTTTTACGACTTCTGGGTATTGTACCAAAATTAGAAAGACCTATTCCACTCCGAGCATGAGGAGAGTCTAGTTGTGTCAGGATTCTATTAGTGAGGAATGGTGGGGGTGAGAGGACTGGATATCAAGAAAGATCTGTTAGGTTTTTGTAATAAACACATGACTTAAGTTCTAAACGAAGTAGGAACTTACTCATCCCCCAGTAGGGATAAGATAATTGAGAAAAACTTGGCAGTCCTTGGTAACTGATCTGGGGGTAATGGAAAGGAATTTTTAAAAAGAATTTCGAATAATTTTCAAATAACATAAAAATAACAAATTCTTAAACATACATTTTATTTGCGTCTCACAAAAGGTTTTCAAGGCAGAAGTTGAAAAGAACAAAAGGATCAGAGGAGCGAATCCACTCAAAGCCACTTAGCTAGTTGAGATATGGGAGCAAATTCTGAATTCAGGGATTCTAATTCCAGAAGTCCAAAACAATTCCATCTACGAAGAGACTTATGAGACCCAAACAACAACTGTTCTAAAACAACGGTTTCCAAACACCAGTCCACGACAAAGCTTTAATCTGGCAAGCTGCAAAAAGAGAAAACCAGTAACAATCGTCGCTGACAGGTTGGCAATGAGTGTGCGTGCGTGTGTGTGTGTGTGTGTGTGTGTGGATATGTGCGCGCGCGCGTAAGGCCAGCATTTATTCTGAGTTTACGGTCTTAGTACTTTGGGTGAAAATGTATTGCCTGAAGTAATGGTAGTATGGGTGGTTTCAAGTTTGATTTTTAAATACCATTATATTACAAAACTAAAAGACTAAAAAAACTAAAATTGTTCCATCCCTTAAAACAAACAAACAAAAATCCGTCCTCAGGAGTCTGGGCGCCATGGGTATAGGGAAGCCTCAGAATGTTTCTGTGCATTAGCCTCAGAGAAAACTGAGGAAGAGCAGAAAGGCCTGAGCTGGGGGCGCAGGCTGCTGAGGCAGCTCTTCTCAAAGCGCCAGTGGAGTCCGTTAGACAGGAGCACTCGTCCACAGACACACACAGACTCGGAGCTGCTGTCCTCAGTACCTCCTCCGGGCCGGCTGCGTGCCCAGCCGAGGCCACGACGTCGACCCCCAACACGGAGCTGGGGACGGACCGTGCCGGGGGTCCGGGCCCGGGAGGGGCTACCGAGGGCTGTGCAGTCCCAGCAAGCTCAGGCCCGCGTCCCGGGTCGCCTTCCCTGCACGCCCACCCGCCCTCGAGCCCACCCCGCTCACCGGGGACTCCCGCTGCGGCTCCAGCCTTGGGTACCGCCGCCTCGGCGCCAGGCCGCTAGGAGATGACACAGGAACTAGCCCTTGCGGCAGCCGAGGCACAGAATAATGGCCGAGCCGAGGATACTGCGACTTCCGGTTGCACCGCGCCCCTCATCCCGGATCTCTAGGAAGCCACATCTCTATGGTTCGTTTCTTTTCCTAGAGCTGGAGAAGAGAGGCGGAACTCCTGAGCCCTTGGGTACTACTATTCCTTACATCAAACAAGAACTGGCCGCTGTTTCAGAGCGGAAGGGTGCAGAGATGAAAGACAGGACCCAGGGTCTCAGGATGCTTGTTGCCTCCTAAGAGAGTTGGACATTTCTGTTTTGATTTGCATTTCAATTGAGGTTGATAGGGAGTAACCTTCATGTCTGAATGATCTGGTAGGTGACTTTTCTGGTCTCTTCTTGAACCTATGCAGTTCTCATAACATTATTTCTCATAATAAATAATAACATGGCTTATAAATCACCCTCTTGTGAATTCGCTTACTGTGGTGTATCTCTTGCGCACATGATGACATATTGGAGCTATGATATTAAATAGTAATCAAGTTGAAGGTGCAAGGTAATGTGCAAATGGTAGGGACATCTCTCCCCTGAAAGAGGAGGTTATTCTAGCTGTCCATCACCCTGGGTAAAGTGAGGTATGTATAAAGGAAACTGGAACTCTGATCCTCACTTTGGTCTTCAGTCTCTTAGGTTTGGACTTCTGGAATTGACACCCCTATATGGGACTATGGTTGGAACAAGTCTCCAACAGGGCAAAGGCCATGTCTGCATGGATCCCATGTATTTAGCACCTAGTACAAAGCTGAAGCCACATAGGTCGTAGATGAATGTTTATTGAATGAGCAAGGTTCTTGTTATTCTGTTTATGTCTCTTTTTTTTTTGAGATGGAGTTTTGCTTTTGTTTCCCAGGCTGGAGTGCAGTGGCGCAGTCTTGGCTCACTGCAACTTCCACCTCCCAGGTTCAAGCGATTCTCCTGCCTCAGCCTCCTGAGCAGCTGGGATTACAGGCACGTGCCACCATGCCTGATTAATTTTTTGTATTTTTAGTAGAGACGGGGTTTCACCATGTTGGCCAGGCTGGTCTCCAACTCCTGAACTCTGGTGATCCACCCACTTCAGCCTTCCAAAGTGCTGGAATTACAGGTGTGAGCCACCATGCCAGGCTTATTCTGTTTATTTCTTTATGTTCTCTCCTGGCATTCATTAAACAACATACTTAAACTTCAGCCTTGATTGACTGATTGATTGATTCATTCATTCATTCATTCAGCTACTGAGTACTTGCCATGTGCCAAATACTGTTCTGGGCACTAAGGACATAAATAAAGTGGTAAAGTCTCTGTTCTCATGGAGTTTACATTTCTAGTGGGGTAAACAGAAAACAAATATAAAAATGTGTCAGGTGGTGGTAAATGCTAAGAAATGTGAAAGCTTATCATAAGAATTGGGTCACTCTTGTTGTATCTAATAAAACAAAGTCAAGAAATTAGCTGGGGGAAGCACTCAGGGTACAAAACATTGCTCCAGGAATGTTATTCTCTGTAAGCTTGACTGCCGAAATTGTTTATTATAAGCCCAAACCAGTTTTATCTATAGCTTCTGAGATAACTTGCTGCAACTCTAGGACTAATTTTGCCCACTGCAGTTGCTCACCAGTTGGAGCTTGCCAGCTTCCCACACCCTTATTAGTGCCAATGGACTTTCTCAAAGAGCAATATGTAACATTCCTCTTTTTTGTAAAATCTCTAACCATCTCTTTGTTCTTTAGAGAGAGCACCACTTTCAGTTCAAGCCAGAGACTATCTCTCCGAGTTTGTAAACTGATGTGAATAAAACTTTATTTTCTTTCTCTCTTTTTTTTTTTTTTTTTTTTGGATGGAGTCTCACTCTGTCGCCCAGGCTGGAGTGCAGTGGCCCAGTCTCAGCTCACTACAACCTCCACCTCCCGGGTTCAAGTGATTCTCGTCTCAGCCTCCTGAGTAGCTGGGATTACAGGTACATGCCACCATGCCCAGCAATTTTTTGTATTTTAGTAGAGATGGGGTTTCACTGTGTTATCCAGGCTGGTCTCAAACTCCTGAGCTCAGGCAATCCATCTGCCTCGGCCTTCCAAAGTGCTAGGATTACAGGTGTGAGCCACTGTGCCAGCCAACTTTCTTTTCTACTATCTAGCCATCCTGGAGGGATGACATCAAAAAGGGTAAGGAGGACCCAACAAAGGAGACTGAGAAGCAGCCACCAATCAAGTAGAAAGAGAAGGAAATAGTACTTTATGGGTTTCAAAGCATGAATGAGTAGATTTTGAAATATTGATCAATGTGATTGCCCCATACTAAATTATAATTTTACTTGTAAACCAAGGCTCCCTTCTCCTCCCCTGCCCTACCTAGGTAGACAAGAGTTACACACTATGGGACTGGAAAAAAAAGGGACAAAGACTATAGTGAGTTAGGCCATTAGAAGTCTTTAGTAAGGTGAAAAACATTCTTGCCTTGCTGAGAAAGAAGAAAGGAATGGGAGGAGCCAAAATGACCAACTAGACTATGGACCACTGACCAGTGAGCCTGTAATCATTCGCACTCCTACTAAGCAATGGCCTGGAAGCATGTCACCAAAGAGTTGTCAGCTAGTAAGGACTACCAATTGCCAGCGGCCAGCCCAGAGCCTCAGTTTTGTCACTCAGTTTGTGCCCTGAGATTCTGCCCATCTGACAGAGAACTTGAAGCACCCTAACCTCTCCCCCAAGATGAAAGACTTGGTAACCTTGTGGAATGATGGTGATAGAAAGGAACACCCTATCTTTGACCAAGGTGGAACTATACAAAACCTGTTTAAAGTGGGCCAGAGCTCTGAGATAGTGGTATAATACAACACATAGCCTTTGTTTTAGATACACACACATTCCTGGTAATTAGAATTCCCAAATGTACAGAGGAAAAAAACCAAGCAAACAAGAAATAAATGGGTTTGAGATAGGCATATGAGAAGAGGCTGGAAGCAGAGGACTGACATTTCAAGATGGGTTAAGATCTTAGATTATTGATCTACTAAAATGGAAATCCCAGTCCGAATGGAAAGTTTGTATTTCTCATCTTTCTATAAAACCCCACTTTGCCAGAGTTGTTTTTAATGCAGATTGGAATGTGATTGACCTATGACCAAGGATTATATGTATATAATATATATGGCTAAGAAATCTCAAGACATGCGATCTGAAGACCCAGGAGAGCTGAAGGTATAGTTGTAGTCCAAGAACTATAGGCCTGAGAAGCAGAAAAGCTGCTGGTGTAACTTACAGTCTGAGTCCTAGTCTGAATCCAAATGTGTTAAGTCTGTCCTCGCACTGCTATAAAGAAATGCCTGAGATTGGGCACTTTATAAAGAAAAGAGGTTTAATTGGCTCACAGTTCTGCAGGCTGTATAGGAATCATGGTAGCATCTGCTTCTGGGGAGGCCTCAGGGAGCTCATGGGAGAAGGCAATGTGGGAGCAGATGTCTTATGTGGCAGCAGAAGGCCCAAGGCTGGGGGAGGAGGGAGGTGCTACACACTTCTAAACAACCAGGTCTCACTCACTATCTCAACACAGAGCCAAGGGGCAAATCCATCCCTATGATCCAATCACCTCCCATCAGGCCCCACCTCCAACATTGGGAATTACAATTTGACATGAGATTTGGGCAGGGACAGAGATCTAAACCATATTACCAAAAGTGGGAGAAGACCAATGTCCCAGCCAGAAGACAGTCAGAAAGAGGAAATTCTCCCTTTCTCAGTCTTCCTTCGACTCACATCTCCAATGGTTTGGATGAGGCTCACTCATGTTAAAAAAGGCAATCAGTCTACAGATTCAGATGTTAAGCTCATCCAGAAATACCTCCACAGACACTCAGAATAATGTTTAACCAAATATCTGGGCACACTATGGCCCATTCAAGTTAACATGTAAAATGAACGATCACATATGGATTCTTCCAAATACAGTTCAGGGCATTAGTTATTTAAAGATTTTCTAGGCACTGAAGGGCATCCACAGTGGTTAGATTAGGCCAGTGTCACTCAAAAGGATCCATTTCAGATCTCAATGTCTATCTTGGACAACCTCACCCCCTTATCTTTACATCCTCAGAGAGGGACCTTGTAGAAATGAGGGAGTCACAGCAAAGGGAAAGTTGGAGATGGGGACAGGCCACCTGTGAAAGGCCAACCATGCTGGGAGCAGAGACGGGTAAATCCAGTCCAGACTGGAAAGCTTGAGGGAAGACAGAACAGCCATATTTGCAATTTGGAGGGAGGTAGAAATCCCATTGCCTATCCTTTTACCCTCATCGGACGCCGATCTGGAGAGGCTGGAAAAGGCACATAGTCGTTGGTAGGAGTAGAGGGAGCATAAAATCAGAGGACCTGAGCTTGGGGTGCCTGTGGCTTTGACGGGAGCCTTAGAATCTGAAAGGCTAAAGGGGTGGTTATGGCCCTAGTAGGAAAGGAAAGGAAGTGGGATACTGGGGGATCTGCTTTGGTCTTTCTGTAGCCTTTCTCAAGGGCTAGATGAAAATGAAAATCTCAGGTTGTTCCAAATTGGTTTCTAAGCCAGCCCTCTATTACTAGGCTGGTGATGCTACAATGAATCAAAAGATCATTGACCCCTGATAGAGGTCTTTACTAGTGCCAAAATCTACCCAGCTGCACTTTCTGCATCCCACCCCCAACACACACACACACATACCTGCACACACACACACACAATTTTCAGCAGTATATAATTGGCAATCACAGAACATTTCAGTTGAATTAAGCTAGAGTTCAAACCAAAACAGTGAGGCAAAGCCAGAATATTAGGGGGAAAAAAAGCATATAAAAATTACTTGCTATGTGTCAGCCTCTTTCACATGGTTAATTTCATTTGCTCCTTACATGAACCCTTTGAGACAGATAATATTGTCACAGTTTTGATGATACTGAAACTAAGGGTGAGTAAGTTTAAGTAACTTGTTAAAATACCTTCCTAATAACCAGTGAGGCTTTGAAATCCAAGGCAAGTGCTGTTTCCACCACTGTATTTTGGCTTTTGTACACCCAGAAGCAAGAAAGTCATTCAGGAGACTGAGGCAAGACACAGGTAGGGAAAAGGGGGAGAAAAGTCAGGACAGCCACCATGAAGAGTGTCTTCAGCCTCCTGAATACTTTAGCTGTGGTCGGGCCTTGGACAACTCATGCTAATTTGAATGCGAACAAGCATTAATACGCTGTGTCCACTGGGAATCCATCCAAGGCTTTGATAATCGTTGGGGGTGGGAGGCAGGGAGGCCTGCTATCTTGGCTTATACCCACCTGAACTTTTATGTAGAAGGTCATGACTTTCGAATACATTCTACTCTAGAGAGGCCCAAAAGTGGTAATTCTAAAGTTAGTCTAGTATCTCCTAGCCTTAGAGGTGTCTGGGTGTCTGGGTAGTAGAACAAATGTAATTGAGGCCCTTCCCAGTCCAAGATATTCTGTAGATACTTTACTTTTGGGTATTGGGAAACAACGGAAGTAGTTACTACATAGGTAAAGGGCATATTTTAAAACACTAAAATTCTTTGATATTAAAAGCATAGTAAAAGAAGTGTCTGCTTATTACCTAAAACAGATGTGTATTCTCTACCACAGTCACCTATGCCCACCTCTGACTTTCGTGCAGCTGTAGGAGAATGGATGTAGCCATCCTGACAGAGTCGTGTCTCAAGCATACACCATAACATCTTAGGCTATTTTGTTGAAGGCTTCCTCTAGAAGTTCAGAAGCCTGTTCAGCCAGGTCTTAGGCACAAACTGGAAGAAGTGGATGAGAAAAACATCCCCTCAGGCAAATCTGAAAGAATGATAAATAAGAATTGGTTCATAAATGCCCCAACATCCTGTCCTTTGACAAGAAAAGTCTGAGCTATGTTCTACATGGGCCCTTAGAGGGCCCCTAGTGAAAATGAGCCTCAGTTGCCCACAGTGGATCCAGCTCAATAACTTACTCTTTGTTGGCTTTCGACTTTCCCCGTCTTACCCTTCCTGCTCATTCCCTCTTGCTCCTTGAGATCACCTTCAAAATAATCTACTCCACCTACATCCTTGTCTCAGGCTCTGCTGTTGGAAAAACCTAAACTTATAATCAACCTTTTAAATTCAAACAAGGTTGGGGGATTTGACAATGCCCAATTTTGTGAACACCCATGTATTAGTCTGGTTGAAGACTAATTATCTTTTTCCAGAGGAGGCTCCAGAAGCCAATCCTTAACCTTCTAAGTAGATAGGCCTTTACACAGATACACAGACAATGAGCTATTTAGCACATCTTGTCTTCCTGAATCATATACTAATGAGGAAAATGGAGGATCTTAGCCAGAGGGGAATTGTGAGTTCAAAGTTCTCACCACTATGGGAAAAGATACAAGCTCCACAGGCTAGACCAGATGGTGGAAAACTGGGCCTCCCAGAGACTGTGCCTTGATGCAGGGTAGTCCAGGAGCCAAAGCAGCAAAAGTAAATGAATCTTTGTGCCAGTGTTCCACTGTAAATGCAACCCAGCTGCTCCCAGCATTTGTTTTCTATTTCTCTACTTCCCACCACTATCCAGCTTCTTCACTCTGAATCTTCTGTCCCCTTCATTAGTCCTTCTTATTACAATTTCTGTCCCCTCATACTCACTGCTCCTAATGATGTGGCTTCTCTTCGTCCATAATTTCTGCTTCAGCTCCTGTTCTTAATTTCCTCATTTTTGCCCTACTTTCAATTCAATTTCCTTAGAAAGGGATTCCAATTGGTAGAGTCATTAAATATTGTCTTTGTTTGGGCAGAGTTTTGGCCTCAGGTCATACTCTGCAGGATAATTAAAAGGAACCAACATATTCATGTTTAGTAATCATGACTATAATTACTCTGCCTTCTCCCGTATTTGACTTGAGATGTTTGCTATCCCTCTCTCTGCAACATCTTTTCAGAGAACTATGGAACCATACAATGTTATGGTTGGAAATGAACCTACAGTTCATCATTTTACTAAAGATCTTAACTCTGTAAGACCACACCATCCTTTGTAAACTGGTCACTTGCCCTCCAGTTGGCCTTCTAACTTGGTTGTGATGGCTCAATATCTGTTTGTCCCTGATATCTTCTTTTACCCTCCTCCGATAAACTTCCCCACCTCTTTTTTTTTCCTGCCCATGAAGAAAAAGTTGAGCTACTAACATTTCACTCTTGTTCTAAATATGTCATGTCATTCTACACCCATAATCTGACTTTTTTTTTTTTAAGGTCTCTTGATGATACTGTTTCCACAAGACAAAAAAATGAGTAAAACTGTTTTCTGTTTTCTTTTGACAGCAGATGAGAACAGAATAGACTTGACTATGAAGTGGGAAATAAAAGGATCAGAGTTATCTGATGGAACACCAAGAGGATTCTTTCTTCCTTTTAAGAGATATGAGGTCTCACTGTCATAGTGGCACAATCAGAGCTCAGTGCAGCCTTGAACTCCTGGGCTCCAGCGATCCTCCTGCCTCAGCCTCCCAAGCAGCTGGGCCTACAGATGAATACTATCATGCCCCCAGCTAGTAAGAGGGTTCTAAGTGTTGATTCATAAGGAAACCAGAAACTAGAGATGCCTGTGAAGACACTTTCAAGAAGTTAGAAGAATTACCCTTGAATGAAGAAAGGAGCTGACTAGAAGGAATTTATTGAGTAACACACAAGAATTGTTTCAAACCTACAAAAGATAAATGTGAGGAAGATAAGGGATTTGGGGGAATCCTCCTATGTCCTCCAGTCTCGCTATACATTAGGAGTTCTGATGCGACAGAAATCCTACTAATGTGATGAATATGGCAAAGCTTTCAATCAGTGTGCATACCTCAATGGCCATCAGAAAACCTATACTGGAGTGAAACCCTATGAATGAATGAGTATTATAAGACATTCAGCTAGAATTTTCCATCCAATGGATATTTTTATGTCAGACATTTTTATCTCTAGAAATTGAATTTTTTTTTTTTTTTGAGATGGAGTCTCGCTCTGTTGCCCAGGCTGGAGTGCAATGGCATGATCTCGGCTCACTCCTGGGTTCATGCCATTCTCCTGCCTCAGCCTCCCAGGTAGCTGGGACTACAGGTGCCCACCACCACACTCGGCTAATTTTTTGTATTTTTAGTAGAGATGGTGTTTCACCATGTTAGCCAGGATGGTCTTGATCTCCTGACCTCGTGATCCACCCGCCTTGGCCTCCCAAACTGCTGGGATTACAGGCGTGGGCCACTGGGCCTGGCTGAATTTTAATCTTTTCAGTATCTTTTGTGTCTGCTAAACAAGTTCAATCTTTCCCCTTGATTTTTGCTTATATAATATATAGTTATAATAACTGCATTAATATCCTTGTGTGTTGATTCTTTGTATCAATTCTAGGTCAGTTTTAAATAATTGATTTTTCTTATCAATACAGGTTGTATTTTCCTATTTGTTTACATGCCTAGTAATAACTGTACCTCAGATATTTTCCATTTTTCCTTGTTGGAGACAGAATAGTTTTTATTGCTGTAACTATTCTAGGGAGTGGGAGGATGCAGTTAAGTTACATTAGGTCAGAGAACATACGTTGTATTATTTAAATCCTTCTGCTGTATTAAGGTTTTTTTGGTTTTTTTTTTTTTTTTTTTTAACCTCATATATGATTTGTCCTGGAAAATGTTCCATGTGTGCTTGAGAGGAAGGTATATTCTGCTATTCTTCAGTGGCATGTTCCAGGGCTATATTAGGCCTAGTTGGTTAATAGGGTTCAAGTCCTCTATTTCCTTGTTGATCTTCTTTCTGGTATTCTAACTATTACTGAAAGTGGGGTATTGAAGCCTCCAATTATTATTGTTTGAATCGTCTGTTTCCCTGCTCATCTCTTTCAGTGTTTGTTTAATGTATTTTGGAGGTATCACAGTAGCTGAATATACATTTTAAATTGTTATATCTTCCTGATGAATTGATCCCTGTATTGTTAAAAAATGCCCTTTTTTAATCTGAAATAGTATCTTTTTTTGGTTTTAAAGTTCAGTTTGTCTTGTAATATAACCACTCAAGCTTTCTTTTTTCTTTTCCTTTTTTTTTTTTTTTTTTTTTTGAGACGAAGTCTTTCTCTGTTGCCTAGGCTGGAGTGCAGTGGCGTGATCTCAGCTCACTGCAAGCTCCACCTCCTGGGTTCATGCCATTCTCCTGCCTCAGCCTCCCGAGTAGCTGGGACTACAGGCGCCCGCTACCACGCCCAGCTCATTTTTTTTGTATTTTTACTAGAGACGGGGTTTCACCATGTTAGACAGGATGGTCTCAATCTCCTGACCTCGTGATCCGCCTGCCTTGGCCTCCCAAAGTGCTGGGATTACAGGTGTGAGCCACCGTGCCCAGCCCCTCAAGCTTTCTTATGGTTGCTATTTGCAAGATGCATCTTTTTCCATCCTTTTACTTTTAATCTCTTTGTATTTTTGAAACTAAAGTGTGTTTCCTGTAAACAGCATATAATTGGATCGTGTTTTTTAATCCAGTCTGACAATATTTGCTTTTTGATTGGATCAATTAATCTACTCACATTTAATTTTATTATTGATATAGGGTTTTCTTTTTAGCCCACATTTCATCTGGAAGAAGATATAGTTGTATTTATGTCTACCATTTTACTTTTTTTGTTCTCTTTATCTTATTATTATGAACCCATTCCTTTTATTTTTATTTTTATTTGTTTTTTAGACAGGGCCTCACTCTGCCCCAGCCTGGAGTGCAGGGACATGATCACGGCTTACTGAAGCCTTGAATTCCTGGGCTCAGGTGATCCTGCTGCCTCAGCCTCTCAAGTAGCTGGGACTATAGGCACGCACCACTATGCCCAGCTAACTTAAAAAAATTTAAAAAAAAAATTTTTTTTTGAGACAGAGTCTCGTTCTGTCACCCAGGCTGGAGTGCAGTGGTGCAATCTTGGCTCACTGCAAGCTCCGCCTCCCAGTTTCATGCCATTCTCCTTCCTCAGCCTCCCGAGTAGCTGGGACTACAGGCGCCCGCCATCATGCCTGGCTAATTTCTTGTATTTTTATAGAGACAGGTTTCACCATGTTAGCCAGGATGCTTTCGATCTCCTGATCACGTGATCTGCCCGCCTCGGCTTCCCAAAGTGCTGGGATTACAGGCGTGAGCCACCGTGCCCGGTCTAAAATTTTTAGTAGAGATGAGGTCTCACTATGTTGCCCATGCTGGTCTCAAACTCCTGAGCTCAAGTGATCCTCCCACCTTGGCCTCCCAAAATGCTGGGATTGTGCATTTTCTGCCCCAATCATAGAATCAACCACTTTTTCAAAGGGCTCTAGTTCCCTTTAAAGGGAAATGGTGTTTCAGGACTGCAATCTTGGTGTAAAGGGTGCTCACTGCTCCTGGTAGATTTTGCTTCTAGGTTTTTTCAGTGGAAAGGGCGAGAACAAATTTTTTCATTTTTAGTTGGCACATAATAATTGTACATATTTATAGGACACAGGGTGGTATTTTTATATGTATATACAATGTGTAATGACCAAATCAGGGTAATTAGCATATCCATTACCTGAAACATTTATCATTTCTTTGTGTTGTGAACATGCAAAATCCTCTCTTCTATCTTTTTAAAAATATACAATAATTTCTAGTTAACTATGTTCACCCTATGGTGCTGCAGAACACCAGAACTCCTTCCTCCTATCTAACAATAATGTTGTGTCTATTAACCAATGTTTCCCCATCCCTCCCCTCCATTACCTTCCATAGGCTCCAATATCCACAATTCTGTTTTCTACTTGCATGAGCTCTGAATTATTTTTACCTCCCACATGTAAGAGAGAACATGTAGTATTTATCTTTCTGTGCTTATTTTGCTCAACATAATGTCCTTCAGGCTCATCCATGTTGCCACAAATCATAGGATTTTATTCTTTTTATGACTGCATAGTATTTCATTGTGCATGTATGCCACATTTTCTTTATCCATTTGTCCACTGATGGACACTGGGTTGATTTTATCTCTTAGCAATTGTGAATATTATAGTTCTATAATAAGCATAGGGGAAAAAGTATTCCTTTGATATTTAGATTTCCTTCCTTTGGCTAAATATTCAGTAAAGGGATTACTGTATCATATAGTAACCCTATTTTTAATTTTTTTGAGAAACCTTCACACTGTTTTCCATAATGGCTGTACTAATTTACATTTCCACCAAAAGCATATAAAAATTCCTTTCGAGCTGGGTGCAGTGGTTCACGCCTGTAAGCCCAGCACTTTGGGAGACCAAGGTGGGTGGATCACCTGAGGTCAGGAGTTTGAGACCAGCCTGGCCAACATGGTGAAACCCTGTCTCTACGAAAAATACAAAAAATTAGCTAGGCCTGTTGGCAGGCGCCTGTAATCCCAGCTACTCAGGAGGCTGAGGCAGGAGAATCACTTGAACCCAGGAGGCGGAGGTTGCAGTGAGCCGAGATTGCGCCATTGTGCTCCAGCCTGGGCGACAAGAGCAAAACTCCATCTCAAAAAAAAAAAAAAAAAAAAAAAAAAAAAAAAAAAAGCTGGGCACGGTGGCTCACGCCTATAATCCCAGCACTTTGGGAGGCCGACGTGGGCAGATCACGAGGTCAGGAGATCAAGACCTTCCTGTCTAACATGGTGAAACCCCGTCTCTACTAAACCTGGGAGGTGGAGCTTGCAGTGTGCTGAGATCTCACCACTGCACTCCAGCCTGGGTGACAGAGTGAGACTCTGTCTCAAAAACAAACAAACAAACAAAAATTACCTTCGAATGCTCTCCAGCATTTCTTATTTTTTGTCTTTTTGATAATAGCCATTCTAACTGGGGTGAGATCATATCTCATTGTGGTATTAATTTGCATTTCCCTGATGGTTAGTGATGTTGACCATTTTTTCATGTATTTATTGGCCATTTGCAGGTCTTCTTTTAAGAAATATTTAGATCCTTTGCCCACTTTTATTGGATTTGGGTTTTTGTTGTTGAGTTGTTTGAGCTCCTGGTATATTCTGGATATCAGTCCCTTGTCAGATTAGGAATTTGCAAATATTTTCTCCCACTCTATAGATTGTCTGTCCACTCCATTGACTATTTATTTTGCTATGTAGTTTTTTTTTAGTTCAATACTGTCCAATTTGTATTTCTTTTTATTTTGTTGCCTGTGCTTTTGAAATCTTATCCATAAAATCTTTGCCTAGACCAATGTCCCAAAGCATTTCTCCTATGTTTTCGTCTAGTAGTTTTATAGTTTCAGGTCTTACATTTAAGGCTTTAATTGATGTTGAGTATATTTTTGTATATGGGGATAGATAGGGATCTAGTTTCATTTTTCTACATATGTATATCCAGTTTTTCCAGCACCATTTATTGAAGAGGGCATCATTTCTCCAATGTATGTTCCTGGTTCCTTTGTTGAAAATCAGTTGACTGTAAATACATAGATATATTTCTGGGTCCTTTATTCTGTTCCATTTGTCTATATATCATACTGTTTTGGTTACTATAGCTTTGTAGTATATTTTCAATTCAGGTACTGTAACACCTCCAACTCTGTTTTTCCTTGCTAAGTACTGGTTTGGCTATTTGGTGTCTTCTGTAGTGCCATACAAATTTTAGGATTGTTTTCTTTTTCTGTGAAGAATGTCACCAATATTTTTACGGGGACTGCATTTAACCTGTAAGTTGCTTTGGGTAGTATGGGCATATTCTTCTGATCATGAGCATGGGATGTCTTTTTATTTGTTTGTGTCCTCTTTAATTTATTTCATCAATGTTTGATAGTTTTCATTGTACAGTTATTTCACTTCCTTCATTTCTAGTTTTTGTTTTTTTTTTTTTTTTTTTTTGCAGGGGGAGGGCTATTGTAAATAGGATTGCTTTCTTGATTTCTTTGTCATCCAGTTCATTATTGGTGTATGGAAATGCTACAGTTTTTTCTGTGTTGATTTTGTACCCTGCACCATTACTAAATTTGTTGATCAGTTCAAAGAATATTTTACTGGAATCTTTAGAATTTTGAATACACGTTTTCTGAAAGGACAATTCGACTTCCTCTTTTCCAATCTGAATGCCCTTTATTTCTTTCTCTTGCCCAATTACTATGGCTAGGACTTCCAGTACTACGTTGAATAAGAAAGGTGAATGTGAACATCCTTGTTTTGTTCCAATTCTTAAGAGCTCTCAGCTTTTCCCTATTCAGTTTGATGTTAGCTATGAGTTTGTCTGTTATATTTGGCCTTTATTGCGCTGAAGTATGTTCCTTCTATGCCTAGTTTGTTTAGGGTTTTTATCATAAGGGGATATAGAATTTCATCAAATGCTTTTTCTGCATCTGTTGAGATGATCATATGTTTTTGTTCTTCATTCTGTTTATGTGATGTATCACATTTATTGATTTGCATATGTTGAAACATCCTTGCATCCCTGGGTTAAATCCCACTTGATCATGGTATATTATCTTTTTGATCATGGTCTATTATCTTTTGGTTAGATTTTATTTGCTAGTATTTTGTTGAAGACTATTGCCCCTATGTTCATCAGGGATACTGGCCTGTAGTATTCTTTTTTTGTTTTGTCCTTTCCCAATTTTACCCTGGTATCTGGGTAATGCTGGCCTTGTAGAAAGAATTAGAAAAATTCTCTCATCTTCAGTGTTTTGGAATAGTTTGAAAACAGTTGCCGTTAGTTTTTTTAAAGTTTGGAGGTCAGACATGGTGGCTCATGCCTGTAATCCCAGCACTTTGGGAGGCTGAGGTGGGAGGATTGTCTGAGGGCAGGAGTTTGAGACCAGCCAGTATAATATAGAGACCATGTCCCTACAACAATAAAAAAAAAAAAAAAAAAAAAATCAGCCATGCATGGTGGTGCATGCCTGTAATCCTGACTACTTGGGATCCTCCTTGGCAGGAGGATCACTTTAGCCCCGGAGTTTGAGATTATAGTGATCACACCATGGCACTCCAACCTGTGCAACAGAGCATGATCCTTTCTCTAAAAAAATTTTTTTAAAGTTTGGTATTCTAGGTCCAAAGACACATGTCTGTAGCCCCAGCTACCCAGGAGGCTGAGGCAGGAGGATGGCTTGTGTCCAGGAGTTTGAATCTAGCGTGGGGAACATAACAGGACCGACTCTAAAAAAAAACACAAAATTTGGTAGAATGCAGCAATAAAGTTATCCAGTCCTGGGCTTTTTGTTGTTGTTGTTGTTGATTTTTTTTATTATTGATTCACTCTAATTACTCATGATTGGTCTGTTCATATTTTCTATTTCTTCCTGGTTCAATCTTGGTAGGTTGTATGTATCTGGAAATTTATCCATTTCCTCAAGGGTTTCTAATTTGTTGGCATATAGTTGTTTAGAATAGTCTCCATTGATCCTTTGTGCTTCTGTGGTAACAGCTGTAAAACTGTAATGGCTCCTTTTTCATTTTTTATTTTAGTCTTCTCCTATTTCTTTGTTTACTCTAGCTAACGATACCCCAGGTCACCTTTAGGTTCAATGATTCACAAGATTCAGCATAGATTCATACACATACCCATGATTTACTACATCAAAAGAATTCAAAGTAAAATCAGCACAGAGAAAGGCTCATAGGGTGAATTCTAGAGGGTACCAGGAGTAAGTTCGAAGATTCCTTTCCCAGTGGAATTACGAAGGACATGCTTAATTCCTCCAGCAACAAATTGCTACAAGTATTAAATGTTGTGTACTAGGAAATGGACTAGAGATTCAATTTGAGAATTTTTAGTGTGGGCTGGTCACATATGCACATTCTGCCTGGCATGTACTAAAATTCTAAACTCCCAGAAAAAAGTAGGCATTCAGCATAAACCATATTGTTTGCACAAACAATTTAGGTATAGTGATCCATTCTTATCAGGGAATGGTGCAAAATCTCTCAACATCCAGGTTCCCAGATGCTAACCAGCCTTGAGAGTAGACCTTTCTAAGGGTAACAGTCACAGGCATACTAACTTCACTACTTTAACTGCACAGGATCCGAGTTTCCTGTGTCTTTGCATGTCTCACCATTTTTTATTGGAAATAGAATATTTTAGATAACATATTATGGCAACTCTAGGTACTGCTCCCCTCTTTCCTGGGCTTTGTATTTTCATTTGCTTGTTTCTTTCTTTAGTGACTGGCTAGATTAATTTAGTGAAGTCTATCACCAACACTACCAAATGTGAAGCCTCTAACATTGCTCCATAGAGGGCTCAGCCTTGGGCATACACATTGTCACCCAACAAAGAGAGTGGATTTATCAAGATTCACATTGTCTCTTTCTCTTATCAAACCCAGCTATTAAGCACCACCAATTGCCAGATGATTGTTCTGTTGTTTTCTACAATATCCTGAGGCTAAAATTGCTCTACAGACTGATCTAATCAATTTGGGGTTCCTTTTCAAGAATAGTTTTTTTTTTTTTTTGTTTTTTTTTTTTTTTTTTTTTTTAGAAGACTTTAAATTTTAATTGTGGTAAAAAATGCAAAACATAAAATTTACCATGTTAATTATTTTTAAGTCTACAGTTAAGTGGTATTAAGTATATTTACAGTGCTATACAATCTCCAGAACTTTTTCATCTTGCAAAACTGAATCTCTACACCCATTAAACAACTCACTGTTTCCCCATTCCCCAAGCCCCTGGCAATCAACATTCTACTTTCTGTTTCTATGAGTTTCACTACTTTAGATACGTCTTAGAAGTGGAATTATAGTCTTTGTTTCTGTGTGACTGGTTTATTTCACTTAGCATAATGTCTTAAGATTCATCCACATTGCAGCATATGATAGAATTGCCTTTTTTTTTTTTTTTTTGAGACAGAGTCTTGCTCTGTCACCAAGCTCAAGTGCAGTGGCACGATCTCGGCTCACTGCAGCCTCCACCTCCCAGGTTCAAGCGATTCTTCTGCCTCAGCCTCCCTAGTAGCTGGGTGTGTGCCACAATGCCCAGCTAATTTTTGTGTTTTTAGTAGAGACAGGGTTTCACCATGTTAGCCAGGATGGTCTTGATCTCTTGACCTCGTGTTTCGCCCGCCTTGGCCTCCCAAAGTGCTGGGATTACAGGCGTGAGCCACTGTGCCCGGTCGAATTGCCTTCTTTTTTAAGGCTGAATAATATTCCATTGCATGTGTATATGGCATTTTGTTTATCCATGCATCTACTGATGGACATTTGGATTTCTTCCACCTCTTGCTATTATTAGTAATGCTACTATAAACATGAATGTGCAAATATCTCTTAGAGATCCTGTTTTCAATTCTTATGAATATATACCTAGAAGTGGGGTTGCTGGATTGTATGGTAATTCTATTTTAATTTTTATTTAATTGAATTAATTAATTTTTTATTGAGACAGGGTCCCACTCTGTCACCCAGGCTGAAGTGTAGTGGTGTGATCCCAGCTCACTGCAGCCTCGACCTCCCAGGCTCAATCAATCCATCTGCCTCAGCCTCCTGACTAGCTGAGACTACAGGTATGCGCTACCATGCTCGGTTAATTTTTGTATTTTTTATAGAGACAGGGTCTTGCCATGTTGCCCAGGCTGGTCTCGAACTCCTGGGCTCAAGCAATCCAACTGCCTCAGCCTCCCAAAGTGCTGGGATTACAGGCATGAGTCCCCATACCCAACCTGTTTTTAATTTTTTGAGAAACTGCTATACTGTTTTATGTAGCAGCTGTGCCATTTTACATCCTCACCAACAGTGCACAAAGGTACCAATTCTGCACATTCTCATCAATGCTTATTATTTTCTTTTTTGTTGTTGTTGTTTTGTTTTTGATAATTGCTATCATAATGGTGTGAGATGACCTCTCATTGTGGTTTTGATTTTTACTTCTCTAATTATTAATGATATCGAGCATTTTTTCATATGCTTGTTGGCCATCTGCATATCATTGGAGAAATGTCTAAGTCTTTTGCTCATTTTTAAAGTAGTTGTTATTGAATTGTAGCAGTTATTTATATATTCTGGATATCAACTACTCATCAAATGTTTAGTTGCAAATATTTTCTCCCATTCCATAGGTTGCCTTTTCAGTCTGATTATGTCCTTTAGTGCACAGAAGTTTTAAATTTTGATGTAGTATAGTTTATCTATTTTTACTTTTTTTTTTCTGAGATGGAGGCTCGCTCTGATGCCCAGGCTGGAGTGCAGTGGCACAATCTCAGCTCACTGCAACCTCCACCTCCCAGGTTCAAGGTATTGTCCTCCCTCAGCCTCCTGAGTAGCTGGGAGTACAGGCACACGCCACCATGCCCGGCTAATTTTTGTGTTTTTAGTAGAGACGGGGTTTTGCCACATTGGCCAGGTGGTTTCAAACTCCTGATCTCAAGTGATCCAACCTCCTAGGCCTCCCAAAGTGCTGGGATTACAGGCGTGAACCATCGCATCTGGCTTTACTTTTATTGCCTGTGCTTTTGGTGTCATAGCCAATAATTCATTGTCAAATCCTCGTTTAACTTTTTAAACAACAGCCAACCTGTTTTCCACAGTTGTTACACTACTTTACATTTCTGCCTACGATGTTTGAAAGTTCTAGTTCCTCCACATACTTGCCAACATGTGATGTGAACTATCTTACTAATTTTCATCATTCTAATTGGGGTGTAGTGGTATCTCCCTGTGGTTGTAATTTGCATTACCGTAAAAACCAACGATGTTGAACATCTTTTCCAGTGCTTATTTGCCATCTGAACGTCTTCTTCAGTGATGTGTCCATTCAGATCTTTACACATTATTTTACTGAGTTATTTGCTTCCTTATTGTTGGATTTTGATACTTTTGGATACAAATCCTTTATCAGGTATATGTTGTATTCATATTTTTTCCAGATTGTGGCTTGTTTTGTAATTTTCCTAACACTACTATTCAAAAAACAGATCTTTTACTTTGATGACATCCATTTTATCAAATTGTTCTTTTGTGAATCATACCTTTGGTGTCATACGTAAGAAGTGTTTGTCTAATACAAGATGACACAATTTCTCCTGATTTATTCTAGAATTTTCATTGTTTTAGGTTTCCTACTGAGGTATATTATTCATTATTGATTAATTTTTAATATATTGGGAGATATTGATCAAAGTTAATATTTTTACACAGGGATATCCAATTATTTCAATATGATTTGTTGGAAAGATACCATTTATCCACTGATTGCCTTTGAACATTTGTCAAAAATCAGTTGCTCATATATATGTGGATCTATTTCTGAATTTTTTATTCTCTTCCATTTATCTATTTTTCTATCACTATGCCAAAACTACACTGTCTTGACTGCAGTAGTTCTACATACATTTAAAAATCAGGTTAGCCCTCCAAATTTTTTATATTTTTCTGATTTGTTTTGGCTACTCTTTAAGTTCTTTGCATTTTCATATAGAATTCAGAGACAACTTTTTAATTTTTACAAAACACACACACACAACTACTAGGATTTTGATTGAGATGGATTTGAGTCTATAGTTCAGTTTGTGGACAATTGACACATTAACCATATTGCATACTTTGATCCACAAACAAAGTAGATTTCCATTTAGTTAGGTCTTCTTTAATTTCTCTCACCAATGTTTTATAGTACTTAATATAGATATTTTGCATTTTTGTCATATTACTGTATTTCATATTTTAATGCTATTATAAATGATATCATTATTTAAATTTTTATTTCAAATTGTTCATTGTTAGTATATAAAAATCAAATTGATTTTTATAAAGTTATGTGTCCTGCAACCTTCCTAAACTCACTTATTAGTTCTAGTAGCTTTTAAAAGAGATTTAATTGGATTTTATACATAGCGAGTTGTGTTGTCTACAAAGGACAATTTTACTTTGTTCTTTCCAACCTGTATGCCATTTATTTATTTATTTACTTATTTTATTTAACTGCCCTGGCTAGAACCTGCAGTACACTGTTGAGTAGAAGAAGTGATGAAAGCACTTTATCTTGTTCCTGATCTCAGGAGGAATGCTCAGTCTTTCACCATTAAGTGTGATACCAACTATAAAATTTTTGTAGATACTTTCAAATCAGATTTAGGATCTCATTTACCCCTAATTTGCTGAGGGGTGTAACATTTCAAAATCAAGGACAGATGTTGGATTTTATCAAAAGCTTATTCTACACCATTATAGTGACCATGATTTTTCATTTTTAGCTTGTTAATATGGTGATTTACACTGATAAATTTTCAAATACAAAGCCAACCTTGCATTTTTTTGAAAAAATTCTTTTGTTCCTGATGTATTATCCAATTATTGGATAGTAATTTACTAAAATTTCATATTGTTGGCTTTAATTTGCTAAAATTTCATTTAGGATTTTTGCATTTAAGTTTGTGAAGGCTATTGGTCTGTACTTTTATTGTAACACTTTTATTGTATTGGATCTGGTTAATGCTGGCCTCACAGAATGAGTTGGAAAATATTTCCTCATACTCAATTTTCTGCAGGATCTTGTATAAAGTTAGTATTATTTCTTCCTTAAACGTCTGATAAAATTTACCAGTGAAGCCACCTAGGTTTAGATTTTTTTGAATTTTTAATTTTTGTGGGTACATAGTAAATGTATATATTAATGAGGTATAGAAGATACTTTGATCCAAGCATGCAATGTGTAATAATCACATTGTGGAAAATGGGGTATCCATCCTCTCAAGTATTTATTCTTTGTGTTACAAACAATCCAATTACACTCTTCTAGTCATTTTAAAATATGTAGGCTGGGTGCGGTGGCTCACGACTGTAATCCCAGCACTTTGGGAGGCCAAGGCGGGTGGATCACGAGGTCAGGATATCGAGACCATCCTGGCTAAAACAGTGAAACCCCATCTCTTCTAAAAAAAAATTACAAAAAATTAGCCGGGCATGGTGGTGGGTGCCTGTAGTCCCAGCTACTCAGGAGGCTGAGGCAGGAGAATGGCATAAACTTAGGAGACAGAGCTTGCAGTGAGCTGAGATCGTGCCACTACACTCCAGCCTGGGTGACACAGTGAGACTCCGTCAAAAAAAAAACCAAAAACAAAAACAAAAAACTATTAAATTATTATTGACTGTAGTCACCCTGTTATCAAATACTAGGTCTTATTCATTCTTTCTATTTTTAAAATACCCATTAACCATCCCCACCATCCCCACCCCCTACTACCCTCCCCAGCTTCTGGTAACCATTCTTTTACTCTCTATCCCCATGAGTTCAATTGTTTTGATTTTTGGATCCCACAAATAAAAACATACGATGTTTGTCTTTCTGTGCCTGGCTTATTTCACATGATGACCTCTGGTTCCATCCATGTTGTTGCAAATAACAGGATCTCATTTTTTTTTTTATAGCTGAATAGTATTCCACTGTGTATAAGTACCACATTGTCTTTATCCATTCATCTGCTGATGGACACTTAGGTTGCTTCCAAATCTTGGCTATGTGAAAAGTGCTGCAACAGAGTAGTACAGATACCTCTTCAATGTACCAATCTCCCTTGTTTTAGGTATATGCCCAACAGTGTGGGACTGCTAGATCATATGGTAGCCTTATTTTTAGTTTTTGTCAGAACCTCTAAACTGTTCTCCATAGTGGTTGTACTGATTCACATTCCCACCAACAGTGTATAAGGGTTCCTTTTTCTCCACATCCTCACCAACATTTGTTATCACCTGTCTTTTGGGAAAAGGCCATTTTAACCGGGCTGAGATGATACCTCATTGTAGTTTGGATTTGCATTTCTCTGATGATCAATGATGTTGGGCACCTTTTCATATGCATTTTTGCCATTTGTATGTCTTTTTTTGAGAAATGTCTACTCAAATATTTTGCTTATTTTAAAATCAAATTATCAGATTTGTTTTCTATAGAGTTGTTTGAGCTCGTTATACATTCTGGTGATTAATCGCTTGTCAGATAGGTAGTTTGCAAATATTTTCTCCCAATCTGTGGGTTGTTTCTTCACTTTGTTGATGGTTTTCTTTGCTGTGCAGAAGCTTTTTAACTTCATGTGATGCTGGGCCTAGATTTCTGTGTCTGTGGGGGAAATGTTTTAATTATTTTTTATAGTTATAGCGCTATTCAGGTTATCTATTTTTTCCTAAAGTGAGTATTGGTAGTTTGTGTCTGTTAAGGAACTGGCCATTTGATCTAAATTGTTAAAGTTATTGGCATAAAGTTGTTTATAACATTCCCCCATTATCCTTTAATTGGTGTAGAATCCATAGTGATGTCACCTCTTTTAATCTCAATATTGATACTTTTGTGTCCCTTTTCCTTTTTTTCCTGATCAGTCCTATTAGAAGCTTATGCATTTTATTTATTTTCTAAAAACCACTTTTGACTTGATTTTCTCTATTGTTTTCTTGTTTTCTATTTTATAGGTTCCCATTTTGATCATTGTTATTTCTTCTGTTTACTTTGGCATTACTTTGCTCTTTTTATTCTCGTTTCTTAAACTTTACTCTTTTCCTTTATTTTTTTTTAACACCGAGATAGGGTTCCACTATTTTGCCCAGACTGCATTTGAACTCCTGGGCTCAAGTAATTCTCCCACCTCAGCCTCCCAAGCAGCTGGGATTGTAGGTATGCACCACCACACCCAGCTACTCTTTTTTTTTTTTTTTTTTTTTTTTTTTTTGTCTAGATACAGTCTATGATACCATTTTCTAATGTAGATATTTAGTGCTATAATTTCCCTCGGCTAATGTTTTAACAACGTTCCATAATTTTTTTGAGATGGGGACTTGCTTTGTCACCCAGATTGGAAGGCAGTGGTGTGATTATAGCTCACTGTAGCCTCGAACTCCTGGGCTCAGTGATCCTTTCATGCCAGCCTCCCAAGTAGCTAGGACTACAGGCATGCACCACCATGTCTAGCTAAATTATCTATTTTTTTTTTTTTTGTAGAAACAGGGTCTCACTGTGTTACCCAGGCGAGTCTTGAACTCCTGGCCTCAAGCAATCTTCCTACCTTGGCCTCCCAAAGTACTGGGATTACAGTTGTTAGCCACTATGCCTGGCTATAACCTTTTTTGCTTTTCTTTCTTTCTTCTTTGTATTATTATTGAGACAGAATTTTGTTCTGTTGCCCAGGCTGGAGTGCTGCGGTGTGATTATGGCTCACTGCAGCCTCAACTTCCCAGGCTCGAGTGATGATCCCACCTCAGCCTCCAGAATAGCTGGGACGACAGGCATGTGCCACCATGCCCAGATATATATATATATATATATATATATATATATATATATATAGTATTTTTTTGTAGAGATGGGGTTTTGCCATGTTGCCCAGGCTGGTCTTGAACTCCTGAGCTCAAGTGATTTGCTTGCCTTAGCCTCCCAAAGTGCTGGGATTACAGGCGTGAGCCATTGCACCTGGCCAATAACTTTTTTGATCAGCTATAATTATTTGTTTTTTAATGACTGCTTCAGGATTTACAGTGTTATGTCTTTGGCTTGTCTACCTTCAAGTGGTATTATTACTACTTCCTGTACAGCAGTGGCATATAGCAGTGGTTCTCATTTGGGGACAATATTGAGAGACATTTTTAATTGTCATGAGTGGGGGTAAAAGCCATTGATGTTGCTAAACATCCTAGAATGCTAGGACAGCCCCCACCACAAAAATTATCTGGTTCAAAATGTCAATAAGGGCAAGGTTGGGAAAAATCCATATTTCTATCAGGTGTCATTTTTCTTTTGCCTACAAGACTTACTTTAACATTTCTTGTAGTGCAGGTCTGCAAGTGATCCATTATTTTAGCTTTTTAATGGCTGCAAATGTGTTTTGCCTTTGTTCTTGAACAATATTTTCACTGGTCTGGAATTCTAGTTTGGCTTAC
This sequence comes from Macaca thibetana thibetana, assembly GCF_024542745.1. NCBI lineage: Eukaryota > Metazoa > Chordata > Mammalia > Primates > Cercopithecidae > Macaca > Macaca thibetana. Next base: position 98,814,764 of record NC_065579.1, on the reverse strand, counting down.
TCTGTTGTCCAGGCTGGAGTGCAGTGGTGTGATCATGGCTCACTGCAGCCTTGAGTTCCTGCATTCAAGTGATCATCCCACCTCAACCTCCAGAGTAGCTGAGATTACTAGGTTTTTTCTTTCAGTACTTTAAACATGCTGCTCCACTGTCTTCATGGTTGCATCGTATCCAGTGAGAAATTTGTTGTGATCCCCGTCTTCTTTTCCATACACAATGTCTTTGTCCTCTGGGCATTTTCTTTTTGAATGTTTTGAGCAATTTAATTATACAGTAGTTTTCTTCAGATTTATTCTGGGGCTTACTGTTCTCCCCTACTGAGACAGTCCCTTCTGAGTATTCTACTTAATGCACAAAGCAATGCAGTGTTTTCAGTCCAGTTTGTGAGAAGAGACACTATTCCTGGCCATGTTTCTATGCCTGGCACCATTCCCTCTAATCCTTTGGGATGGTTCTTTCTTTGGCCTCGGATAACTTTTCCTCATATGCTAATCAGTACTCTGCTAAGTATCCTAGGGGACCCTTCACAGATCCCCAGAATTCTCTGTGCAGGTCCCTCTCCTCCAGAATTCTGTCTTGTGAACTCTATCTGACTTGGTCTCCTTAGATTCTCAGCTGTCTCTTCAACTCAGGAATTTCATCAGACAGCTACACCTGGGTCTCCCATCCCTGTGTAGCTGTCTGGTAACTCTCTCAGGACAGTAAGTTAGGATATTTGTAGGGCTTATCTCATTTGTTTCCCATCTATCAGAGATCATCATATTTCGTTGTTGATGCCCAATGTCTTAAAAGTCATTATTTCATCTATTTTATTTGGGATTATTTCAAGCAGGAGTGTAATTCCGGTTCCTGTAACTCTTCTATGACCAGAAATAGAAGACTGTCCTTCAGTTTTCTTCATGTCTAAGTATTTCCCCTTTTTTAAATTAAGTTTTCTTCTTCAGGAATTATTTAGAAATGCATTAATTTCCAAATGTATTTTAATTTAACTTCTATCTTAATTACAACATGTTCTGTGCAGAAGGCATTGTGCCACACTGTCTGGATACCTCTTCAGAGGGGCAGGCCAAAAGCCCTCAAATGTCAGCCTTCTCCGGGAACTATCCTCAGCTTTAATCTACCTCACCCACTTAAATCTCAGCTTTAATCTACCTCACCCACTTAAAGCCCAGGACAAATCCCACAATGCTGTCTTGCATTGCTGCTGGCTGACTTTTTTCTAATGCATACCTTCACTGAGGGTGTAGCCCTGTAAATATCTGGGCTTCTTGTGGAGAACTCAGTTCCAACTTTCCACCTCTTGCAAGCCCAAGGACTCAAATCCTCTTCTTGCATGGCTGATAAAATTCAAGTCCATTGGATATCAAATCACCAAACTGCCTCTTGGCAACCAAAGACACCATCCACACACTTACCTTTCTAACTTCCATTTCATCTTCATTTCTGGCTCTAAGGATTTATTTCACTTTCTTGAATATACTTTAAAAGGATGTTTAAATTTTATTCAACATTTCTGTGTGCTTGTAGCCACAGGGCTTTATGAATACCCAGCTTGCCATGTTATTTTATTCTTATTTATTTATTTATTGATTTATTGATTGAGATGGAGTCTCACTCTATCACCCAGGCTGGAGTGCAGTGGCGCAATCTCTGCTCACTGCAACCTCTGCCTCTCAGGTTCAAGTGATTCTCCTGCCTCAGGCTCCCAAGTAGCTGGGATTACAGGCATGCGCCACCACGGCCAGCTAATTTTTGTACTTTTTTAGTAAACGGGGTTTGACCATGTTAGCCAGGCTGGTCTCAAACTCCTGACTTCAAGTGATCCACCTGCCTTGGCCTCCCAAAGTGCTGGGATTACAGGCGTGAGCCACCACATCTGGCCTATTCTACTTTTTAAAAACATGCTAAATTCTGTAGTTAAACTAACTGCAAATGTGACAGCATTTTCTTTCTGACTCAGTTAACTGCTAATTTGTCATATGATTGTACAAACTTTGGTATAAATCTCAATAATTTTGTAATTTGTCACAAATCTTCTGTGGGAAGAGTCTTCTGTTCTTCCAAAGGAAAATGGATAATCAGTTTAAAAACAGTCATGTAAAGAGTCAAGGCTCCTGGGCTGGACACAGTGGCTCACACCTGTAATCTCAGTACTTTGGGAGACCAAGGTGGGAGGATTGCTTGAGGTCAGGAGCTCAAGATCAGCCTGGGCAAGGCAACATAGTGAGATTCCTTCTCTACAAAAAAAGAAAAAGAAAAAATCTCAAGGCTCCTAATGGAAAATTTTCTCTGATCTCCATTGCAAAGTTTCATTTTGTATCAATTCCAAGGCCCCACTATAGATATGCTCATTTGGTGGGCCCGGGAAATTTCTCTGTAGGTATAAAATTACCTCTTGTGAATCCCAAACTTGGAGTCCACTAGCCTTGGTTTCGGAGACTGGTTACAGCCTTTATATATCTGTAATCCATACAGTCAAATTGTGCCATCTGGATTTGAAATAATCAGAGGGAGGAGTGGGAACTAGTGAGGTCCTGTAACTATGCTGCGCAGAAAGGAGTCTGCCATCTCTTCTTTACCCTCTCAAACCTACCTTCTGGAGCAGAGAGGGACTTCAGAGAACACAGCTGGTTTTTACACAGCCATCTGAGGTCTGCATAGTAGTGGGGGTATGAAGCACGTATGTGGCCAGAGAGAGGGTAAGGCACATAGCCCTCTCAAAAAATAACAGAAGGAAAATTTCTAATAGCTAGAGTGCTTACTTATGTATTACTAGTCTGAAAATTACAAACTTCTTGTAGTGTTTGAATGAGAAACCAGCCAGAATCACTTCTTTATTCTAAAAACAGCCACTATGATGGTTAATATTAGGTGTCAACTTGACTGGATTCTGAGATGCCTAGATGGCTGGGGAAGCACTGTTTCTTTGAGTGTCTGTGATGACAGAAAAGGATGACATTTCAGTCAGTGGACTGGGAGAGGAAGACCCACCCTCAATGTCAGTGGGCACCACCTAGTCAGCTGCCAGCACAGCTAGAAGAAAGCAGGCGCAAGAAGGGGGATAAGAAGCTTGCTGGGTCTCCTGTCTCTTCCCATGCCAAGGGCTTTGCTTCCTCTCTTCCTGCCTTTAGACATTCTAGGTTCTTCGGTCTTTGGACTCTGGGACTTGCACCAGCAGCCTCCTAGAGGTTCTAGGGCCTCTGGCCTCAGACTGAGGCTGCACTTTAGTTTCCTTGGTTTTGAGGCTTTCAGACTGGGACTGAGCCACACTACCAGCTTCTCTCTTTTGCAGCTTGCAGATGGTCTATGGTGGGACTTTGCCTTAAGCCAATTCTCCCTAGTAAAATTCCTTTTATATATACATACATCCTATTTATTCCATCCTTCTGGAGAAAGAACCCTAATATAGCTACTTAAAGAAAAGCAGATTGAACTATTTTTTTCCCACTCTGAACAAAGAAAGTAAGCAAAAAGAAAAAAAAAATGAGTGATATTTGTAAGAATAGCAGATGTTTATTGAAGGAATTATCACTATTTCCTGTGAAAACAATTTCATGACTCCAGTTTTGTAACATCAGAGGCTATTAAAGACAGTCTAGTGACTAAAAACAACCTGCAATATGGGCATCTTTTAAATTTTATATTAAAGGGAAAAACAATTGCCGGGCGCGGTGGCTCAAGCCTGTAATCCCAGCACTTTGGGAGGCCGAGACGGGCGGATCACGAGGTCAGGAGATCGAGACCATCCTGGCTAACACCGTGAAACCCCGTCTCTACTAAAAATACAAAAAACTAGCCGGGCGAGGTGGCGGGCACCTGTAGTCCCAGCTACTCGGGAGGCTGAGGCAGGAGAATGGCCTAAACCCGGGAGGCGGAGCTTGCAGTGAGCTGAGATCCAGCCACTGCACTCCAGCCCGGGCTACAGAGCAAGACTCCGTCTCAAAAAAAAAAAAAAAAAAAAAAAAAAAAAAAAAGGGAAAAACAATCAAGAAAGGAAGTCTTGCTGAGGGTACAGAGCAGCAATGAAATTTAGTCTTAAGGGATTTAGATTCAACAGCTACTAATTAATCCTAATTACTCAGCTACTTAAAGCTGTTTTTTACTTCAATTTTCTTCCAAGTAAGACCTAACACAGGACATACCATCTATGAAAAAAGATTTCTAAGTACAGGGCGACACTTTCCTCTCTAAGCAGAATTCTTTGCCTTACATATTGCCCTCTAATCAAGGCTATATAAAATGAGATTTTTGTATTTTCCTCTCAACTAAAAAGAGCATATATATTTTGATTCTACACAGGAGCAATTCTATATAACCAGGATGTCTGTGGCTAAAATTATTGCCTCTTTATATTCCTCAGGATATTCAGGGTACTAAAATCATAAGTGAATAAATGTGAGTAGACAAGAAACCAAATAACAAGAATGAGCAATACACAGTAGTTTAGTGATGTGTATTTCAAAAGCACTGGGTTGGGTTTTTGTGGGTTTTTTGTTTTGCTTTGTTCTGTTTTTGAGACAGAGTCTTGCTCCGTGGCCTAGGCTGCAGTGCAGAGTCGTGATCATAGCTCACTGTAACAATGAACTCCTGGGCTCAAGTGATCCTCCCACCTCAGCCTCCTGAGTACCTAGGACTACAGGTGTATGCAACCAGGACTGATTAGAGCTAAGTTTCTGATGAAGAGAGAAGAAATGGCAGTACAGAGAGGTACATGACTTGAGAGACACATAAACTAGCAACTGAGGAATGCAGACTAAGGACTGCCCTTGGGGAACAGCCAGGTTTCCATTGGAACAAGAATGTGAAGAAAACACATTCATTCAAGACCAGCCTGACCAACATGGTGAAACCCCGTATCTACTAAAAATACAAAAAATTAGCCAGGTGTGGTGGCAGGCACGTGTAATCCCAGCTACTCGGGAGGCTGAGGCAGGAGAATCGCTTGAACCCAGGAGGCAGAGGTTGCAGTGAGCCAAGATCGTGCCATTGCACTCCAGCCTGGGCGACAAGAGCAAAACTCAATCTCATAAATAAATAAATAAATAAATAAATAAAGCCAGACGCGGTGGTTCACGCCTGTAATCCCAGCACTTTGGGAGGCTGAGGAAGGCAGATCTCCTGAGGTCAGGAGTTCAAGATCAGCCTGGCCAACACGGTGAAACCCTATCTCTACTAAAAATACAAAATTAGCCAGGCGTGGTGGCAGGTGCCTGTAATCTCAGCTACTTGGGAGGCTGAGGCAGGAGAATTGCTTGAACCTGGGAGCTGGAGGTTGCAGTGAGCTGAGAGCTAAGATCGCACCACTGCACTCCAGCATGGGCGACAGTGCGAGATTCTGTCTCAAAACAAACAAACAAACAAACAAAAAAACACATTCAAAGAGACAGTTCCTGGTTTCCAGAGGGTATTATGAAAGGGCTTGAAAGGATGGTAAGAGCTGCATGCCTAAACTCTGACTGAGGTAAAAGTTGGTAGCCCTGGGAGACTCCTAGAGAAAGGTGAGTGATCAGTTCAAATTATAGCAGAATGTTTATCTGAAAGGATGCAGGGACCTGTTGTCAAATGTTTATTCCCACAGCTCAAGGCAGGTATTAGCCTAGAAGATGGGTGATGGCCTCCTCAAGGGACTATAATCCTCACTTGCCTGGGGCAAGAAATATAAAGATCTCTAGGTATGAGATGGCATCATATCCTTCCTTGAAGATATATACTGTTGAAGATCATAAAGTCTTCTAAGACAAAAAAGAAAGCCTATCTAAAGAAAGTTTTAGGCACTATGACCTGGTGATGAAAAAATGTTTTGGTCAGAGAATATCTGCTCAGCAATATATAAAGCATCAACAATTCTGCTCAGGAATGATATACCAGGTTTGTCCCATGAATGCTGCAAATCTGTCCCAGGCCCTCCAAACCCTGCTTGCAATGACCACACAAAGGACTATTATATCACAAATTATGTGCAAACCACTATCCTATCAAAATAGGACAAAGTAAGTAATTTTTTTTCATACAAATATACGACCTTCACCCTTCACTTCTTTCTTTCCAGTAACAGCAAAAAGAAATATATATGCCTTAAAACTAAATTATGAGGTACAGAGATAGGCCATAAATCTCATTCACAGAATACTGATAGCATCTTCCCTATAAAACCATGGTCAAATAATTGTTAGATACAATCACCTTTCATAGAGGCAGCTACCCGGGAAAATGCCAACTGGTCTCCCACTCGCATTACAGAACCACCATGGTGGGCAGAGGCACTTTGGTATAATGAAGAAAGCATGAATTTCAAAGTCAGATCTGAGCTCAAATCCTGGCTCTGACAACTTAGTGGCCAGTCACCTAACTTCACTGACACTCAATTTTCTTGTAGTGGGAGGACTAAATAATGTATTATCAAAAATTCCCCAAACAATAATTCACTATGTGCATAAGACAGACAGCAGTGGGCTTAGGGATTCACTGTATACCCAGAGGAATGGCTGGGTTAAAAATAGGGAGATTCTAAGTATTCCAGATTGACTTTGAGCTAAGCATTTAAAATGTTTTAAATATTGGTGGAAGATAGGCTGAGACCTTCAAGGAGGGCTGGTCATAAAGAAAGGCAGAGGAAGATAGAAAACATCTGTTGTACTGATTGCTCAACACCCCTCCCTCCCTTCTTCAGGGTGATTTTTCTCAGTGACAGAAGGAAGAAACCAGATGAGAAAGCCTCAGCTCCTTTTCCACTTCCCAATTTGATGGAGTTGTGTGAAGGCAAGATGTAGTTGTGACCACTGTCTTGCCATCATGAGGTTATGAAAAAATGAAAATCAATATGCTGAAAATTATGGAGTTAAGAGAGAAGTTTGATGAAGTGCTGAGTTGCCAAACCAAACATAGCACTGCTTACCTCTAGATTTCCCCTTAAGCAATCAATCAATGTTCTTAAGGTCTAGGCTGCTAGTACTTGGTATTCCGTTCATTACATCTGAAAATATCCCAAGTACTACCTTACACAAAAATTCTCTTTAATCACTCTCCCTAAAGTGTTTAGAAACACTGCTCCAATGTCCTATACTTAAGATTTTATCATTTACCATCTGTCTGGCTTACCATATATTTCATGCATTACTCACTTAATCCTTACAACAACCTTGTAAGGTAGGTAATTATTCCTTTTTTACACACAGGTCTGAGGCTCAGAGCAGTTAAGTGACTTGTCCAAAACTGATAAGGTAGTTCATGGCAGAACTGGGGTTAGAACATGGATCTCTCCAACCCCAAAGTTTGTTCTTTCAGCCTTTCAACTCTCTATACCATGTGAAGGCAGAGTCTCCCACTAGTTTTATATGTATCTAATGTTTTTGAGTCTACAATTGTTTCAATTTCAGTTTTTTCTGGTTGTCTAGACATATATTGAAAAGATGAAGCCTAGGTTGTTTTCCACCATCTGCAGATCCTTCCACAACTGTGGGAAAGGAGGGTTCAGTGAACTTTTGCTGTGTTCTTTTAACCTAACAGTGTTGTTATATATTTTGTTGACAACTCTAAAGTCAGCTTGTCTTACAACTAAAAAAGACAAAGGATTGGTGTTTATGATTTTACTAAACAGGAAACATGCTCTAAAAGGAAGGGACTTGCTTGCGGTTCCACTGCTGCTAAATGCCAATGTCAGGGCGTAATCCCAGGGCTTCGGGCTCTATATACTATGTGCCTTTCATAACACTGCTGAGTGAAAATGAGCATGTCTTCATTGCATTTAAAAAATACTGTGCTTTTTTTCTTGAATATAAAATTAGTATATTCTCATGTAGAAAATCTAGAAAGCATAGAAAAGTATACAGAAGAAAATAGAAGTCACCTATAATCCTATCACCCAGAGATGATCACTGTTAACATTTTGGTTTACTTCCTTCCCAATTTTTCCTATGCATAAATATTTTTTTAAATTTTGGATTGTATGTCATTATCTTCCATCTTATCCAAATCATTTCTCCATGGCATTAAATTGTCTTTAAAAATGTTTATAATGGCTGCAGAACCATCACATGGATAGCTCATCATTCATTTCAACCCTGTAATGCTGAAAATCTGGTTTTCTTCTTTCAGTCATATATGATGCTGCCATGAACATCCCTTTCATTAATCTTTGCCTACTTCTAATTATTTTCCCTGTATGATTCTTAGAAGTAGACTTAAAAAGTTGATACTAAAGAACCACTTTTTAGAAAAGCAGCAGTCAGCCCTACTACCCACAATATTTGTTACCTACAAGGTTTCTTTCTCCTCACTATGTTTTCTCTGGTGTTGAATAAGCTGTGAGCTATACCGATAGGCTTTCCCACACTCACTACATTTATAGGGTTTCTCCTTAGTGTGGGTTCTCAAGTGTAGAATAACTTGAGAAGTCTGCCTGAAGGTTTTCCCACATTCGTTACATTTATAGGGTTTCTCTCCAGTGTGAACTCTCTGATGATCAACAAGGTTTCGATTAGAAGTAAAAGCCTTCCCACACTCATTACATTTGTAAGGTTTCTCTCTACGATGAAGTCTCTGGTGTTCATTAAGGGTTTTCCTTAAGATGAAAGCTTTTCCACACTCATCACATTCATAAGGCTTCTCCCCAGTGTGAATTCTCTGATGGTCCATAATCTTTGTATTTGAACCACATGTTTTCCCACACTCCTTACATTTGTAAACTTTTTTTCCTCTGTGCATTTGCCGATGTTGAGTAAGGTTTGAACTACGGCTAAAGGCTTTCCCACACTCAATGCAAGTATAGGGCTTCTCTCCAGTGTGAACTCTGTGATGTGATATAAGGCCCGAACTCCGACTAAAGGCTTTCCCACACTCTTTACATTCATACGTTTTCTCCCCACTGTGGATTCCCTGGTGCCGAATAAGATGTGACTTTCCACTGAAAGATTTCCCACATTCACTGCATGTATAGGGCTTCAGTCCAGTGTGGATTCTCCGATGAACAACAAGGTTAGAGCTATGGCTGAAGGCTTTTCCACACTCCTTACACTTATAGGGTTTCTCTCCCGTGTGGATTCGCTCATGTACCGTGAGGTTTGCACTCTGACTAAAGGCTTTCCCACACTCAGTACATACATACTGTCTCTTTTCAGCCTGAACTCTCTTGTTTGTTGCAGGGTCATAGCACTGACTATTGTCTTTTTCAGATTCTTGGTCACTCCCTTCTGTGAGTACTTTATTGTCTTTAACTGTCTTATGTTTGAAATTTCTTGTTTTTCTCCTCATTTTCTCCTGCTTGGAACATACCAGTGTCCTCTCTAGTCTTCTCTTTCCCTTCAGAGGAGCCTTCTAAATTTTGACTTCCTGGGCAACGTCTCTGTGGAATTCTCTTGAAAGTATGTACTTTTCAGGAATGATGCTTTGGAATTAACTCCGCCTCAGTCCCAGTTTCACCATCTGACAGGAGAAACAGAAATTGTACATGTCACCTATTCTCTGTACCAGAGGAAGGAGAACTATCCACGGACCAGATGTGGTAGGCATATGGAAGGGTTAAGTGTTCAAGGGCAGGGGAACAGATCAAAAAGATGACAAAAATGAAGTTAAACATAGAAGCCAATGTAAAGGCTTATGGAAAGCCAGGGCTGAGGGGAGCCCAACAGGTCCAGGATCAGAATAAGCAATGAATCGTATAAAATCCACCCTAGTTCCTTCCTGCCTCATCTTCTACTCCCTGAATTGGAGCCATCTAGCTCCCTTTTTTTTTTTTTTCTTTTGAGATGGAGTTTTGCTCTTGTTGCCCCCGGCTAGAATGCAATGGCCCGATCTCGGCTCACTGCAACCTCCGCTTCCCAGGTTAAAGCCATTCTCCTGCCTCAGCCTCCCTAGTAGCTGGGATTACAGGTGCCCGCCACCACGCCCAGGTAATTTTTTGTATTTTTAGTAGAGATGCGGTTTCACTATGTTGGCCAGGCTGTCTTGAACTCCTGACCTCACGCAATCCACCTGCCTCAGCCTCCCAAAGTGCTGGGATTACAGGCGTGAGCTACTGCGCCCAGCTCAGAGCCATCTAACTCCTAATGGCAGGCTCAACTATAATCTGGCCCTAGAAAAAGTGAACTGAAAGATGACTGAACTTTAGATCAGTTTGGCTTTTAGTTCTTGCTAACCTATTCCCCTAGTACTAGTGATACTGTAGTTAGTATGTAAAAGGTGCTCAAAATGGTTTTATAGAATAGCAACTAGGATTCTGTCTTAGGTTGTAAGTAGGTTGTACTTACTTACCTTTTGCTCAAGGTCCAGGTACTAGATCCCAGTTTACATCCTTGCATGTAAGCCCTATCTTGTTAAGTGGTGACACAATTCTTCCAATATTAAGCCTAGTCACATCACAGCCTACTTCACAGGGGCTGGCCTGTAGCTGGATCCAGTTTTATATGCAAGTTTAGTCTGTCTGCTTTTCACCATGCTGTCACTCTGACAGACTGAGACTACTTAAGGGGTGAATCTGAGAGTCTAAATTGGGAAAGAAGGTTAGTTAAAGCATGGCAGACGAAACTCTGATAGGACCTTGCATGGCACAATAGTAAAGTATTTAAGGATGGCAAAAGCATCAGAGTAGGGGCAGCATAACCAAGAGATGCCAATACATGAAACCAAACATCAGAATAAGCAGGGATTTCCCAACTGGTTTGATGTGAAACTCTGGACATACAGGTAACCATGGCAGACCTTAGAGGGAGTTGGGATGTAAAATAAAGCAAAAAGATAACTACATGATACTAACACATGACTAATTTTCCTTACTATGGTCCTTTATAGACTTGCCCATATGTATATTGTCAGACAATTAAATATATGGTAGATATTATTTCGCATCCTACTTCTTGTAGTTCATTTATTTATTTTTTAGTTGATAAAAAAGTATATATATATTTATGGCATACAACATGTTTTGATAAATGTTTACACGTGGAACAGGTAAATCAAGCTAATTAACATATCCATTACCTCACATAGTTATTATTTTTTCGTGGTAAGAACATTTAAAATCTTTCTTAGCACTTTTCAAGTCTAAATATGTTGATATTAACTATAATTAACCATGTTATACAATAGATTTCCTGAAATTATTCCTCCTAATAGAAGTTTTGTATCCTTTGATCAACATCTCCCTAATCACTGCCTCACTTTTTTTTTTTTTTTTTTTTTTTGTGAGACGGAGTCTCGCTCTGTCACCCAGGCTAGAGTACAGTGGTGCAATCTCAGCTCACTACAACCTCCACTTCCTGGGTTCAAGCAATTCTCCCTACCTCAGCCTCCTGAGTAGCTGGGATTACAGGCATCTGCCACCGCACCTGGCTAGTTTTTGTATTTTTCAAGTAGAAATGGGGTTTTGCCATGTTGGCCAGGCTGGTCTTGAACTCCTGACCTCAGGTGATCCGCCTGCCTTGGCCTCCCAAAGTGCTGGGATTACAGGCGTGAGCCACTGCGCCCAGCCTTCACTTAATTTTTATGCATATTTTTCCACATTGCTATTTAATCTTCATATGATCAGTGAATTCCTTGTAATTTCCTTCCATTTTGCTAGTGTTGGACATTTCTGTTGTTCCTCGAAGTTAACTACTATCAATAATGCTATCGTAATCTCTTTATACACACAAAATTTCCTTCCTATTAAAATATGTTCCTAGGACAAAAGTTCTACAAATGAGTTAATTGGGTCAGAAGGAGTGCAACTGTTGTGCAGTATTGCTTGTTGCTATTCAAAAAAGTTTGATGGGCTAAGCACGGTGGCACACATCTGTAATCCCAGTACTTTGCAAGGCTGAGATGGGAGAATTGCTTGGGCTCAAAAGTTTGAGACCAGCCAGGGTAAGACAGGGAGACTACATCTCTACAAAAAATTTAAAAATTAGTTAGGCATGGTGGTGTGCGCCTGTAGTCTCAGTTACTCAGGGGGCTGAGGTGGGAGGATTGCTTGAGCCCAGGAGGTCCAGGCTGCAGTAAGCCCTGATTATGCCACTGCACTTCAGCCTAGGTAAAAGAGCAAGACTTTGTCTCAAAAAAAAAAAAAAAGTTTGACCAATTCTCATTGTCCCATAGATTTCTGATAAATGGAGTCACACTTTCTGGAGAAGGGAAATAGCAAATGGTGGTACTCGAGATTGGCAAAAAGATAACTGCACATATTCAAGTTCACATCTCAGAAGTGCAGGTGGCCACGGATTCTATTCACAGGCACATACACACAAACCCATGCCCAAGATATGAGGGATAGGACGAGAGAATGGTGAGGCAGGGTGGATTCTTGCCAGGATCCTGGGCTCACCCACATTCAGCTGCTGCTACTTCTCCTAATCATAAAGGATGAAGCAAGTGGAGAAAACAGTGCAAAGCCAGGGGACTGCAATGCAGAGCAGGAGAACAAGTGAACTCACCTTCAAAGTTCTGTGAGAAAGTTGATAGTTTTTTCTGAATTTCTTTTCAATTTCTAATCTTCTCTGGAACTTCTCTTTTCTTCATACATTTCTTAAACTCATAACTAATGAGCACCTTACTCTGTATATATCCCTGTTCTGGGTCTAACACAGGGAAAATTTAAAGAAGCATTGTTACGGACTGAATGTTTGTGTCCCCCTAACATTTGCATGTTAAAGCTCTAATCCCCAATGTGACTGTATTTGGAGACGGGGCCTCTAAGGAGATAATTAAGGTTACATGAGGTCATAAGGGTGGGCCCTGATCCATCAAAATTAGTGAGTTTATAAAAAGAAACACAAAAAAGCTCTCTCACATGCTCTCCCTCTCTCCACACACATGCACACAAAGGCCATGAGAATACATAGCAAAAAGATGGCCAGCTACAAGCCAGAATGAGAGCCCTCTACCAGAAACCGAAATGACGAGGCACGTGGATCTCACACTTCTAGGCTCCAGAACCGTGAGAAAATAAGTTTTTGTTGTTTAAGCCACTCGGTTTATGGCATTTTGTTATGGTAACCCAAACAGACTAATACAAGCATGAAATATCATACTCCCTTTAAAGAGCTTACAATGGAGTAGTATGGCAAAACAATAAGAGAGCAAATTCAAATTTACAATTTACGCAAGCAGGAGATGAAGGGGACTAGGGGAGGGAGGGAGCAATTACCAAGGCATGGAATGATGGAGAAAAGCATTTTAAAAAGGCAGAATTTAGGCTGAGCCCTGGAGAATAAGCAGTGTTTTCTCAAAATAAATAAATAAAAATAAAAAGGCACAGAGTTGATATACATGAAAATAAATGGGAGATCATAATATTATATAAGCTTCATGTAGGCAGAGATTTTGTCCACCCTGCTTACCCTGTATTCCTAGCACTACAATAGTCCCAGGCACATGGTAAGTGCTCAACACTTGTTGTTGGAATGAACAAAATAAGAAAGAATCAAGCTGCCTGAAGTGGTTCCAACCAGAATACTGAAATTACAAGATGAAAAATATGGATATAAACTGATGGTCAAAGGGAAACCGGTTCTAAACAGAAGAGTGAAATCTATCCTTAATTTTCTTTCTCCATTCTATATTCTTTTTTTCTACCTTGCTATTTTCCACTCTTGTTATTTTCCTTCCTTTTCTCACTTAACAATATAGTTTTTCAAGCATTACCATGCACTTCCCCTAGTTCCCACAGTTCCTCTCCTACCACCTCCCAGAACATTCACGTTTCTCTCAGCTTAATGAAATGGAAAACAGAGGAGATAGACAGCTGGGATAACCCATGGGGAGTAAATTGAGGGAAATAGAAAGTAAAGAATCCAAGAGATGTCAAGTAGGGCAATCATACATCCTGGTTTTCCCAGAATAGTGCTAGTTTAGGCCTACTATCCCTGCATATTTAATAGTGGCCCCCTTAACTCACAAAAGTATCCCCGTTTGGACAATAAATTTTGCATTACCCTACCCAAAAGTGAAATTAGCAAAAGAACTCTTTAGGAAGATTAGCCCAGATGGATTAGAGGGGGTTAAAAAGAAAAAAGGAAGGGAAATGAATTAGGAGACAACACTAGGAATGCAGTACGAGTGAACACTGGAGGGTCTGGCACGTTGTAGGTACCCAATACATGTTTTTGAATGCATGAACAAATGAAGAAGATAGCAAGATCCTAATCCAAGATGAGAGAACAGAGAACAATGAAGTCTAGCTATTTTCAGGAACGCATCCACATGTATAACGCACACATCCATATATCCTTTGAATACAGAGGATGGACTGAAGGAAACAATCCAAGGTTATCAGATCCATGTCTGAATACCAAGAATGGTAGCGTCACTAAGCAAGATAGGGACACACAGAAACATTTTAGACAAGGGGAAGAGGAATATATCACGAAGGCAAATTTGAGAATGATAAGACAGAAAGGACAGAGGAAGTCATGAAAATGTATAAACTTACTGAGGGCTGGGCACAGTGGCTCACTTCTATAATCCCAGCACTCTGGTAGGGTGAGGTGGGAGGTCTGCCTGAGCCCAGGTGTTTGATCAGCCTGGGTAAAAAAATTTTAAAAAGTGAGCCAGGTGTGGTGGCACATGCCTGTGGTCCCAGCTACTTGGGAGGCTGAGGGAGGTTGAGGCTGCAGTGAGCCATGATCACGCCACCACATTCCAGCCTGGCAGACAGTGAGACCTTGCCTCAAAATAAATAAATACATTTAAAAAATAAAAAACAGATAATCTTACTGAGAAAGGGATTTGGGTTAGAAGAGTGATATCATTTAGATGTTCCCTCCAAATCTCACATTGAAATGTAATCTTCTATGTTGGAGGTGGGGCCTGTTGGGAGGTGACTGGATCATGGGGGTAGATTTCTCATGAATGGCTTATTGCCATCCTCTTGTTTCTGCCCTTGTGATAGTGAGTGAGTTCTCGTGAGATCATGTTGTTTAAAAGTGTGTGGTATCCCTCCGCCTTGCTCTTGCTCCTACTCTCACTGTGCTCTGCCTCCTCCCATTTCACACTCCACTATGCGTAAAAGCTTCCTGAGGCCTCCCCAGAAACTGAACAGATGCTGGCACCATGCTTCCTGTACAGCCTGCAGAACCATGAATCAGTTTAAACTCTTTTCTTTACAATTTACCCAGTCACAGGTATTTCTTTTTTTTCTTTTTTCTTTTTCTTTTTTTTTCTGGAAAGAAGTTTTGCTCTTGTTGCCCAGGCTGGAGTGCAATGGTATGATCTTGGCTCACCGCAACCTCTGCCTCCTGGGTTCAAGTGATTCTCCTCCTAAGTAGCTGGGATTACAGGCATGCGCCACCACGCCCAGCTAATTTTTTGTATTTTTAGTAGAGACAGGGTTTCTTCACGTTGGTCAGGCTGGTCTCGAACTCCCAACCTCAGGTGATCTGCCCGCCTCGGCCTCCCAAAGTGCTGGGGTTGCAGGCGTGAGCCACCCACCCGGCTAGTATTTCTTTATAGCAACATAAGAACAATCTAACACAAAGGGGCAGGTAGGGAAAAAGAGAAATGCACAGTAATGCATTGTGAGAAAGCCCAGGGTGGTGATGGCGGAGCTGAGGAGGAAGCAGGACCAGACAGGAGATCAAAGAGGGCCAAATGAGGAGAGTTTGATCAAAAAGAAACCCGTTTGCTCCCTTCTGCCTGATTGAATAGGAAATTCCCTCAGAAATCCTGGAAGAATTCCTAGGTACTAAGGAAGTAGGGTCTTGGCTGGGGAAGTTTGGAAGGAAACATGAGGTCATGGGCTAGTAGGACACTAGGGGTATCTGTACAGTTGTACAGAAAAGCAAAATCTCAGATAGCCAGTGAATGTATGAGGACTGATAAGGCCCTGCAGATCTCTAACCCACAAATCTCTGAGACTGGTAGGTAAGTTTTCTAATCCTAGGACCACCATCCATTTTAGGCTGTGACAAATACATAAAGGGTAGAGTCCTACTGAGAGAGAGAGAGAGAGAAAGAGAGAGAGAGAGAGAGGCTTTACTTGGAGGCTGTTTTCCTTTAATTCACCAGCATCATCTGCCTGTTCAAGTCCCTCTAAGCAATGGTTACATGGTCCTTGGTTATTGATTAGGTGCAATGGAGTAAGGAATAAGAGGGAATACTTGAAAATGAATTCAAGGGATGGATAAGTGAAATGTAAACATTGAAAGAAAAAAAAGAATTAGAAGAAAATATCAAGGGACTACTTGATCTCAGGGAAAGGCCTAAGCCTCAAGCATAAAACAAAAGCTAACACCATGTGAAAAAGCTGATATATCTGACACATAAAAATTTCTGTATTCCAAAAAAATGCCACAACAAATCTATAATATAGAGTTTGCCTTATACTGGAATTGTTTGTGTGTATGTCTGTGTCCTTCCTCACACGCATACATTAAGCTCTACGCTCTCAGACAGCAGATCCCATGAGATTTGCCTGTAGCTACTACACAGTGTCTGACACAAAGAGGGCTCAGTCAGCATTGTTTGATTTGAAATGGTAAATTAAACACGTTTAAGATTCTATCTAACACCTGGAGTGCACCTAGGGATGCTGACAGCCAAATCCGCACATCACTACTGCCATCCCTCCTCTACGTTTGTCCTTGTTGTGCTTCATATTATTGGGAAACACCATAATGGTGTGTTTGCATTCTTGGTAATTCTGTCTCAACACAGCCATCCCAGGGACTAAATTCCCTAAGAGACTGACCTGGTCCCACTATTCAGAGACTCTCAGTATGTCAGAGCTGGAAGGCACCTCCCAATCTATCCAGTCTTACATCCAAATGCACGGAAGGAAAACTTGGAAATTAGAGGAAAACTGGGACTCAAATCCAAGTCCCGTGACACCCAATTTTGAGTTCTACTACATCACCCTTATTCCCATCTCAAACAAAACTCTACTCCTCAAGGTCCAGAGGCCCCCTGCCCACTTCAGTGCCTTTCTCCTATTTGACAAATAACCACTGAGAAAAGCTTCCTTTCAACCCTGGTGCCCACAAGCAGGATTCCTGTGCCCAGACCAACTTCACAATCTAGGTCTCACCTGCCCAGGAGAGAATGGAATGACTCACCCATATTCCTGTGCACAGCAGCCTCAATCCAAAGAATCTGCCCAGCACAGATCTTGCCTGATCTCCTCCTTGAGTTCAGTGAAGAAGTTCCTAAGAGGGTCTTGAGTCACTGTAAACAGATATAAATGACTGAGTTCTCTGAGACCTGAACTCCAAGTGGATACTCAGGGCAGTGTCCCATCTTTGGGTAACTTCCCTTCCTATAGAACTGTGGGCAGTAAGAAGGATCATTTCCAGTGTAAAGATGAGGGAATGAAGTTCCCAGGGATTGAACGACTTGCCCAGGGTCCTATAGCTAGTGAGTGATTAAAAAGCCTTCTGTGTCTCCAGGAAATCCTAATTCCATCACACCACAGCCTCCCCTTTTCACCCACTCCATTGATATCTAAAAGCTTCCGTATTCTCATCTAACTGCAAAATACAGTGCAGTGGAGAACTTCTTTGCAATCCAGCTTTCCACAGAAAGTCTGCACAAGGGGGATGAGAGGGAGAACTTTGCTGAGTCAAGTGTCTTTAGGAAGACAGAAACAAGGCTTTAAAAGAGCACTACAAAAAGAATGTTTCTTTTTTTCTGTTTACCCATTTCTTAGGATTACTAAGCCTCAAATATGTTTTGTGTTTCCCCCTCCAGATCCCCAGACCCTGATTCTAACCCTTCAAGCTTGTTCCATTTCTCCCCTACCAGAATTTAGTTCTGCCCCGTACACAACCATAACTCCAGGACCTAGCACACTACTAGGTTAGTGCTCAATAAATATTTGTTGAATGAATGAATGAATGAATGAGTAACCTTGGGCAAGACTCCGTTCTCCTCTCTGGGCCCCAGGTTCCTCACTGGTAACGGAAGGGATATTGGACTGGTGATGTGAGTCAAATACTCAGGGGCTCTGGAGTCCTCTGAGAGCCTAGGCAGGACTCGACCGCTGTTACCCGGACGGCCCACTGCTTAGGAGCGGGGACGACACAGTGCTGTCACCACGGCCAGCCTGGTCCAAGCGAGCAGCTACGAGGAGTCGGAGACTAGACTCGAGACAAAGGGGCAGCAGTGAACGAGAGAAGGGGGAGGCCCACAACAACCCTTTGGCTGCCGCGCCCATCTCAGAAGTGGGCAGCCGCAGAGGAGCCCTGGCCTCCCGGCCTGCGTCTCCCACACGCTCCCAGAACCCGGCCCGACCCCCCACGTCAGGCTGTAGAGCACCCCTCACCGAAAGCGCCAGACCCACATCTTGAACAAAGCGCAGAAGGAACTGCGTCAGCAACTCCTAGCTAACTCCCAGCCTCTCCCTCCGGCCCTTCTAGGCTTCATGAGGTTTCCACATCTCTGTGCCCGCGGGTTGGAGTCCCCCCGCCCCTCAGCAGCCCCGCGCGGTCGGCCGGCGTTCTGGCCCTGCCTCCCTTCCGGGCTTTGCCCTATCATTGGATGAAAGGGCTTGGCGACTTCAGCCAATGTGAGGAGGGCCCTGGAAAGGGTGGAAGCTGGGCAGGGTGCTGGCTTAGGGCGGAAAGAGACCGAGCAACTGGGTGGCCAGGCTGAGACTCCCTGAAGTTACACCCCCAGCTCCTGTTGCTGAGCAGAGAGGTCATCTTTCCTTCCACAGATCTGGGTCATTCAGCCTCAAAGCCAGGATCAGCTATGGTTTATTGGCAGCATATGAAAAGATGTTTTGGGTGCCTACTATGTCACTCACTGTTCAGGCGCTGCGGATACCGTAGTGAAGAAAATGAACTCTCTGCCCCATTGGGTTTACATTCAAGTCAAGGGAGACAATGATAAATAAATATGCAGAACGTAGTAGTAAGGGGAGAGAGGGAGATTGTAGTGGGACTATTTTATAGATGACAGGGAGGGCAGAGACAGAAGTGGGCCATTGAAGCATGTGGCTATCTGCGGAAAGAGTATTCCCAAAGTGGGCTATTAGAAGCAAATTCTTTAATCAGGAGTCGGGTGGAGAGGTGCACATTAGGACCTTGTAGACTATGATAAGGGCTTTGGATTTGCTCTGCATAACAGTTGGAGGGCTTGGGGGCAGAGGAATGACATGATCTAACTTTTTTCCCCTTACCACATATTCAAAGACGTGTAAGCTATGAGACATGAAAGAAGCCAAGAAGCCTGTTACTATAAATTCTGTGAATTCTTTGCTGTCTGTCCTTAGCCATTCTAACATAAACCTTGCATGAGTTTTGCTCTTTGACTTATATTTTTAGTTTGCATTGGCTGTCCTGTTGAGAACGGTCTGAAGGTGGGTAAGAGTAGAAGCAGGGAAATTAAGAGGCCATTACAATATTCCAGATGAGGAATGATAGTGGCTTGGACAGGCTTAGAAGTGATGGAGGTAGGGAGAAATGGTTCTGCATATATTTTGAAGGCATGGCCTGCATGATTTGCTAATAAATTGAATGTTCATTACTGATTACTCCATGGTTATTGATCTGAGCAACTAGTATGGGATGGTCTTTTAGAAATGCAGTAGCTTGAAAGGAACAGGTTTAGGGAGAGGGATTAGTAGTTTTGTTTTGGATGTGTTAAGGTAAAGATGCCAATTAAACATCCAAGAGGAAATGCCAAACAAGCAGTTGGAATAGGAGTCTGGAGTTCCGTGAAGAGATCACAGTTAAAGATGTAAATTTGGAAGTTGTCAGGACAGGATGAGACAATCTAGGGAATGATTTATCTAAGAAGGAGTCTGAGAATCAAGCTTTTGAGGTACTTCATCAATTGACAAATATTTAATATTTAATATTGTTGAATACTTAAAGTATACCAGGAGCTTTCTTCTCCATTGGCTCATGTAGGTGGCACAACTCCGCCACATTGTATAGAGATTGAAAAAGAGATTCGGACATAAGTCCTCCACAAGTTCACACCCTCAGTTATTGTGGGATGTAGAACTCAGGACACTGTGCTGAAGAGCACAAGACTATTGCCACTACATCAAGAAACTTAAAAAGAATAGGCTGGGTGTGGTGACTCATGCCTGTAATCCCACCGCTTTGGGAGGCCAAGGCAGGTGGATCACCTGAAGTCAGGAGTTTGAGACCAGCCTGGCCAACATGGTGAAACCTTGTCTCTACTAAAAAATACAAAAATTAGCTGGGCCTGGTGGCAGGTGCCTGTAATCCCAGCTACTCGGGAGCCTGAGGCAGGAGAATCACTTCAACTCAGGAGCCGGAGATTGAAGTAAGCCAAGATCGCGCCATTGTACTCCAGCCTGGGTGACAAGAACAAAACTCAGTCATACACACACACACACACACGCATGCATGTGCACACACACAAGAATATTCATGTACATTAAGGGAACTCTGATCTTTAACTTACTTATTCTTCCCTTTCACCTACTCTTTGGGTGGGTGGGACCATTCATTCTGATTCAAGCTGCTAACCCCACATCTGGTCCTAGGGAGGAATGATTACTCCTAAAATTCTAGTCCAGTCATTCTCAAATTTTAGAGAACATAAGGGTCACTAGAATATATGTTAAAAATAGATTCCAGCCTGCCTGTATCCAGCTTCTATTGCTCTTATCCACAAGTATACTTTTTCCTACAAAAATCTATTCATTCAGTCAAGTATAATGTCACTGCTCAGAAATCAGGGTATTTTTTGTGTGTCATAATTGCCTAAATACTCAGCAATTTCCATCTTTATTATGACATCTATCTGCCAAAGAAATTCTAACTCATTTGGGTAAATGAAATAAACATCTAGCTGATCAGGCCTTTTTAAGTTTGTGGACTGTGCCATTTAAGGGGAAAAAACATTGTGATTTTAGTCAGTTGACAATTCTTAACCAGGTATAATTTCAGAAATACCCATAGGCCAGAAAGGTGGGCCATCATACATTGCTCTCCTATTGTGTTTTCACGTAAAGCACTCACATGCCTTAAAAGGGAGTCTGCAACTCACCCTACTTGGCATCCACCTGGGTAAAGTGACCCTGTGCATATATTAGTGGAGGACTGTTATGGTTTGGTGAATAATAAATCTAAAATGTCCTATCCTGGATCAAGTACTAGCACCACTAGGTGTTTCTTGAGCCAGCTGTAATTATAACACCTTCCTGTACCCAACTGTGGCAAATTCTACTGGTCCCCATCAGGGCAGAACATGACCTGATGTTAGGGATAGGGGATTTACTTTCAATTTTTTTATAGTGCCACCATGTGCATATTCACAATGGACAAATTCACAATCTGTCCCTAACCCCTAGAGGTTTTCAGGAATGCTTGCTTTGTAGTACTCCAGAAAAAGGTCAACACCTTGACAGAACTGTCTCCGAACATGGGACAGTACTCAATCACTTGTTAACATCCACCATCTCTTGACCTTTCCTACTGGATTCAGAAGCTGAATGACCAGGGCTGGAGTTTATGACAAAGGTTTGGCTGTAGAATATTTTCATTGCATGTTTAAGAGATAAGTGAGTAAGTATACCACTCCTAGCACCTTTACCATGTGTGACCACCTAAACTGTCTCCTGGGTTTGAATTCTGTTTGACTAAAAAATATATATATTAAATTGGAAGTTCTGTAACACTGTTTACTGATACCCTTTTTCGTGGGTTCCCTCATGTACCAGAAACTATGCGTTGTATAACAAAACTTTTCCACTTCAGGAATATTTTTCAGAAATATGTGCAAAATATGGAAGCTCATGATGAATGATTTCTTGACCTCTAAAAACCAAAAATTTCTCTAACCCATATGATTTATCTGATGTCAAACAAAGTCTCTTGTGTGTGATGTTTGCTACAACTGAATGGTTTTTCACATATCTTAAGAATAGGTTATCTGGGCTGGGCATGGTGGCTCACACCTGTAATCCCAGCACTTTGGGAGACCAAAGCAGGAGGTTGCTTAAGGCCAGGGGTTCAAGTCTAGTCTAGGCAACATAGTAAGACTCCTGTCTCTATAAAAAATTTTAAAAATTGGCCGGGCGCGGTGGCTCACGCCTGTAATCCCAGCACTTTGGGAGGCCGAGGCGGGCGGATCACAAGGTCAGGAGATCGAGACCACGGTGAAACCCCGTCTCTACTAAAAATACAAAAAATTAGCCGGGCGTGGTTGTGGGCGCCTGTAGTCCCAGCTACTCGGGAGGCTGAGGCAGGAGAATGGCGTGAACCCGGGAGGTGGAGCTTGCAGTGAGCCGAGATCGCGCCACTGCACTCCAGCCTGGGCGACAGAGCGAGACTCCCTCTCAAAAAAAAAAAAAAAAAAAAAAAAAATTTTTAAAAATTAGCCAGGTGTGGTGATATGCGCCTGTAGTCCTAACTACTCAGGAGGCTGAGGTGGAAAGATCCCTTGAACCTAGGAAGTTGAGGTTGCAATAAGCCATGATCACACCACTGCACTCCAGTCTGGGTGAGAGTGAGACCCTGTCACTTAAAAAAAAAAAAAAAGATTTTGTTTCCAATGTGGAGTAATGA
Organism: Macaca thibetana thibetana; assembly: GCF_024542745.1. Taxonomy (NCBI): domain Eukaryota; kingdom Metazoa; phylum Chordata; class Mammalia; order Primates; family Cercopithecidae; genus Macaca; species Macaca thibetana. The sequence continues at coordinate 98,792,315 of NC_065579.1, read as the reverse complement.
CTTGTGACTGAAGGGTTTTCCACATTCAGTTCTTTCACAACCAAGCTATTTCCAATGAGACAGAGAACTTGGAAGGAGGCTCCGCTGGATAACTAGCCTGGAGGCTGAGCCAAAAAGAAAGCTAGATATAAATGCTGGCCCTGAGTGAAAAATTTTCAACCAGCTTAGCAAAATGTGAAGCTGCTTTTCTACTGCTGAAGTGCACAGTTACGTAAATTTACAACTAGCCTTCTAGCTTCAGATCTAAAGGGACAGTTTTAACAGCACCTACTTGGAATATAAAAGGAAATCCACTTTCCCTATTTGCAGACAAATATTAGGACTGCATTCATCATTCACTAATGAGGAAAAAGCAAATGCATGTGAAGGCAATGCAAAGCCTCGGCAACTTAAGGCAGTAAAAGAACATATGAAAAAAATATTCAAGAAAAATGAAATTCAAAAAGAGAAACAAAATGCACTGCCTTCAGTAATCCTGAAAGTAAACAAACAAACAAACAAACAAAACTGAAAGGAAACCAAAATGTAAAACATTACACAGTTGGCCCCCTGTATTTGTGGGTTCTGCATCCACATATTCTGAGGATATGGAGGGCTGACTGTAAGGGAGCATCTGAGGGCTTCAATATCCGAGGTAGGGGCATCCTGGAACCAATTCCCTGTGGATACGGAGGAATGACTATATATGGAAAAGGAGGTCTAATTACATATACAGAACAGAGGAAAATAATCTTACAGAATACTAGGTGTAACTTTATGCCAATGTTTGACAGAATAGTAAATATGATTTCCAGATATATATTAGAAAAATTTACACAGTAGAAAACCTGAAGAACAAAACCATTGAAAAAACCTGCAAGGATGCTAGAATAAGTCCCTCTACCCTGACACATCCAAACACCAGTAAAAAAGCGTATGTATATATGATGTGTCATTTCTAGCTAGCCTTCAAGGAATAACTGCTATATTACACACACTCTTCCAGAGTAATAAAAGAAAAAAAACTTCCAAATTCATTTTGCACAGCCAGCAAAACATTGGCACATTGAATCTACTTCTGAACTTAAAAAAAAAAAAAAAAAAAAAAAAAAAAAAAAAAACGCCAGGCGCAGTGGCTCACGCTGGTAATCCCAGCACTTTGTGAGGCTGAGGTGGTTGGATCACCTGAGGTTGGGAATTCGAGACCAGCCTGACCAACATGGAGAAACCCTGTCTCTACTAAAAATACAAAACTAGCCTGGCATGATGGCACATGCCTGTAATCCCAGCTACTCAGGAGGCTGAGGCAGGAGAATCGCTTGAACCTTGGAGGCGGAGGTTGCAGTGAGCCGAGATCGTGCCATTGCACTCCAGCCTGGGCAACAAGAGCGAAACTCTGTCTCTAAATAAATAAATAAATAAATAAAGATTTATCCCAGGAATACAAGAAAATTCAATTATTTGGGAACTTTTAGATTTTTATAACTTGATAGAACTTAGCAACTATTCCTAATAAAACTTTAATATAATATTTATTACAGTATATACTAGGTGTCAAGCACTGTTTTAAGTACCTTACATACTAATTTAATCCTTGCAACCCTATGAAGTAGCTCCACTTTATAGATGGAAGAGCTGAGACACAAGGAAGCTAGGTGATTTTCCCACAGTTACACACCTAAGAAAGTGGTGGACATGCAGATTTTTTTTTAAGACAGGGTCTCACTCTATTGCCTAGGCTGGATTGCAGTGGTGCAATGATAGCTCACTGGAGCCATGACCTCCCAGGCTCGGGCAATACTCCTGCCTCAGCCTCCTGAGTAGCTAGGACTAAAGGCATGCACCAATACACCCAACTAATATTTTTTTATTTATTTAGGGACAGGGTCTTGACGTGTTGCCCAGGCTGGTTTCAAACTCCTGACCTCAAGTGATCCTCCTGCCTTCACCTCCCAAAGCACTGGGATTACAGGTGTGAACCACCACACCTGACTGGATCCAGAATTTGAACCTAGGTTGCTGGGCACAAACACATGGTTTTATTTTTTTCTTTTGAGATGAAGTCTTGCTCTTGTCACCCAGGCTAGAGTACAATGGTACGATCTTGGCTCACTGCAGTCTCCGCCTCCCAGGTTCAAGCAATTCTCCTCCCTCAGCCTCCCAAGTAGCTGGGATTACAGGTGCCTACCACAACACCCAGCTAATTTTTGTATTTTTAATACAGACAGGGTTTTGCCATGTTGGCCAGGCTGGTCTCGAACTCCTGACCTCAAGTGATCTGCCCGCCTCAGCCTCCCAAAGTGCTGGGATTACAGGCACATGCCACCGTGCCCAGCCCAAACCTGTGTTGTTAACCACTATATTACCCTGCTTCCTCTAGAAATAAGGTTAGAAGGAAACTTCCTAAATGCAACAGAATATTTATCAATCTCCAACAATGACTGCAAATGAAAATGTGAAATAATAAAAACATCCCTCCTGGGATTTAAGAACAAGACATAGAAGACCTGTTATCTACTACTCAACATTTCTGGAAGTTCTTGCTAATGCACAACATAAGTGGCATAAGAATGAAAATAAGGCCAGCTCATACCTGTAATCTTAGCACTTTGGTAGGCCAAGACAGGCGGATCACTTGAGCCCAGGAGTTTGAGACCAGCCTGGGCAACATGGTGAAAACTCATCTCTACAAAAAATACCAAAAGATTAGCTGGGCATGGTGGCATGTGCCTGTAGTCCCAGCTGCTTGGGAGGCTGAAGTGGGAGAATCACCAGAGCCTGGAAAATTGAGGCTGCAGTGAGCCATGATCACAGCACTGTATTCCAGCCTGGGCAAGGAAGTGAGACCCTGTCTCCAAGAAAAAAAAGAAAATTTAAAGCTAAAGGAGCCATTAATTTATTATATACCTAGAAAATGAAACCGAAAAATAATTAAAACTAAAAATAATTCAGCAACATAACCATCCAGATTAAAATTTTTAAAATTAAAGTTTATACTAGCAATAACCAATGTAAATTGAGGTATGGCTTTCAAATGCAGCCAATTTTCCTCCATCCAAAAGTCTGAGGCTCTTAAGGATGTCAAGGCAATGTTTAATGACAACTACACCACATTGGTGTAGTATTCCCTATATCTACTCTTTTTTTTCCCTACTATTCCCACCTTAGTTATGAATAGTGCAGGTTCCCAACCTCTAAAGTGTTAGTGTGGTAGGCGATGAGCAGACAAGAACCAGAAGGTAAAACTGCAACATCCAATAAGCAGGATCATTCTATTGAAGACTTAACCAGAAATGTCCAGCTCAGGGTGGAGGGCTGGACCTATGTTCTCATATAGGGTTGGGCTTGTCCCTGGGATCTGGGAGCTTCCAAACTAAAACAATGAAAAAGTCCTATCTGCATATCTTCTAAAGGAAAACGGAAACACATACCAAACATATCATTGAAAACAAATCTAAAATATATATTCATAAGTGGCAAATTTTCAGTTCTGTCCTGGGTTCAATGTTTTCAGGACTCCTATTCTTTCTAAACTTGCCTGAGATATCGCCCTAGAATCACATCTAATCTTATTTTCTTATGCCTCAACTCCACTCTTTCTTCTTTGTTAAAACATACACCACACCTCAAAAAATCTCCCTTCCAGATTATATAACTCACATGGTTCCTCTAGCCTCCTCCTCTACTCTGTCACACTGTGGATCCTGTAAACCTGTTAAGTTTAGGGGATGGAAAGAGAAGGGACTGGACACCAGAGAGAAAGGTCCCCCAGATCTGGGACATATTGCAAGGGTGGAAGGGAAAAGTTGTTCAAGCTCATGAACTGACATGTGATGGCAGAAGAAGAGAAAATCTTCTGAGATTTCTTTTCTTATGTCTTCGGGGAATGAAAGATGGTCCAGAAGACAATTATGATAATTAAAGGTACAGCTCTCATCTTTAAATTAAGATGGCAGTTGTAGGTAGATAGGACTAGTTGATAAGGAAAACAGATTACTGTGAATCTATTATCTTGCCACAAGTCTAGTCATAGTGAATTCCAAGCATCAGGGAATGTGGCTAGCTGGATTTTCAATAATCTATACCACTGCTATGAAAGTCAAGTCTTCTGTGCAGTAAATTTTGACACAGTTCTTAATCTGTTGATTTAGGAAGCAGTGTACAGTTAGCAAATTCAGAACTAGACTCAGCACGGAGGGAAAGTCCATATCAGTGGGATATGATTGCCCAACCCAATCCCTAGATACACACACATTCACACACACACACACTCTCTCTCTCTTTCACATACACACACACACACACACACACACAAATCCATTTGCATTTTGAGGATGAAGTAACAGTAGTAAGACTTCGAGGAGTATATGCAAAAGATATCAGTAAGATCTAGGTATGTGATATTCTATGATGAGATGGACTTCCATCTTTACAATCAGCTGGTCCAGCTGGGGAGGGGAGAAAGATCGTGCAAACTTTAAGGATAATTCAATGTGACAGTTGAGATTTTAAAAATTATTTATTTAACAACTGGTATGTACAAAATACTATCTATATGGGAAAGAAATACCTACCTGACCTCAAAGAGCCTACAATAAGTTGGTATAGAAGTATACAGATGTGCAAAATTTACAAGGCAATTTAACAACAGTTACATATTGTAGCACCAGTGAATTCAAAGCACTGAGGTCAAATCAAGAGAAGTTGAAGAAAAATAAAAAAGTACTGGAAGAAGAAACTATTTCAGAGATGAGACGGATTTCAAAAATTGTGAGGGACAAAGATTAGCAAACAGAATAAAATGTTTTCTAGATAGGGAATGAAATTGATGAAAGGCTATAGATTAAAGTTTAAAGAGTAGATGGGGAGGGCCATAGCCAAGAAGCAGAAAGGCATGAATCAACCTTGTTGAATGACTTTGTATAAATGGTGAAATGTAGGAAGTAAAATAGAATAGAGAAGATATTATCTCTGTCTTTGAAAAGTGCGGAGTCTGATTATGAGATGCTTAACTAAGAAATGAAATAGATTTTAAAAGTTAAAATTTAAAAGTAAAGAAAAAAAGGAAATCTACAATTAAATGATATGTGTAGTCCTTACCTTCCTAATAATGGGTAAGAACTGAAATAAGTTACTCCTCCTCTCCCACCTTAGTGATCCAAGGCAAAGCAAGTAGCAAATGGTCCACTGTGACTATTGGCTCTGGGAAACCACTAAGAGCATCCTTCTTATAAAGAAAGCTTAACTCAAAGGTCCTTGCTCTCTGTCTCAGAGAATCATACCTTAAGAAACTGACCAAGCCAGACCTGAGGGCTTCTCTCCAGTGTGAGTTCGCTGGTGGTGATTAAAAGTGGAACGCTGACTAAAGGCTTTCCCACATTCACTACATTCATAAGGTTTCTCTCCAGTGTGGACTCTCTGGTGCACAATAAGCTGTGAGCTGTCACTAAAAGCTTTCCCACAATCATTGCATTTATAGGGTTTTTCCCCAGTATGGGTTCTCTGATGTACCATAAGGCTGGAGCTATAACTGAAGACCTTCCCACACTCATGACATTCATAGGGTTTCTCACCAGTGTGAATTCTCTGGTGTATAATAAGATGTGAGTTTTGATTGAAGGATTTTCCACACTCATTGCATTTATAGGGCTTTTCACCAGTGTGAAGTCTCTGGTGCCGAATAAGACATTTACTCAGACCGAATGCCTTACCACACTCGCTACATTCAAAAGGTTTTTCTCCAGTATGAATTCGCTCATGCTCAACGAGTTGCGAGTTCTGATTGAAGGCTTTCCCACATTCATTACATTTGTACGGCTTTTCGCCAGTGTGGAGGCTCTGATGTCGAATAAGACATTTACTCCGACTGAAGGCTTTGCCACATTCACTACACTCATAAGGCTTCTCTCCAGTGTGGGTTCTCTGATGGTCAATGAGATTTCTATTGGAACAGAAAGCTCTCCCACACTCATTACATTTGTAAGGTTTCTTACCAGTGTGCAGGACCTGATGTCGAACAAGACTTTTACTTCGAATGAATGCCTCTCCACACTCATTGCATTCATAAGGTTTCTCCCCAGTATGGGTTCTCTGGTGGTCAATGAGTCGGGAACTCTGAGTAAAGGCTTTTGCACATTCATTACATTTATAGGGTTTCTCCCCATTATGGAGTCTCTGATGTTGAATGAGATGGGAGCTGTGCCTATACGCCTTTCCACACTCACTGCATTCATAGGGTTTTTCCCCTGTGTGGGTTCTGAGATGAACAATGAGCTGGGAGGTTTGCCTGAAGGTCTTCCCACACTCATTACACTCATAGGGTTTCTCTCCAGTGTGGATTCTCTGATGGCCAATAAGGTGAGAACTCCGATTGAAAGTTTTGCCACATTCATCACATCGATAGGATTTCTGTCCCTTTAAAACTCCTTCATGTTCAGCAGGACTGGAGGACAGATGTGGATGTTCCCCAACTTCCTTATATTTGTCATATCTGTCTTTTGTGGATTTTTTCTTATCTTCATCTGTTATTTCCAAGAAAGCATTTTCTAGCTTGCTCCCTTCTTCATCTGAGGTTTGTGCTTCTAACTCTTTGGAAGTATCTTCACAAACATCTCCAGTCTCTGCTCCCCCAGGAACCATCCCAAAGAGTCCCCCTGATGTCTTGTTAGATGACTCTGATCCTTTAAAAATTTCCTGCTTTAGAGTCAACTCTGAACCCTTCATCATGTTCTCACCTGCTGCCAAAAGAAAGAAGACAACAACTTTTACCCATTTCTTATCCTGTTTAAGAAACAGAATCATTAACAGCTAACGTACCTGAAAAAAAGTCACATTATGGTTAAGAAATGAGATGACACATTGAGAACAAGAGCAAAATGGGAAATATTAATAGCTCATTTTTTCCCTAGGGATAGAAAAACAAGAAAGAGGAAGATGGTCAGTGAAGATGGGTGGAAAAAAGACACTAAGCCAGCACAACCAAGTCAGAAGGGTCATTGGAAAGCAAAAAAACTGGATTGCAAAGCATGCTGTGATCTTACAGAAGTTACTCTCGTGCTGTGTCGCCTTAGTAAAGTGATGAACTCTAAGATCCCTTCCAACCATAACATTGCATGGTTCCATTGTTAACAGAAAACATGTTGGGAGAGAGGAGGCTGGCAAATACCTCAAGCCAAACGTAAGAAAGAGACAGGGAAAAAATTGAGAGTGAATTGACTGGAAATTTCTATTATGGAGGTATGATAAGAAAAGTGTACAAAAAGAACAGATCTTATATGATAAACTCATCAACCACAGGATCTGCCTTTCCAAGAAGCCCTTTCAGGAAACTGCTCTGCCCCAGTGTTTGCAGAGAGGGATGCTTAGGCAACCACGCTTTGTGCCAAGTGACCCTGAGCATCCCATGATGGGCCACAGGTGATTGGACCGGCACCAGGTACTAGACTCAATGGCAGCTTATCTGTAGGTTAGGCTTCAGCCTCTGCTGTGGCCTGGGCCAAAGCTCTGCCCACATGAGATGATGGGTAATGGCTATAGCAATGGAAGTCCATCTCTGAGGAAATTTGGAACTGGAGGTAGGGCAAAATTAAGGTACTTATGAGTAGCAGTGGAAGCTGAAGTGGTGCACAGAGAGAAGCCAAGCCATTGAGAGATACAGCAAGCAACAAGTATAAAAGAACAGAAAGTACAATTAGAAAAGAGCCATGAAAAGGACAAAAGATTCACAGCGAAGAAAATGGGCAGCAGGAGGAGGACAAGCAGAGAGAAAACAGATACACTGCGAGCAGCTGCATTACATTCACACCAGAACATGGGCATCAACATGCATTTGCTTTTGCTGTTCAGGCTCCCAGGGTCAAGGCCCTGCTTTCCACAGTCTGGTCTAGCTGATCTGTTTCTTCCAGGTTCTCATTCCTTTAAGCCTATGACTCACAGCTCCTTATTTAACAATAACTTGAGTGGCTCTCTATTCCTTACAACTAAGAAGCCCTACCTAAATCACACTATATCAATTCATAATGAGGTGAAGAGAATGCTGATCATTGTTGAATCTCAGTGATGAATGCAAACAGGGTCCCTATATTATTCACTCTAGTTTATCTATGTTTGGAAATTTTCATAGTAAAAAGTTTAAAGAGACAAGGAATATAGAAAAGAGAATGTGCAGCATGCAGACTCTTAAGTGACTAGGAAACAGAATCATTACCCAAGGAGGCCATGCTACGGTCATTTTCCGGCATCATGTTCCACTGCAGGGCTCTCTGACTGAGTGCGGGACATTTCCATTTCTTCTGAGTATAGCCCACAGAAAGGTCCTCATACGCCACGGTATCCTGGAATGACAAGCTTCGATTGCTCAGGAACATTCACAGCCTGAGGGGCAGAGTCATCAGGGGTACAGAGGGCACAGGGTATGGGGTCTTCGTGGGCAAAAGCATGGGAGAGAGGAGCTGAGATGACACCCCAAAAGGACAAGTCCAGCGCAAGATAGAGTCCATTACCTCCAGGGGAAGCAATGAGGCAGGAGAGCCACAGGAACAGTCTTAGATGGGGCAGAGTCCTGGGGGTGAGACCTCTAGCCATTCCTGGACCAGACTAATGGGGATGTGGTAAAAACACAAAGAACCAAGCTCACCTGGGGCCTGACCATCCAAAGTCCTGAGTTCCCCACTTGAGGAAGGGTAGGAACTGGAGAAGCACATTGAGCTGAGGGAGGAAAGAAAGCTATGAGTGGGACAAGCCCTGCTTCCGGCTCCCATAAGATCTATATTCCCAATAAGTGGATTCAAGAGAACCCAGGCACCTCCACACACACTGACTCTTAACCTCTTCCATAAGGCATTATCCCAAGAGTGCTGTGAATTTTCCCTGGAGGGCACAGTACAAGGTCCCGTATCAAGCTGAGAACTGGGTGTTCCTCCAAGCCCTCACTCTCATCAACCTTTTTCAAGGAAGCTATTCTGGCCACACTCTCTCTCCCATGGCTTCCCTAGCACCAGCCAGCCCTGATTTTCCCCTCACAGTTGTGGTTCCTCATGCCCTGGTTCCTCTTCCTGCTCCTGCCCTCTCATTATAGACCCCTTAAAACTCAGGGCCCAGTGCTTCCTTGTTCTTTCCGTCAGCAATCTGACCAACTCTCATTGCTTTAACACCGCTCTCACAATTCTTACTTCTCTCCTAGACCCCTACCACATGCCTCCTGTTGCCTATGGGCCATTTCACTTGGGGGTCCTGCAACATCTTAAGTTCAGTGTCTAGAATGGATGGATGTTCTAGGCTAAGGTGGGAGGCTGGCTTGAGGCTAGGAGTTCAAGACCAGCATGGGCAACATAAGGAGACCTCTTTTTCTTCCTTCACTCTTCCCTTCCCTTCCTTCACTCTTCCCTTCCCTTCCCCTTCTCTTTTCTTTTCCTTTCCTTTCCTCTTTCTTTCTCTCTTTCTTTCAATTTCCTTCCTTCCTTCCTTCCTTCCTTCCCTTTCTTTCTCTCTCTCTCTCTCTCTCTCTCTCTTTTGAGACAGAGTCTCACTCTGCTGGAGTGCAGTGGCATGATCATGGCTCACTGAAACCTCTGCCTCCCAGGTTCAAGCAATTCTTATGCCTCAGCCACTGGAGTAGCTGGGATTACAAGTACCTGCCACCACACCTGGCTAATTTTTGTATTTTTAGTAGGAAGGGATTCATCATGTTGGCCAGGCTGGTCTCAAACTCCTGACCTCAAGTGATCCACCTGCCTTAGCCTCCCGAAGTGCTGGGATTACAGGTGTGTGTGCCACTGCTCCCAGCAGGAGATCCCATTTCTATACAAAGTTTAAAAAAAAAAAAAGCTGGTCATGGTGGCATGCCTGTAGTTCTAAGAGGCCATGGTGGGAGGATTTCTTGAGCCCAGGAGTTCAAGGCTACAGTGAGCTATTATGATTGTGCCATTGCACTCCAGTCTGGGTGACAGTGCGAGACCCTATCTGTCTTAAAAGAATAAATAAATAACATTAAATAAATAAATAAAATGTTCTTATCACCTTTCTTTCAGATTTCTCTATTTCTCCAATGATTCCATCATTGGCCAAAACAGTCTAATTCCCCTGCCTCTCCTTTCAAACTCAAGTTCCATGGATGTTTCCATGATAACATTTTTCATATTTATCCTTACCCATTCCTCTCTTTGCACTTCAGGCATTAATTGCCTCACATCTATTCTACTGCACCAGCCTTTAACTAAAGTTCCTTCCCCTTCAATCCATAATGCTCACCTGTGCCAGAGTAATCCTCCTGAAATACTATTTCTAACACATTATCCTCTGACTCCCAAAATATTCCTGCCTCAATCTCAAGGTCCTGTACAAACAAGGCCCAGGTTCCCAAATACAGTCTTCCCTAACTCCAGCTCAATTAGGGCTCAAGGAATCCCCAGCTTAGGGTCCTTGTTGTATCTTCTAATGGCATGCCCACTACTTTTTTCTCCCCTTCAAAATTCTTCCACATTTTTACTGCCCAATACACTGCTACCTCCTTCATGAAGCATCCCTTACCAGTTCCAGACCACAATGATCTTGCTTTTTACCCGGCGATCACTTTTTCCAAGGCCCACATTGCTCATTTGTGACAGGATCAAATGCTTGAGGACAGATATCATTCACATGCATCTTATGAGGTTGCCTCTTCTTACACATGACTAACTCATCCTACCACCTAGAGAGCAAGCTCTTTGAAATCAGTGACAATAGATGTACTACATCCCTCTGGTCTCTGACAGTGCCTTTCCTATGATATGTCCTTGATGAAAACTTACTAACTACATGAATGATTAGAGAATAAGCAAAAGGAACAAACAGGGTCACTAGGGAAGGAGAACATACAGCAGGGCAATGAGGGATTCCATGGAGTAGGAGATGGGCAGATAAAGGAAAAGAGACTCCACAGGAGAGAAGGGAGGCATGACTTAAGGTCAAAACTGGGGAGATAAGTACCGAAGTCCCCATTGGGGAGGTGGTGTGTCCCTGGGTCATAAGGAGGCGCTTGGTGGGCTCCAGGGGCTGAGCCCCCACTGAGGGGTGACGTAGGAGGGGATTCCTTTGTTGCACCCAGAGCTGCTGTGTCCTCCAAATGCATTTTCTGTTTCTGTGCTGGGGCTGAAACCTAAAGACAGGGAAATACAATTGGGTTCAAAAGAGCATCCTTGAAGGTACTGAACCCAAAACCTCTAAGCAGCCCCCTCCAGAAAGAAAGCCAGGGAAAAGAACAGCCAGAGTGTCCTTCCAGCCCCACCACTACAGCCTACTGGGGGGAAAAAGCTGACAGCAGAATCTAAAGTTTGCAATTCTACTTGCCATCCCTCTGTTGACCCTCTTGGTAGGAGCTTGAGGACCAGATTCTATAACCATTTCCACTCTGTGTCAGGTCTTCAGACACATATTTTCTTATGAAGAACCATTTAAAAAGGGAGCCAGGAGAGCAATTCAGTACATTCTCTAGGGTCTTAGCTGACAGAAAAGAACAATCAGAAGTACAAAGAATAGGCTGGGCGCAGTGGCTCACAACTGTAATCCCAACACTTTGGGAGGCCAAGGTGGGTGGATCACCTGAGGTCAGGAGCTCGAGACCAGCCTGGCCAACATGGTGAAATCCTGTCTCTACTAAAAGTACAAAAAAATTAGCCGGGCGTAGTGGCATGCAGCTGTAGTCCCAGCTACTTGGGAGGCTGAGGCAGGAGAATCACTTGAACCTGGGAGGCGGAGGTTGCAGTGAGCCAAGATCAGATCAGATCAGAGTGAGACTCTGTCTCAAAAAAACAAAAACAAACCAAAACAAAAACAAACCAAACAAACAAAAAAGGAAGTACGAAGGATGTAAAAAAAGATAAGTATGTGTATGTGCATGAGCACAAATAATGCTACTGACACTAACAGCTGAAGCAATACCCAGAACAGTGGCTGGCAAACCTGGAGAGCTTTTCCAATTTCTCTGAGCAAAAGTGTCTCCTCTTCAGAGAAGCTTTCCCTGAGCACACTGACAAAGCAGGGATAGTCAGACTCAATTAACCAATTATAATTTCTAGATTGCATGTATTAATCTTTAAGTAATCTTACTTAGGTCTTTATTGTCTATGTTTCCCCAACAGAGTGTAAGTTTTTTGAGGGTAAGAACTTTTGTCTTGATCACTAGCTCCAAAACAACACATAGCCCTACAATGGTGCTTGATTAATATCTGCTGACTGACTTCCTCTTGATATTTTCCTAAGACTTTAAGGTTATCTGCAAACTCAGTTTTCAATATGTACTACCTCTCCCCAATAATTTATATTTAAAAAGGCAAATAAGATCAGACACACTAACCTGTAGAAACCTTGAGAATACCTCAGAACATAGACATTTTATTTCTAACCCTTGCTTATTGTCATCAAACCGACTCCTCACAATCTCATGGTTACTCCTTTTAACAGCATGTAGGGCAGAAAAACCTAAACTATTATCTAAATAAGGCACACTTTGAAGTTCACTTGCTCTGGTATGTACACAGCACACCATAAGGTAAAAATAAGTTCTTCAATAAACCACACAGGATTCGCCCTATTAGGCTGTATCTGCTGAGATGTTAAGGGACTCTCTCCTTTAATATATACCTCACCAGTGTAGTGGTAGGACCAGCAGGTTCCCTGGATTCTGTAGTTCCCAAGCTCTCCCACTGAAACGTTCTTTGAAACTGAAAGACTCTCTAAAATGGGAGTCACAGCTCTTCAGTACAGGAGCTTTGGGTATTGGCATAAGATAGAACTTACTGCATTGTGATAATTCAACTTTGTAATTCACTAATAATTTAATCCTGGTAAAGTTCCTGTTCATTATCTAGGACTTTTATATGGTTTGGATTTGTGTCCCTGCCCAAATCTCATGTTGAATTGGAGGAGGGGCCTGGTGGGAGGTGACTGGATTACAGTGGTGGCAGGGCAGGGGGGGAGAGGGGGACAGATTTCCCCCTTGCTGTTCTTGTAATAGTGAGTTCTCATGAGATCTGATTGTTTAAAAGTGTGTGGCACTTTCCTCTGTGTGCTCTCTCTTTCCTGTCACAATGTGAAGAGGGTCCTTGCTTCCCCTTCACCTTCCACTATGATTTTAAGTTTCCTGAGGCCTCCCAGTCATGCTTTCTGTTAAGTCTGCAGAACTGTGAGTCGATTAAACCTCTTTTCTTCATAAATTACCTAGTCTCAGGTAGTTCTTTACAGCAGTGTGAAAATGGACTAATGCAGAAAATTGGTACCAGGAAAGTGGGGCACTGCTATAAAGATACCTGAAAATATGGAAGCAACTTTGGAACTGGGTAACAGGCAGAGGTTGGAACAGTCTGGAGGGCTGAAAAGAAGACAGGAAGATGTGGGAAAGTTTGGAACTTCCTAGAGACTTGTTGAATGGTTTTGACTAAAATGCTGACAGTGATATGGATAATGAAGTCCAGGCTGAGGTGGTCTCAGATGGAGATGAGAAACGTATTGGGAACTGGAACAAAGGTCATTCTTGCTCTCCTTTAGCAAAGAGACTGGCAGCATTTTGCCCCTGCTCTAGAGATCTGTGGAACTTTGAACTTGAGAGAAATGATTCAGGGTATCTGGCAGAAGAAATTTCTAAGCAGCAAAGCATTCAAGAAGTGACCTGGCTGTTTCTAAAAGTGTCCACTCATATTTGTGAACAAAGAGATCTGAAACTGGAACTTACATTTAAAAGGGAAGCAAAGCATAAAAATTTGGAAAATTTGCAGCCCGGCCATGTGGTAGAAAAGAAACACCCATTTTCTGAGGAGAAATTCAAGCCTGCTACAGAAATTTAAGTAAAGAGGAATCAAATTTTAATGGCCAAGACAATGGGGAAAGTGTCTTCAGGGCATTTTAGAGACATTCACGGCAGTCCCTCCCATCACAGACCTGGAGGTCTAGGCAAAAACTGTGGTTTCATGGGCCAGGCCCAGGGTCTAGCTGCTCTGTGCAGCCTCAGGACATGGTCCCCCGTGTCCCAGCCACTCCAGCTCCAGCTGTGGCTAAAAGAGGCCAAGGTATAGCTCAGGCTGTGGCTTCAGAGGGTGCAAGCTCCAAGCCTTGGCAGCTTTCACATGTTGTTGGGCCTGCGGGTGTGGAGAAGGCAGGAGTTGAAGTTTGGGAACCTCCTCCTAGATTTCAGAGCAGGTATGGAAACACCTGGATTTCCAGCCAGAAGTCTGCTGCAGGGGTGGAACTCTCATGGAGAACTTCTACTAAGGCAGTGTGAAGGGGAAATGTAAGGTTAGAGCCCCCATACAGTCCCACTGAGGCATTCCCTAGTGGAGCTGTGAGAAGACAGCCACCATCCTCCAGACCCCAGAATGGTAAATCCACAAACAGCTTGCACCATGTGCCTGGAAAAGGCGCAGGCACTTAATGTAGTTGGTGAATGCAGCCATGGGGGCTACACCATGCAGAACCACAAGGGCTAGTACGTCCAAGGCCTTGGGAACCGATCTCTTGCATCAGCATGCCCCGGATGTGAGACATGGAGTCAAAAGTGATTATTTTGGAGCTTTAAGACTTAATGACTACCCTGCTCAGTTTTGGACTTGCATGGGACATGTAGCCCCTTTGTTTTGGCCAATTTCTCCCATTTGGAATGGTAGCATTTACCCAATGCCTATATCCCCATTGCATCTGGGAAGTAACTAACTAGTTTTTGATTTTACAGGCTAATAGGTGGAAGGGACTTACCTTGTCTCAGATAAGACTTTGGACTGTGAACTTTTGAGTTAATGCTGAAATGAGTTAAGTCCGGGGGACTGTTGAGAAGGGATAATTGTATTTTTCAATGTGAGAAGAACGTGAGATTTGGGAGGGGCCAGGGGCAGAATAATAATGGTTTAGATTTGTGTTCCTACCCAAATCTCACATCGAATTGGAGAAGGGGCCTGGTGGGAGATGACTGGATCATGGGGTGGATATCCCCTTGCTGTTCTTGTGAGTTCTCATGAGATCTGATCATTTAAAAGTATGTGTCACTACCCCCTGCATTCTCTTCTGCCACAGTGTGAAGAAGGTCTTTGCTTCCTTTTTGCCTTCTGCCATGATTGTAAGTTTCCTGAGACCTCCCGGTCATGCTTCCTGTTAAGCCTGTGGAACTGTGGGCCAATTAAACCTCTTTTCTTCTTAATTATTCAGTTTCAGGTAGTTCTTTATAGCAGTGTGAAAACAGACTAATACAGAATCATAGGTTTCCTTTTCTTGAAAACATGAGAAACTCATTCTAATACAGCATTCCACAGCAAGACCCTAGAGAAAAGGTGTTGGCTTAGAAACTAGGGAGATGGAAAATCCTGGTCCTCACATTTGATGGTAATCAGAAACAACCACACTTCAGCTAAATCTTTTGGGCAAGGGAATGCTTACTACGGGTGCTCACTTCACTTGTCAAGTGGAGATAACGATTACTGCACTGCCTGTTTTGTAACCCTGGCAGGAGATGAAAAAAGATACAGGAAATAGGCCAGGCACGGTGGCTTACACCTGTAATCCCAACACTTTGGGAGGCCAAGGCGGGCGGATCACAAGGTCAGGAGATCGAGACCATTCTGGCTAACACAGTGAAACCCTGTCACTATTAAAACTACAAAAAATTAGCTGGGCATGGTGGTGGACACCTGTAGTCCCAGCATACTCCTGCTGAGGCAGGAGAATGGTGTGAACACAGGAGGCGGAGCTTGCAGTGAGCTGAGATCGTGCCACTGCACTCCAGCCTGGGCGACAGAGTAAGACTCTGTCTCAAACAAAAAAAAAAAAAAAGAAAAAAAAGAAAAAGATACAGGAAACAAAAAAATTCTGCAAGTTGCATGACTCTGCAGCCCAGTAGGGATCACTGTACAACCCTTTCCCAGCCACAATGTGCACACATGTACATGCTCCTTCTGCAGCAATAAAGTGGCTTGCTCCTGATAAGCAAAATGACTCCAATTTACCTGGACCCTCCTTTATCTCCTCTTGGCAAACTTCCATGGAAAAGCTTTGTTTATTCATTTAGCCATTCTGTAAACATTTTCTGAACCCCTACCGATGAAAGACAGTACTGCCCTTATGTCTTCATGTCAGAAAACAACACTGACAGTAGTGGGAGAGTAAGAAATGGACTCCAGAGACCCTACTCCCAGGCTGGAGCCATGAGCATTCAGCTGCCTCACCTGTCAACTGTTAGTCATGTTCTTGGGTTGTGACTCAACAGTCACCCTTTTCTGAGGCTAGCTGGATAAAGCACTAGAAATTTTAATGGAGGAAGCATTCACTTCTTAAGCAAAACCAAGCAAGAAATAGGGAAATTTTCCTTCTGCCACCCTCACTAAATGGTTCTCTAAATATGTCTTCAGCCACCTGTCATTGCCATGGCTGGCTCAGCTGCTCTCTAGACCCTTGTGACAGCTGATTTACTCATATGTGCTTACTTATTTACACAAAGAAAATGATGGTTGATAATGACAAATGTGTACTGCTGATAATCCTGGAAAAATGTCTAGCCCCAGGATCCTGATCAACTAGAACTGATTCCCTAGTGATATGTAATCATTTTTTAAAAAGCATTGAATAGGCTGGGTGTGGTGGCTCACACCTGTAATTCCAGCACTTTGGGAGGATGAGGCAGGTGGCTCTCTTGAGTTCAGGAGTTCAAGATCAGCCTGGACAACATAGTGAAACCCCATCTCTACTAAAAATACAAAAATTAGCCAGGTGTGGTGGCTCACACCTATGATCCCAGCTACTAAGGAAGCTGAGGTAGGAGGATCACTTGAGCCCAGGAGGCACAGGTTGCATTGAGCCAAGATTGTGCCACCACACTCCAGTCTGGGCAATAGGGTGAGATTATCTCAGGAAAAAAAAGCATTGAATAAAATGATATATTGGGAACTTGGGAAATTTTCTGTACTGTTTTCCCCTGATAAAGTACAAATGGATAAAGTAGAGGGGACCTCTAGTCTACCCTGCTTCTATTATAGGGGAACAATTTAAAACTCATTAGGAAGAACTAGCTTATCCATGGTGTGATGATCTTTTGATGTGTCAACTTGGTACTAATCAAACATCAATACAGGTGTTGCTGTACACTATTTTAAAAATGTGATTAAAGTACATAATAAGTTTACTTTAAGTAAGGGAGATTATACTAGATAATGAATGAATGCATGAGCCTGATTCAATCAGTTGTAAGCCCTTAAAAGCAGAGCTAAAAGTTCCATGAAGAAGAAATTCCAGGCCAGGTGTGGTAGCTCATGTCTGTAATCCCAGTGCTTTGGGAAGCCAAGGCAAGAAGATTTGAAGCCAGGAATTCAAGAACAAACCTGGGCAACATACCAAGACTGCATGTCTACAAAAATAATAATAATAATAATTAGCCTGGTGTGATGGCACATGACTGTGGTACCAGCTACTTAGGAGGCTAAGGTGGGAGGATCACTTGAGCCGGGAGGCTGAGCTTGCAGTGAACCATGTTCATGCCACTGCATTCTGGCCTAGGCAACAGAGCAAGACCCTGTCTCAAAAAAAAAAAAAAAAAAAAAAAAAAACCAGAGAAAGAAGAAAGGAGACAAAAGAGGAAAGGAAAAGGACAAAGAAGAAAGAAGAAACTCCACCTGTGCACTGCAGCTTCAGCTTGTGCCACTGTTTTGGGCTGCCCTTGTCGATGGCCTGCCTATGTGTTTCAGACTTGCATGGCCAGCCTCACAATTACATAAGCCACTTACTAGCAATAAATCTTTTTTTTTTTTTTTTTTGAGATGAAGTCTCGGTTTGTCACCCAGGCTGGAGTGTAGTGGCGTGATCTTGGCTTACTGCAACCTCTGCCTCCTGGCTTCAAGTGATTCTCTTGCCTCAGCCTCCCCAGTAGCTGAGATTACAGGTACATGCCACCATACCTAGCAAATTTTTGTACTGTTAGAGACTGGGCTTTGCCATGTTGGCCAGGCTGGTCTCAAACTCCTGACCTCAAGTGATCCACCCCCTTCGGCCTCCCAAAGTGCCGGGATTACAGGCATGAGCTACTGTGCCCAGTCAGCAATAAATCTCTTTACACATGCACATGCACGTGCACACATACACACACATACACACACACCCCTCTCTCCTACTCATTCTACCTCTCTCACTGAACCCTGACTGAAACACATGATCACAGAGCTAGATGGCATTATGGTCCTAGAAACCAGATTTTCCAATGTGTCTTACTGCTCACTCTTCC